>NC_092049.1:56057367-56411496 GCF_003086295.3 Arachis hypogaea
TAACAAACTGGAAGAAGAGGAAGAAAGTCAGGAACAGCATGTCAAGCTAATGACGTTAAAGAAGTGCTTGTTGGGAGGCAACCCAACCAAAGGTAGTTTTTCTTTTCTAGTTATTTCAATAAAAGAGTTAAGTAGATTTATCTGTATTGCAAGGAGCTAAGTTTGGTGTTGCACACCAAAACAATTCAAGGGTGAATGTGAGATTCTAAGTTTGGTGTTCCACCAAAAAACTTCATTAAAAGCACATTTCTACCTCAGCATGACTAGTCACTAGCTCCAACCAATCAGGGAAACTACTTAAACAATAGTTTAATTTCTAGTTCATAGTTTCTTTTTCTAGTTCATAGTTATTTTCTTAATAAAAGCACATGAGGTTTTCTGCATATGATCCCAATTGCTGCATATGGCAAGGAACTAAGTTTCGTGTTCACACACCAATCTAAGTTCAGAGGCCTACAAACATCCATGCATGCTAACCAATTCTCAAAGTGCTTGGGGAACAAGCAACTTCTAATAGCTTTGCAGGAAGACAATCAATCTCATGGAAGGAATATACATCATCATCAAAGAGAACACCAAGACTAGGAAGGATGATGAACAACAAAGAAGATGCTAAAAGGTTGTATTGTCACTTAATTGCTTGTACTTTGAATTGCTGACATTGGAAGTTTGCATGCACCCCTGCTTTAAGTTTGAGTCATTGCAGTTTTTGTTTGTCTGTTTGTTTAATTTCCAAATAAGTGATAGTCTAAGTGTCTGGATAAACTTCACTTGCTTAAATGTATGCTTGCCATGCTTGTTCTGTTTCCAAAAATAAAAGAAAAGTTTGAACAAAAGTAACTCAATTCCATTTAGTAAGAAATCAAATAAGATTAAGTGGTGGTATGCATGTTTGATTGAATAGTCAGCTCACTAAGAAATAAAGTTAGAATTGTCACTTTTAGTGGAAATTAGGATGCTGTCTATGGATCTTGATGAATAAATGTCTTTGGCCATGAAAAAGAAAGAAGAAGAAGAAGAAAAAGCCACTGAAAAAGGGCAACCAAAAAGCAAAAAAATTGAGAAAATAAGCTAGGCACCAATGGTTTGAACTTCTGAGACAAATGCCTGTGGTGTTTATGTATTAAGGATATGCTTGGATGAATAGGTTCTGAGGAGTGTTTCAACACTTGGTAACTTGGGTTAACTAACCCGGGATTATCAACCAAAAGTCCATTATCAAGAGCAACCTAAATACAAAACATTTAGTCACACAAAGAGGTGCTGGGCACCAATGTCTCAAGAAGAAATGTGAACTAAAATGCCTGTAGTGGATATGTGTAGTGCACTAATAAGAAAAAGAAAATGCCAAAGGCTTGAGCAACACATGACACTGAGCAACAAGGAGCAAATAAGCTCAAAGAAAAAGAAAAACAAAGAAAAGAAACTTGCCAAGGATATGTGAATAACAAGAGGCCATAAGCAGTGTTTTAGTGGAAACATAAAAAGTGACATTCTTACCTAAGAAACAATAAAGTGATGCTGCAACAACTTTCTGCATGAACACGCCATTAATCAATGTCAATTACTTACTGATATGGCTAATGAATTTACTTTATGTTTCATTCTTTCTTCTCAATAATTCAGAACTTGCTTGGGGACAAGCAAGGATTAAGTTTGGTGTTGTGATGCCAAGGCATCTTAGGCTAGTTTCACTAGCCTTTTTCTTTTATTTTTAGTTGTTTTATGCATTTTCTTGAGCCTTAAGTAATCATTTGGGCCAAATAGTCATGCTTGTCTTAAATCATTCAACATGAAGATTTTGATGCAAATTCCATGAGTTTTTAGTTATATTACTTGAATGCTATGAATGGAAGATTTCTCATGAAATTTTGCAAGACTTTGATGCAATTGTTTGGATGATTTCAGGGAAGAAGAGGCTAGGCAAGGAAGCAACAAAATCAATAAAGGAAGCTTGAATATCACATGTGGAGTTTAAGTTCCAGTTTAAGCTTAAACTGGAACTTAAACTACCAAGCCATATAATGCTGGAATTGAAGTTTAACCTCCAGTTTAACCTTAAACTGGAGGTTAAACGCCAGAAGTGAGAATCTCACCAGGGGAGCATTTCCACGTTTAACCTCCAGTTTAACCTTAAACTGGAGGTTAAACGCCAGAAGTAAGAAAGGCACCAGGAGCATTCCACGTTTAAGCTCCAGTTTAACCTTAAACTGGAGCTTAAACGTGTTCGACTATTTTTCTCCTCCAGGGTTGCTTTCTCATTTCCACGTTTAAGCTTCAGTTTAACCTTAAACTGAAGCTTAAACGTGCTCGAGCTTGTGCCTCCAGGGAGTGCCAGCGTTTAAGCTCCAGTTTAAGCTTAAACTGGAGCTTAAACGTGTTATATGGAACAGCTTGACCATGCCTTCTTCAAACATAAATAACTTGAGCTACAAAACTCCAAATGAGGTGATTCAAAATGCATTGGAAAGAAGACATCTAGAGCTTTCCAAGCATATATGGCATGCATGGTGGATACTAAAAATGGAGGGAGAAAACAGCCCCGTAATGTGCATAGAAGAGCATAGTACCAACATGCAATCAGGCCAGCTGACCTCTTCACCTTCCATGGAGTATAACTCGAGTTGTAGAAATCCAATTGAGGTGCTTCCAGTTGCTTTAGAAAGCTGACATCCATAGCTTTCCAACGAGGTATAATAGTCTATATTTGGCATCAAATTGGCAAGGTTGACAAGAGAACAAAGTGACGACTCAAGAAAGGGGGGTGCAACGTTTGAGTGTAGTTTAATGGATCATTATCCTTTTTGGATCAATTATGTCACTCTACCCTTCAAGCAAGCAAGGCCCATCAACAACACCAAATCAAGGCCACAAGAATCATCTAGAATAGGTTATTTTCATTTGATTGTAATTTGCTTTGAATTTCATTTTCATTTTGTAATTTAGGGAGCCTATTTAAAGGCCTTAGTTCCTGCATTTGACGGGGGGATTGAGGGGGAATCCAGCCCCTGAGGGGGAACTTTTTTTACACGGGGAACTTTGGATGATTTTCTTTTAGTTTTGTAATTGAATTCAGAGCTATGACTCACTAAACCCCTTTCATTGGGTTAGGGAGCTCTATTGTAATTCAATGAATCAATAATAGTTTTATCTTCTTCTTCAATCTTTTCTCTTGAATTTTGTTAGAAAGCTTCTCGATCTAATTCCATTGGGTAGTTGTCTTGGGAAAGAAACTACCCATAATTGGAATCCTTCGGAACCTTGGGAAAGGAATGGAGGATTCATGCTAGAGAAGCTTTCTCACAGTGAATTGGATTGGGGTTTGGATGGATATTGTGACATGTAATCCTACCAAATTGTGGTTCATGAAACTGTGTGGTATAATCAGTGATCGAGCATCATCTCTTCTTATGAACATTTAAACCAAGGGATTGGGAATTTGTTTGTTTTTAGAGAGAATTGGTGAGCCAAGGGATTGGGATCCAATCATATAAGATTGCCAAGCAAAATTCAATGAATGCATTGGTTGAGGAAGGGATAAAAGTTATTTTGATTCGGAGATCTCAATATCTCCTAACACCCAATGACTCCCCATTTCTGATTTACCACTTCTCTTTACATTCTGCAATTAAATTCATGCAATCACCCCCATCCCTTTTAATTTCAGCAATTTAGCTTCTCGCTCTTTAATTCATGCAATTTTACATTCCGCAATTCTCATCTAAATCTTGATTCCGCTCAACTAGAACATACTTCTAATCCGAATTGCTCACTCAACCAATCCTTGTGGGATTCGACCTCACTCTATTGTGAGTTTTTACTTGACGATAACCGGTGCACTTGCCGGAAGGAATTTTGCCGATCGTGCAATTTCCTAAATCGTAGCATAACTAGTTTATGCGCATCACTCTCCATGGTTGCAGAGGGAGATCCTTGAGTTTTGAATACAAGGGAGTTCTCATTCCATTGAAGGACTATTTCACCTCTGTCAACATCAATCACAGCTCTTGCTGTGGCCAGGAAAGGTCTTCCTAGGATGATGGATTCATCCTCTTCCTTTCCAGTATCCAGGACTATGAAATCAGTAGGTATGTAAAGGCCCTCAACCTTTACTAATACATCTTCTACTTGTCCATAAGCCTGTCTTCTTGAGCTGTCTGCCATCTCTAATGAGATTTTAGCAGCTTACACCCCATAGATTCCCAGTTTCTCTATTACAGAGAGGGGCATGAGGTTTATTCCTGAACCAAGGTCACACAGAGTCTTAAAGATCATGGTGCCTATGGTACAGGGTATTATGAACTTTCCAGGATCCTGTCTCTTCTGAGGCAATGTCAGTTGATCCAGATCACTTAGTTCATTGATGTACAAGGGAGGTTCAACTTCCCAAGCATCAATGCCAAACAATTTGGCATTCAGCTTCATGATTGCACCAAGAAACTTGGCAGTTTGCTCTTCAGTGACATCCTCATTCTCTTCAGAAGAGGAATACTCATCAGAGCTCATGAAGGGCATAAGGAGGTTCAATGGAATCTCTATGGTCTCTAGATGAGCCTCAGAGTCCTTTGGTTCCTCAGAGGGAAGCTCCTTATTGACCACTGGACGTCCCAGGAGGTCTTCCTCCTTGGGATTCACGTCCTCTCCTCTCCTCACAGGTTCGGCCATGGCGCTTATGTCAATGGCCTTGCACTCTCCTTTTGGATTCTCTTCTGTATTGCTTGGGAGAGTACTAAGAGGGATTTCAGTGATCCTTTTACTCAGCTGGCCCACTTGTGCTTCCAGATTTCTAATGGAAGACCTTGTTTCATTCATGAAACTTACAGTGGCCTTAGAGAGATCAGAGACTAGATTTGCTAAATTAGAAGCATTTTGTTCAGAGTTCTCTGTCTGTTGCTGAGTTGATGATGGAAAAGGCTTGCTATTGCTAAACCTGTTTCTTCCACCATTATTAAAGCCTTGTTGAGGCTTTTGATCCTTCCATGAGAAATTTGGATGATTTCTCCATGTTGAGTTATAGGTGTTTCCATAAGGTTCACTTAAGTAATTTACCTCTGCTATTGCAGGGTTCTCAGGATCATAGGCTTCTTCTTCAGAAGATGCCTCTTGAGTACTGTTGGATGCAGCTTGCATTCCATGCAGACTCTGAGAGATCATATTGACTTGCTGAGTCAATATTTTATTCTGAGCCAATATGGCATTCAGAGTATCAACCTCAAGAACTCCCTTCTTCATAGGCGTCCCATTGTTCACAGGATTCCTTTCAGAAGTGTACATGAACTGGTTATTAGCAACCATGTCAATGAGTTCTTGAGCTTCTGCAGGCGTTTTCTTTAGGTGAATGGATCCACCTGCAGAAGTATCCAATGACATCTTAGATAACTCAGACAGACCATTATAGAATATATCCAGGATGGTCCATTCTGAAAGCATGTCAGAAGGGCACTTTTTGGTCAACTGTTTGTATCTTTCCCAAGCTTCATAGAGAGATTCACCTTCTTTCTGTCTGAAGGTTTGAACATCAGCTCTAAGCTTGCTCAGCTTTTGAGGAGGAAAGTACTTGGCTAAGAAAGCCGTGACCAGCTTATCCCAAGAGTTCAGGCTGTCTTTAGGTTGAGAATCCAACCATAATCTAGCTCTGTCTCTTACAGCAAAAGGGAAAAGCATGAGCCTGTAGACTTCAGGATCTACTCCATTAGTCTTAACAGTATCACATATCTGCAAGAATTCAGTTAAGAACTGAAAAGGATCTTCAGATGGAAGTCCATGAAACTTGCAGTTCTGCTGCATCAGAGAAACTAATTGAGGTTTCAGCTCAAAGTTGTTTGCTCCAATGGCAGGAATGGAGATGCTTCTTCCATGTAAATTGGAATTAGGTGCAGTAAAGTCACCAAGCATCCTCCTTTCATTATTATTATTTTCGGCTGCCATCTCCTCTGCCTGTTCGAAAATTTTTGAAAGGTTATCTCTGGATTGTTGTATTTTAGCTTCTCTTAATTTTCTCTTCAGAGTCCTTTCAGGTTCTGGATCTGCTTCCACAAGAATGTTCTTATCCTTGCTCCTGCTCATATGATAAGGAAGAATGGCCAGAAAAATGATAATAATAATAGAGATCCTCTATACCACAGTATAGGGATCCCTTTGTGAGTGGAAGAGAAGGGGGAGACAAAGAATGTGATGTAAAGGAAGAAATGCAACTGTACGAATGGAAGAGATGTGAGATGAGATGTTAGGATATGAATGAATAAATAGAATAAGATGGGGGAGGAATAATTTTCGAAAATTATTTTGAAAAAGAGTTAGTGATTTTTGAAAATGGTTTTTGAAAATTGTTAGTATTATTTTTTTTGAAAATTTTTTGAAATCAAAAATAAAAAATAAAAATAATTAGTTAATTAAAAAGAAATTTTGAAAAAGAGGGAAGATATTTTCGAAAATTAGAGAGAGAGAGTTAGTTAGGTGGTTTTGAAAAAGTTAAGAAACAAACAAAAAGTTAGTTAGTTAGTTGAAACAAATTTTGAAAAGATAAGAAGTTAGGAGGTTAGAGAAGATATTTTGAAAAAGATAAGATGAGAAGATATTTTTGAAAAGATATGATTGAAGTTAGTTTTGAAAAAGATTTGATTTTTAAAATCTCAATTAATGACTTGATTCATAAGAAATCACAAGATATGATTCTAGAACTTAAAGTTTGAATCTTTCTTAACAAGCAAGTAACAAACTTCAAATTTTTGAATCAAAACATTAATTGATTATGTTATTTTCGAAAATTTGATTTAAAAATAAGAAAAAGATTTTTGAAAAATATTTTTGGAATTTTCGAAAATAACTAAGAATTTTGAAAAAGATTTGATTTTTGAAAAAGATTTTGAGAAAGATAAGATTTTCAAATTGAAAATTTGATTTGACTCATAAGAAACAACTTGATTTTAAAAATTTTTGAAAAAGTCAACTCAAATTTTCGAATTTGATGAGAGAAAAAGGGAAAGATATTTTTTTTTTTTATTTTTGAAATTTTTATGAAAAACATGAAAAATATGCAATGCATGAAATTTTTAGATCAAAACAATGAATGCATGCAAGAATGCTATGAATGTCAAGATGAACACCAAGAACACTATGAATGTCATGATGAACATCAAGACACAATTTTGAAAAATTTTTAATGCAAAGAAAACATGCAAGACACCAAACTTAGAATTCTTTAATGCTTAGGCACTAAGAATTCAAGAATGCATATGATAAACATGAAAAGACACAAAACAAAAAATCATCAAGATCAAACAAGAAGACTTACCAAGAACAACTTGAAGATCATGAAGAACACTATGAATGCATGATATTTTCGAAAAATGCTAGATGCATATGCAAGTGACACCAAACTTATGATATGACTCAATACTCAAACAAGAAACAGAAAAAATATTTTTGATTTTTATGATTTTCTAATTTTTTTGGATATTTTTTTTTTTCGAAAATTAATTGAAAAAGAAACAAAATAAGGATTCCAAAATTTTTTAATATGAATTCCAGGAATCTTGCCATGTTAGTCTAAAGCTTCAGTCCAGGAATTAGACATGGCTCACTAGCCAGCCAAGCTTTCAATGAAAGCTCCAGTCCAAAACACTAGACATGGCCAATGGCCAGCCAAGCTTTAGTCTTTAACACGAGAGTATATTGATCTTGATAACAAAGTGCAAGCCTCAGTCCAAATAAATTTAGACATGGCTTTACAGCCAGCCAGGCTTCACATGCTTCATGAAACACTGGAATTCATTCTTAAAAATTTTGAATAAATTTTTGAAAACATTTTTATTTATTTTTTTTTCGAAAACAAAAGAAATTTTTTTTTTTTTGAAAGATTTTTGAAAAATTTTCGAAAAGAAAGCAAAAAGAAAATTACCTAATCTGAGCAACAGGATGAACCGTCAGTTGTCCATACACAAACAATCCCCGGCAACGGCGCCAAAAACTTAGTGCACGAAATTGTGATCTCCAGGCTCGAACAAATCCTGGTAATGGCTCCAAAGCTTGGTGCTCTGATCTTAATTCATAATTGTCACAACTTCGATACAACTAACCAGCAAGTGCACTGGGTCGTCCAAGTAATACCTTACGTGAGTAAGGGTCGAATCCCACGGAGATTGTTGGTATGAAGCAAGCTATGGTCACCTTGTAAATCTCAGTCAGGCGGATATAAAATAATTATGGAGTTTTCGAATAATAAATAAAAGAATAGGGATAGAGGTACTTATGTAAATCATTGGTAGGAATTTCAGATAAGCGAATGGAGATGCTTTTCGTTCCTCTGAACCTCTGCTTTCCTACTATCTTCATCCAATCAGTCTTACTCCTTTCCATGGCTGGCTTTATGTGATACATCACCACTGTCAATGGCTACTTTTGGTCATCTCACGGGAAAATGATCCAATGCCCTGTCACGGCACGGCTAATCGTCTGGAGGCATCACCCTTGTCAATGGCTTCATCTTATCCTCTCAGTGAATAATATGCTCACGCACCCTGTCACGGCACGGCTATTCATCTGTCGGTTCTCGATCATGCTGGAATAGGATTTACTATCCTTTTGCGTCTGTCACTAACGCCCTGCAATCGCGAGTTCGGAGCTCGTCACAGTCACTCAATCATTGAATCCTACTCGGAATACCACAGACAAGGTTTAGAACTTCCGGATTCTCTTGAATGCCGCCATCATTCTAGCTTATGCCACGAAGATTCTGGTTAGGAGATCTAAGAGATACTCATTCTAGCTTAATTCATGTAGAACAGAAGTGTTTGTCAGGCACGCGTTCATAAGGGAGAAGGATGATGAGCGTCACACATAATCATCACCTTCATCACGTTCTTGGGTGCGAATGGATATCTTAGAAGAGAAATAAGAAGAATTGAATAGAAAACAGTAGTACTTTGCATTAATCTTTGAGGAACAGCAGAGCTCCACACCTTAATCTATGGAGTGTAGAAACTCTACCGTATGAAAATACATAAGTGAAGGTCCAGGCATGGCCGAGATGGCCAGCCCCCTAAACGAGATCAATAGTCTCCTAAGATGAACAATGGATTAAAACTGAGACCAAAGATGCCTAATACAATAGTAAAAGGTCCTATTTATAATAAACTAGTCACTAGGGTTTACATGAGTAAGTAATTGATGCATAAATCCACTTCTGGGGCCCACTTGGTGTGTGTTTGGGCTGAGCCTGAGTGTTGCACGTGCAGAGGCCATTTGTGGAGTTGAACGCCAGTTTCTGTGCCAGTTTGGGCGTTCAACTCTGGTTTTGGATCCTTTTCTGGCGCTGGACGCCAGATTTGGGCAGAAGGCTGGCGTTGAACGCCAGTTTACGTCGTCAATTTTTGGCCAAATTATGGACTATTATATATTGCTGAAAAGCCCTGGATGTCTACTTTCCAACGCAATTGGAAGTGCGCCATTTCGAGTTCTGTAGCTCCAGAAAATCCACTTTGAGTGCAGGGAGGTCAGAATCCAACAGCATCAGCATTCCTTTTTCTACCTCTGAATCTGATTTCTGCTCAAGTCCCTCAATTTCAGCCAGAAAATACCTGAAATCACAGAAAAATGCACAAACTCATAGTAAAGTCCAGAAATGTGAATTTAACATAAAAACTAATGAAAACATCCCTAAAAGTAACTAGATCCTACTAAAAACATACTAAAAACAATGCCAAAAAGCGTATAAATTATCCGCTCATCAGTCAACAACCCAATGTTATTTAATTATATTTATTTATTTTCCATTGCTATTTTATATTTTATTTAGGTTGATGATCATGTGAAGTCACAAAAACAAATGAAAAATAAAAAAATAGAATGAAAAACAGCATCAAAAATAGCACACCCTGGAGGACAAGCTTACTAGTGTTTAAACGCCAAAAAGGATAGCAGAATGGGTGTTTAATGCCCAGCCTGGCAGCATTCTGGGCATTAAACGCCAGAATGGGCAGCACTCTGGGCGTTTAACACCAGAAAGGGCTGTCTAGTATCTGGCTGGCGTTAAACGCCAGAAATGGGCATCTGGCTGGCATTTAACACCAGAAATGGGCAGCAGAGTGGCGTTTAACACCAGGAAAGGTAGCAGGGCTGACGTTTAATGCCAGAAAAGGTAGCAGAGCTATTGTCAAACGCCAGGATTGGCATAGAATGGGCGTTTGAACGCCAGAATGGTGCATGGAGCAGAATTTCTTGACACCTCAGGATCTGTAGACCCCACAGGATCCCCACCTACCCCACCTCTTCTTCTCTCCTCTTCACACCTTTCCATAACACTCTTCCCCAAATACCCTTGACCAATCCCATCAATAACTCTTCCCCAAATACCCTTCACCTATCAAATCTTACCCTCTTTTCTATAATCTCTTCACCACTCACATCCATCCATCATAAAACCCCACCTACCCCACTATTCAAATTTAAACCATTTCCCTTCCAAACCCACCCCTTTATGACCGAATTCCCTCTCTCTCGTACACTATAAATACCCCTCCTTACCACCTTCCACTTTACACATCATACATAATACACCCCCTTGGCCGAACCCTCTCCTCACCTCCATCTCCTCTATTTCTTCTTTTTCTACTTATTTCTTTCTTTTTTTGCTCGAGGACGAGCAAACCTTTTAAGTTTGGGGTGGAAAAAGCTTTGCTTTTTATTTTTCCATAACCATAAATGGCACCTACGGCCGGAGAAACCTCTAGAAAGAGGAAAGGGAAGGCAATTGCTTCCAACTCCGAGTCATGGGAGATGGAGAGATTCATCTCAAAAGCCCATCACTAAGAAGAGGATGGAGCAAACAAGAGAGCCCACTCATGGACCTCAACAAGAGCATGAGGAAGTTCCTCATCTAGAAATCCCTGAGTTTCCTCAAGGGATGCATTTTCCTCTACAAAATTATTAGGAGCAACAAAAGCAAGGAAGAGATATAGTGGAGCTCAAGCACTCCAAAGGATCTTCAAGAGGAAGAACTAGCCGCCATCACTAAGGTGGACCCGTTCTTTAATTTCATTGTTCTTATTTTTCTGTTTTTCGAAAATTATGCTTTATGTTTTATCTATGTTTGTGTCTTTATTACATGATCATTAATGTTTAGTGTCTATGTCTTAAAGCTATGAATGTCCTATGAATCCTTCACCTTTCTTGAATGAAAAATTGTTTTCTGAAAAAGAAAAAGAAGTACATGAATTTCGAATTACATCTTGAAAATAATCTAATTATTTTGATGTGGTGGCAATACTTTTTGTTTTCTGAATGAATGCTTGAACAGTGCATATTTTTTATATTGTTGTTTATGAATGTTAAAATTGTTGGCTCTTGAAAGAATAATAAAAAAGGATAAATGTTATTGATAATCTGAAAAAATCATAAAATTGATTCTTGAAGAAAGAAAAAGCAGTGAAAAGCAAGGCTTGCGAAAAAAAAGAAAAAAAATTGGCGAAGAAAAGAAAAAAAAAGAGCAAGAAAAAGAAAAATCAAGTAGAAAAAGCTAATAGCCCTTTAAATCAAAAGGCAAGGGTAAAATAAAAAGGATCCAAGGTTTTGAACATTAATGGATAGGAGGGTCCAAAGGAATAAAATCCTGGCCTAAGCGGCTAAACCAAGCTGTCCCTAACCATGTGCTTGTGGCGTGAAGGTGTCAAGTGAAATCTTAAGACTGAGCGGCTAAAGTCGTGGTCCAAAGCAAAAAGAGTGTGCTTAAGAGCTCTGGGCACCTATAACTGGAGACTCTAGCAAAGCTGAGTCACAATCTGAAAAGGTTCACCCAATTATGTGTCTGTGGCATTTATGTATCCGGTGGTAATATTGGAAAACAAGATGCTTAGGGTCACGGCCAAGACTCATAAAGTAGCTGTGTTCAACAATCAACATACTGAAACAGGAAAATCAATAACACTATCTGAATTCTGAGTTCCTAAAGATGCCAATCATTCTGAACTTCAAAGGATAAAGTGAGATGCCAAAACTGTTCAGAAGCAGAAAGCCACTAGCCCCGCTCATCTAATTGGAAATGAGCTTCATTGATATTTCGAATTCATTGTATATTCTCTTCTTTTTATCCTATTTTGTTTTTAGTTGCTTGGGGACAAGCAACAATTTAAGTTTGGTGTTGTGATGAGCGGATAATTTATACCCTTTTTGGCATTGTTTTTACATAGTTTTTAGTATGTTTTAATTACTTTTTATTATATTTTTATTAGTTTTTATTCAAAAATCACATTTCTAGACTTTACTATGAGTTTGTGTATTTCTTTGTGATTTTAGGTACTTTCTGGCTGAAATTGAGGGACCTGAGCAAAAATCTAATTCAGAGGCTGAAAAAGGACTACAGATGCTATTGGATTCTGACCTCCCTGCACTCGAAGTAGATTTTCTCGAGCTACAGAAGACCAATTGGCGTATTCTTAATTGCGTTGGAAAGTACACATTCTAGGCTTTCCAAAATATATAATAGTTTATACTTTTCCTGAGATTTGATGGCCCAAACTGGCGTTCAAAGTTAGCCTAAAACATCTTGGCGTAAAACCCCCAAACTGGCACCAGAATTGGAGTTAAACGCCCAAACTGGCACCAAAGCTGGCGTTTAACTCCAGGAATAGCCTAAGCACAAAAAGGCTTCAATGCTCGGCCCAAGCACACACCAAGTGGGCCCCGGAAGTAGATTTCTGCATTATCTGCACTTAGTTACTCATTTTCTGTAAACCCTAGTTACTAGTTTAGTATAAAAACTACTTTTAGAGATTTATTTTAGAGTTTTTTGGAGAACTTTTGTTAGTTCATCATAGTATTGTTCATGTTTTGGAGGCTGGCCTCACGGCCATGCCTAGACCTTTCTCCTATGTATTTTCTACTGTGGAGTTTCTACACCCCATAGATTAAGGTGTGGAGCTCTGCTATTCTTCATGAATTAATGCAATTACTACTATTTTTCTATTCAATTCACACCTACTTCTTCTCCAAGATATACTCTCATACTTAATTCAGTTAAGTCAGAATGAAGGGGTGACCCGTGACAATCACCCAATCTTTATTACTCGCTTAGCCAAGATCTGCGTTCTTGACAACAACAAAGCGGTTTACATGATGTTCAACCTAGTCATTGGACGACAGATGGAGTGTATTCTCTTGGATATCTAATACACGGACCGAGTCCGTGAGATTAGTATCTTCGTGGTATAGGCTAGAATAATTGGCAGCATTCCTGGGATCCAGAAAGTCTAAACCTTGTCTGTGGTATTTCGAGTAGGATTCGGGAAGGGATGACTGTGAAGAGCTTCAAACCTGCGAATGTTGGGCACAAGTGACAGTGTGCAAAAGGATCAATGGATTCTATTCAGACGCTAGTTGGAACCGACAGATGATTAGCCATGCGGTAGCTGTACCTGGTATTTTTCATCCAAGACGAGAAATCCGACAGTTGATTAGCCGTGCAGAAACCGTAGAAGACCATTTTCACTGAGAGGATCTTACAGCTTGCCATGGAAGGAGGTAATGCATGGTTGGAAGAAGGCAATAGGAAGGCAGAGGTTCAGAAGCAACAAAGCATCTCCATACGCTTATCTGAAATTCCCACCAGTGAATTACATAAGTAACTTTATTTTATTTTATGTTTTATTTATATTTTAATTATCAAAACATCATAACCATTTGAATCCGCCTGACTGAGATTTACAATGATGACCATAGCTTGCTTCAAGCCGACAATCTCCATGGGATCAACCCTTACTCACGTAAGGTATTACTTGGATGACCCAGTGCACTTGCTGGTCAGTTCCACGGAGTTGTGAGAAAAGTGTGAAAGTACGATTCCGTGTACCACACAGCAAGAGCTGTGATTGATGTGGACAGAGGAGAGTTAGTCCTTCAATTGAATGAGGACTGCCTTGTGTTTAAGGCTCAAGGATCTTCTTCTGTAACCATGGAGGAGAAGCATGAAATGCTTCTCTCAATACAGAGTCAAACAGAGCCCCCACACTCAACTTCTAAGTTTGGTGTTGGGATCTCTATGAAGCTCTCTAAGAGCTCACTATCAAGCTATTGACACTAAAGAAGTGCCTATTGGGAGGCAACCCAATGTTATTTAATTATATTTATTTTTATAGACATTTGTTTTCCATTGTCATGTTATGTTTTCTTTAGGTTGACGATCATGTGAAGTCATAAAAACAACGGCAGAATTAAAGCAGAATAAAAAACAGCATCAAAAATAGCACACCCTAGAGGACAGGCTTACTGGTGTTTAAACGCCAGTAAGGATAGCAGAATGGGCGTTTAACGCCCAGTCTGGCAGCATTCTGGGAGTTAAACGCCAGAATTGGTAGCCAGACTGGCGTTAAATGCCAGAAAAGGGTGTCTGGATGTCTGGCTGGCGTTAAACGCCAGAATTGGCAGACAGACTGCCGTTTAGCGCCAGAAAAGGGTGTCTGGTCGGTGTTAAACGCCAGAAAATGGCATCAGCCTGGTGTTTAACACCAGGAAAGGTAGCAGAGATGGCGTTAAATGCCAGAAATGGCACACAGAGGGCGTTTAAATGCCAGAAAGGTGCAGGAAGCAGAATTTCTTGACACCTCAGGATCTGTGGACCCCACAGGATCCCCACCTACCCAACTCACTCTCTCTCCTCTTCACACCTCTCTATAACACTCTTCCCCAAATACCCTTGACCAATAACATCAAAACCTCTTCCCCAAATACCATTCACCTATCAAGTCCTACCCTCTCCCCCATTTCTTCTTCTTCTCCTCCTTTCTTTCTTCTTTTTCTCGAGGACGAGCAAACCTTTTAAGTTTGGTGTGGGAAAAAGCTTTGCTTTTTGTTTTTCCATAACCATTAATGGCACATATGGCCGGAGAAACCTCTATAAAGAGGAAAGGGAAGGCAATTGCTTCCACCTCCGAGTCATGGGAGATAGAGAGATTCATCTCAAAGGTCCATCAAGACCACTTCTATGAAGTTGTGGCCAAGAAAAAGGTGATCCCCGAGGTCCCCATCATGCTCAAATGGAGTGAATATCTGGAGATCCGACGTGAGGTTTGAAGAAGAGGTTGGGAAGCTCTCACCAACCCCATCCAACAAGTCGGAATCTTAATGGTTCAAGAGTTCTATGCTAATGCATGGATCACTAAGAACCATGATCAAAGTGTGAACCCGAACCCAAAGAATTGGCTCACAATGGTTCGGGAGAAATACTTAGATTTTAGTCCAGAAACCGTGAGGTTGGCATTCAACTTGCCAATAATGAGAGGAGATTCTCATCCTTTTACTAGAAGAGTCAACTTTGATCAAAGGTTGGACCAAGTCCTCACGGACATTTGTGTGGAAAGAGCACAATGGAAGAGAGACTCAAAAGGTAAGCCGGTTCAATTGTGAAGGCCTGACCTCAAACCTGTGGCTAGGGGATGGTTGGAGTTCATCCAACGCTCTATCATTCCTACTAGCAACCGGTATAAAGTTACAATAGACCGGGCTATCATGATCTATAGTATCATGAATGGAGAGGAAGTAGAAGTTCTTGAGATCATACCTCTAGAACTATACAAGGTGGCGGACAAGCCCTCCACTTTGGCAAGGTTAGCCTTCCCTCATCTCATCTGTAACCTATGCAATTCAGCTGGAATTGTCATAGAGGAAGACATTCTCATTGAAGAGGACAAACCCATCACTAAAAAGAGGATGGATGAAATAAGAGAGTCCACTCATAGATCTCTGATGCCAAGGCATCTTAGGCTAGTTTCACTAGCATTTTTTTTGTTAGTTTTAGTTGTTTTATGCATTTTCTTGAGCTTAAAGTAACCAAGAATGGTTAAATGAATAACAAAGCAATGAACCATCCAAACAGTATGATTTTGATGCAAATTCCATGGGTTTTTAGTTATATTACTTGAATGCTATGAATGGAAGATTTCTCATGAAATTTTGCAAGACTTTGATGCAATTGTTTGGATGATTTCAGGGAAGAAGAGGCTAGGCAAGGAAGCAACAAAATCAATAAAGGAAGCTTGAATATCACATGTGGAGTTTAAGTTCCAGTTTAAGCCTAAACTGGAGCTTAAACGCCAGAATCATGAAGGCTAAGAAATGCTGGAACTGGCGTTTAACCTCCAGTTTAACCTTAAACTGGAAGTTAAACGCCAGAATGAGAATTTCACCAAGGGAGCATTTCCACGTTTAAGCTCCAGTTTAACCTTAAACTGGAGCTTAAACGTGTTCGACACAATTTCTCACCAGGAAGCATTTCCACGTTTAACCTCCAGTTTAACCTTAAACTGGAGGTTAAACGCCAGAAGTAAGAAAGGCACCAGGAGCATTTCCACGTTTAAGCTCCAGTTTAACCTTAAACTGGAGCTTAAATGTGTTCGACTATTTCTCTCCTCCAGGGTTGCTTTCCCATTTCCACGTTTAAGCTTCAGTTTAACCTTAAACTGAAGCTTAAACGTGTTCGACCCCATTGCTCCTCCAGGGTTGCTTTCTTCATTTCCACGTTTAAGCTTCAGTTTAACCTTAAACTGAAGCTTAAACGTGTTCGACATTTCACACTCCTGGGTTGCTTTCTTCCATTTCCACGTTTAAGTTTCAGTTTAACCTTAAACTGAAACTAAAACTTCAACTTAAACGCCACTTTTTGAAAGGGGTTTTTGGGCCAAATATATTGAAGTTTAAGTTAGCATTTGAGCACAAACATTAACTTAAACGTATTATGGTATGAAACCCAATTGAATATCATGTTTATGGGATTGGGCCTGAAGGATTGATGAGTCTGGAGCTTCAATTTGTTGAGTCTTGTGTCATTACTTGTTTATCACTAAGTTTGCTCAATGAATGTTATAGAATTGGATCACAGCCTCATCAGGATTATGGACCATAAACCCAAAGCAAAAGGAAATCAGGGAAAGGCCTCAAAGCCCAAGAAACACAACAGAAGCTCAATTTAGAAAGTGTATAAATAGGATAGAATTTAAGTTAGTGAGAACTTTTTTTTACACGGAGAACTTTGGATCATTTTCTTTTAGTTTTGTAATTGAATTCAGAGCTATGACTCACTCAACCCCTTTCATTAGGTTAGGGAGCTCTATTGTAATTCAATGAATCAATAATAGTTTTATCTTCTTCTTCAATCTTTTCTCTTGAATTTTGTTAGAAAGCTTCTCGATCTAATTCCATTGGGTAGTTGTCTTGGGAAAGAAACTACCCATAATTGGAATCCTTCGGAACCTTGGGAAAGGAATGGAGGATTCATGCTAGAGAAGCTTTCTCAGAGTGAATTGGATTGGGGTTTGGATGGATATTGTGACATGTAATCCTACCAAATTGTGGTTCATGAAACTGTGTGGTATAATCAGTGATCGAGCATCATCTCTTCTTATGAACATTTAAACCAAGGGATTGGGAATTTGTTTGTTTTTATAGAGAATTGGTGAGCCAAGGGATTGGGATCCAATCATATAAGATTGCCAAGCAAAATTCAATGAATGCATTGGTTGAGGAAGGGATAAAAGTTGTTTTGATTCGGAGATCTCAATATCTCCTAACACCCAATGAACTCCCCATTTCTGATTTACCACTTTCTCTTTACATTCTGCAATTAAATTCATGCAATCACCCCCATCCCTTTTAATTTCAGCAATTTAGCTTCTCGCTCTTTAATTCATGCAATTTTACATTCCGCAATTCTCATCTAAATCTTGATTCCGCTCAACTAGAACATACTTCTAATCCGAATTGCTCACTCAACCAATCCTTGTGGGATTCGACCTCACTCTATTGTGAGTTTTTACTTGACGATAACCGGTGCACTTGCCGGAAGGAATTTTGCCGATCGTGCAATTTCCTAAATCGTAGCATATCAAGTTTATGCAGCATCAAGTTTATGGCACCGTTGCCGGGGATTGGTTTTCGATTGACAATTCTCAAATTGGAAGTTAACTAGATTGAGCATTTTTCTTGCTTTGTTAATTCAGTTCAAGTTACTTGTTGAATTTTAATTTCTGCACTCTGTTACATGCTTTCTTTCTTTATGCCTTTAAATTCAAGCAACTAACTCACTGACTCACTAACTATTTGAATTAATTCCTCAACTGCTCTAACCATACTCTTCCATTAACCAAGAGTATTTCACTTGTTTGGTGCCTGTGCTGTGTTCTTGTATGACAGGTAGGAGAGGAGAGACATCAACTCCTCATTATACCGAACCAGAGAGGACCCTTCATAAACTTAGAAGGGAAGCAAGAGGGAAGAAAGTACTGGGAGAAGAAGAATCTGAAGGAGAATCTGAGGACAATTTTGAGGAAGCTCTAGATCTCAACATGGATAGAGAAGTTCACAACCATGAGAGAGCTGATGGAAACAATGCCATCCCCGAGAGGAGGGTTCTTGGTTCATACATAAACCCAACCTCTGGGAATTGTGGTAGCAGCATTCAGAAACCACCCATTCAGGCCAACAATTTTGAACTCAAACCACAGCTAATATCACTTGTGGAGGATCATTGTTCATTTGGTGGGAGTGCTAATGAAGATCCAAACCAACATCTCACAAAATTCCTGAGAATTTGCGACACTGTGAAGTCCAATGGAGTCCAGGAAGATACCTATAAACTGCTCTTGTTCCCATTTTCACTTAGGGACAAGGCAGCTAAGTGGCTGGAATCATTCCCAAGGGGGAGCCTAACAACCTGGGATGAGGTGGAAAGCAAGTTTCTGGCACGTTTCTACCCCCCACAAAAGGTCAATAGGCTTCGATCTGAGGTTCAGACTTTTAGACAACAAGATGGTGAAACTCTCTACGAGGCATGGGAGAGATTCAAGGATTTGACAAGGAAATGCCCACCAGACATGTTCCATGACTGGGTGCAATTGCATATTTTCTATGATGGACTTTCTTATGAATCAAGGAAGGCTGTAGACCATTCATCAGGAGGTTCATTGAACAGGAAAAAGACTGTGGAAGAAGCCATTGAAGTGATTGAGACAGTGGCTGAGAATGAGTACTACTATGCTTCAGAGAGACACAACACTAAGGGAGTCATGGAGCTGAACCATGTTGATACAATTTTAGCCCAAAACAAGGTGTTTGCCAAGCAACTAGCAGAGCTCACCAGGAAATTAGAAACAAATCAAGTGGCTGCAATACACACACAAGATCAAGAGGAAGTAAGCACTGAAGGAGGTGATTGGGAAGAGGCCAATTATGTAGGAAATCAACAAAGGCAACCATATGATCCACATTCCAACACTTACAACCCAAGCTGGAAAAACCACCCAAACTTTGGGTGGGGAAACCAGCAAAACCAACATAACAAGTCCACATACCAAAACTCCAACCAAAGATCATACCAAGCCACACAAAACACTTACTCCCAACCATCATATCATGGCCAAAATAATCAACCTACCCAACCTAATCCGAACCAACAATTTCAAGATCAATTAAACAGGATAGAAGGAATACTGGCAAACATGGGTCAGGACATAAGTGAGTTGAAAAGCTTTAGGAATGATGTGAGATCTACCTTAAGGAACCATGGTGAAAAACTCAAGAGG
Source organism: Arachis hypogaea (assembly GCF_003086295.3). Classification (NCBI taxonomy): domain Eukaryota; kingdom Viridiplantae; phylum Streptophyta; class Magnoliopsida; order Fabales; family Fabaceae; genus Arachis; species Arachis hypogaea. The sequence goes on from NC_092049.1 coordinate 56,076,933, forward strand.
ATGGAGTCTCAAGTAGGAGAGCTATCTCAACAGGGCCCCCAAGTCAACTGCAGTGTTCCCTAGTGACACAGAAAAGAATCCTAAAGGGGAACAAAAGGGAGTGAGATGGGAAGAATGCAAGGCCATCACCATATTGAAGGAAGTCTCAGAAGAAGAAGGAATCAGACCCTCAGAACAGGAGCCAGAAATCTTGAAGGAAGGTGTGGAAGAAGCTAAGCAGGAAAGTGAAACTGAGCAAGCCAAGGAACTGCAAAAAGGCATGCTGGAAACATACCAACCAAAAGCACCATTTCCTCAGAGGTTAGGAGGAGGTGAAAAAGGGAAAACCTATTCAAGGTTTTTAGAGACATTTAAGTCTCTCCATATCAATATTCCCTTTCTTGAGATTCTCCAGCAGATGCCTACACATATCAAGTATTTAAAGGAATTGCTGAGCAAGAAAAGAGTTTTGAAGGGAGGACAAACTGTAATAATGAACAAAGAATGCAGTGCCCTCATCAAGAAGGACATAGTCTCTAAGAAAACAGACCCAGGAAGTTTTCATATCCCCTGCATCATAGGGGAAACAAAAATTGACAGAGGATTCTGTGATCTAGGAGCTAGCATAAATGTGATGCCTCTGACTCTTATGAAGAGGCTACAACTGAATGAGGTGAGATCCACTGATGTAATCATACAACTGGCTGACAAAACTCAGAAGCAAGCTGAAGGGGTAGTTGAAAATGTGCTGGTGAAAGTGGGAAATTATTTCTTCCCACAGACTTTGTCATTTTGGACATGGAGGAAAGCTACCTACACCCTATCATTCTGGGAAGGCCATTTCTAGCCACTGCTAGAGCGCTCATAGATGTAGAACAAGGAGAGCTAATCTTGAGAATACATGATGAACAGCTCATTTTCAATGTTTTCAAACCTGCATCTGAGCCTGAACCAGAACCTGAAAAGCCTAAGGATGATAGTAGCCATCTGTGTTTGGAGGAAAGCAATCCAGCAGCTGAAACTCTGAAACAGTCCTTGGAAGGCAAACAAGAATTGCAAGAGTTAAAGCCACAAGAATCAATAGAAACAGATCAGAAGGATCCTCCTGGCATAAGGGTCAATGAAGAAATCCTCAAGAGAAAGGGAAGAATTGTAAAGAAATTGCCAAGAGGGTGGAGAAACAAGAAAATTCCCACTGAAGGTTTTTCTCCGGGAGATAAAGTGATATCAAGTAATTATCTGCCAATCCCACCTGGCCTCAAAACCATTCCTTCCCAGCTCCCTCAAGTGTTCACAATCAGGAAAGTTCTTTCTATGGAACATTTGGAAATCATGAAGGAATCAAATGGGGACGTTTCATAGCGAGAGGAGAGGACATCAAGCACTACAATCCACCCTAACAAGGGGCAACCGTCAAGCTAATGACGTTAAAGAAGCGCTTGTTGGGAGGCAACCCAACCTGAGGTAATACCCCTTTGCTGTTTCTTTTATTTGTTTCAATAAAAAGGGTGAAGTAGTTTCTGTGCATTGCAAAGAATTAAGTTTGGTGTTTCACACCAAACAATGAATTCGTGGATCAATAATTCAAAGGGGAATGTGTGACTCTAAGTTTGGTGTTCCACCATAAAGATCAACTGAACACAAAAACCTTTGAATTATATGAAAGGAACAACCATTCTAAGCAATCACAGAAATGCTTAAAACCCTTAGCGGCAACTTCATTCCAAGGAGAACTCAAGGATTCAAAGAACAGAGAAGTAAGTAGGAGACTAAGTTTGGTGTTCACACACCAACTTAAGACTCAGACACTTACCCATACATAGTTGAGCTAACCACTCAAGTGCTTGAGAAGCAAGCAACTTCATCACTCTTTGCAGGAAAGGAAACAAGGATCTTAAAGCATGAAGCAACAACTAGGAGAAGAAGGAGAAATCAAATTATTTCCTGGCAACAAAGAGAAAACAAGGAATTTCACAAGGTGGTGTTGTTCCTTGACAATTCTTTAAAAAGGGCAAACAAAAGCATGCTTGTTCTGGTTTAAACTGTAATTGTTGAATCTTTCTGGAATGTGAAGTTTCTAGTATGTTTGTCTGTTTATTGCTTTGAATAAAGTGAATGCCTAGATGTTTGGATATAACTTCACCTTCTTAAACAAATGCTTGCCATGCTTGTTCTGTTTCCAAAAATAAAAGAAAAGTTTGAACAAAAGTAACTTGGCTCAATTAGTGACAAATCAAGTAGAATTAAGTGGTGGTATGCATGCTTGATTGTTTAGTCAGATCACTGGAAATAGAGTGTAGAATTATCATTTTTTGTGTAGAAATTGAAAACTGTCTATGGATCTTGATGAATAAATGTCTATGGCCATGAAAAAGAAAGAAAAAGAAGAAGAAAAAGCCACTGAAAAAGGGCAACCAAAAAGCAAAAAAATTGAGAAAATAAGCTAGGCACCAATGGTTTGAACTTCTGAGACAAATGCTTGTGGTGTTTATGTATTAAGGATATGCTTGGATGAATAGGTTCTGAGGAGTGTTTCAACACTTGGTAACTTGGGTTAACTAACCCGGGATTATCAACCAAAAGTCCATTATCAAGAGCAACCTAAATACAAAACATTTAGTCACACAAAGAGGTGCTGGGCACCAATGTCTCAAGAAGAAATGTGAACTAAAATGCCTGGAGTGGATATGTGTAGTGCACTGATAAGAAAAAGAAAATGCCAAAGGCTTGTGCAACAAATGACACTAAGCAAACAAGGAGCAAAGGAGCTCTAAGAAAAAGAAAAGAAAAACAAAGAAGAGAAAAGTGCCAAGGACATAAGAATAACAAGAGGCCATAGCAGTGTTTGATGGATGCAATGAAAAAGTGATAATCTTACCTGATAAGAATGAAAAAGTGATGCTGCAACTTTCTGCATAAAACCCTTCTAATGAACTTCAAATGCTTGCTAATATAGCCAATGTAATTGCTTTCTGTTTCATACTTTCTTCTCAAATAACTCAGGACTTGCTTAGGGACAAGCAAGTATTAAGTTTGGTGTTGTGATGCCAAGGCATCTTAGGCTAGTTTCACTAGCATTTTTTTTGTTAGTTTTAGTTGTTTTATGCATTTTCTTGAGCTTAAAGTAACCAAGAATGGTTAAATGAATAACAAAGCAATGAACCATCCAAACAGTATGATTTTGATGCAAATTCCATGGGTTTTTAGTTATATTACTTGAATGCTATGAATGGAAGATTTCTCATGAAATTTTGCAAGACTTTGATGCAATTGTTTGGATGATTTTAGGGAAGAAGAGGCTAGGCAAGGAAGCAACAAAATCAATAAAGGAAGCTTGAATATCACATGTGGAGTTTAAGTTCCAGTTTAAGCCTAAACTGGAGCTTAAACGCCAGAATCATGAAGGCTAAGAAATGCTGGAACTGGCGTTTAACCTCCAGTTTAACCTTAAACTGGAAGTTAAACGCCAGAATGAGAATTTCACCAAGGGAGCATTTCCACGTTTAAGCTCCAGTTTAACCTTAAACTGGAGCTTAAACGTGTTCGACACAATTTCTCACCAGGAAGCATTTCCACGTTTAACCTCCAGTTTAACCTTAAACTGGAGGTTAAACGCCAGAAGTAAGAAAGGCACCAGGAGCATTTCCACGTTTAAGCTCTAGTTTAACCTTAAACTGGAGCTTAAACGTGTTCGACTATTTCTCTCCTCCAGGGTTGCTTTCCCATTTCCACGTTTAAGCTTCAGTTTAACCTTAAACTGAAGCTTAAACGTGTTCGACCCAATTGCTCCTCCAGGGTTGCTTTCTTCATTTCCACGTTTAAGCTTCAGTTTAACCTTAAACTGAAGCTTAAACGTGTTCGACATTTCACACTCCTGGGTTGCTTTCTTCCATTTCCACGTTTAAGTTTCAGTTTAACCTTAAACTGAAACTTAAACTTCAACTTAAACGCCACTTTTTGAAAGGGGTTTCTGGGCCAAATATATTGAAGTTTAAGTTAGCATTTGAGCACAAACATTAACTTAAACGTATTATGGTATGAAACCCAATTGAATATCATGTTTATGGGATTGGGCCTGAAGGATTGATGAGTCTGGAGCTTCAATTTGTTGAGTCTTGTGTCATTACTTGTTTATCACTAAGTTTGCTCAATGAATGTTATAGAATTGGATCACAGCCTCATCAGGATTATGGACCATAAACCCAAAGCAAAAGGAAATCAGGGAAAGGCCTCAAAGCCCAAGAAACACAACAGAAGCTCAATTTAGAAAGTGTATAAATAGGATAGAATTTAAGTTAGTGAGAACTTTTTTTACACGGAGAACTTTGGATCATTTTCTTTTAGTTTTGTAATTGAATTCAGAGCTATGACTCACTAAACCCCTTTCATTGGGTTAGGGAGCTCTATTGTAATTCAATGAATCAATAATAGTTTTATCTTCTTCTTCAATCTTTTCTCTTGAATTTTGTTAGAAAGCTTCTCGATCTAATTCCATTGGGTAGTTGTCTTGGGAAAGAAACTACCCATAATTGGAATCCTTCGGAACCTTGGGAAAGGAATGGAGGATTCATGCTAGAGAAGCTTTCTCACAGTGAATTGGATTGGGGTTTGGATGGATATTGTGACATGTAATCCTACCAAATTGTGGTTCATGAAACTGTGTGGTATAATCAGTGATCGAGCATCATCTCTTCTTATGAACATTTAAACCAAGGGATTGGGAATTTGTTTGTTTTTAGAGAGAATTGGTGAGCCAAGGGATTGGGATCCAATCATATAAGATTGCCAAGCAAAATTCAATGAATGCATTGGTTGAGGAAGGGATAAAAGTTGTTTTGATTCGGAGATCTCAATATCTCCTAACACCCAATGAACTCCCCATTTCTGATTTACCACTTTCTCTTTACATTCTGCAATTAAATTCATGCAATCACCCCCATCCCTTTTAATTTCAGCAATTTAGCTTCTCGCTCTTTAATTCATGCAATTTTACATTCCGCAATTCTCATCTAAATCTTGATTTCGCTCAACTAGAACATACTTCTAATCCGAATTGCTCACTCAACCAATCCTTGTGGGATTCGACCTCACTCTATTGTGAGTTTTTACTTGACGATAACCGGTGCACTTGCCGGAAGGAATTTTGCCGATCGTGCAATTTCCTAAATCGTAGCATATCAAGTTTATGCAGCATCAATCTCAACAAGAGCATGAGGAAGTTCCTCATCAAGAAATCCTTGAGATGCCTCAAGGGATACACTTTCCTCCACAAGGCTATTGGGAACAACTCAACACCTCTTTAGGAGATTTGAGTTCTAACATGGAGCAACTATGGATGGAACACCAAGAGCACTCCATTATCCTCAATGAAACCAGAGAGGACCAAAAGGCCATGAGAGAGGAGCAACAAAGGCTAGGAAGAGATATTGAGGAGCTAAAGCACTCCATAGGATCCTCAAGAGGAAGAACTAGCCGCCATCACTAAGGTGGACCCGTTCTTTAATTTCCTTGTTCTTATTTTTCTGTCTTTTGGTTTCTATGCTTTATGTTTTGTCTATGTTTTTTGTCTTTATTACATGATCATTAGTGTTTAGTGTCCATGTCTTAAAGCTATGAATGTCCCATGAATCCTTCACCTTTCTTAAATGAAAAATGTTTTCTGAAAAAGAAAAAGAAGTACACAAATTTCGAATTCTATCTTGAAATTAGTTTAATTATCTTGATGTGGTGGCAATACTTTTTGTTTTCTGAATGAATGCTTGAACAGTGCATATTTTTTATAGTGAAGTTTATGAATGTTAAAATTGTTGGCTCTTGAAAGAATGATGAAAAAAGAGAAATGTTATTGATAATCTGAAAAATAATAAAATTGATTCTTGAAGCAAGAAAAAACAGTGAAAAACACAAAACTTGCGAAAAAATAGGGGGCGAAAAATAAAGAAAGAGAAAGAGAAAGAAAAAGCAAGCAGAAAAAGCCAGTAACCCTTTAAGCCAAAAGGCAAGGGTAAAAAGGATCCAAGGCTTTGAGAATTAATGGATAGGAGGGCCCAAAGGAATAAAATCCTGGCCTAAGCGGCTAAATCAAGCTGTCCCTGACCATGTGCTTGTGGCATGAAGGTGTCAAGTGAAAAGCTTGAGACTGAGCGGTTAAAGTCGTGGTCCAAAGCAAAAAGAGTGTGCTTAAGAACTCTGGGCACCTCTAACTGGGGACTCTAGCAAAGCTGAGTCACAATCTGAAAAAAGGTTCACCCAGTTATGTGTCTGTGGCATTTATGTATCCGGTGGTAATACTGGAAAACAAAATGCTTAGGGTCTCGGCCAAGACTCATAAAGTAGCTGTGTTCAAGAATCAACATACTGAACTAGGAGAATTAATAACATTATCTGAATTCTGAGTTCCTATGGATGCCAATCATTCTGAATTTCAAAGGATAAAGTGAGATGCCAAAACTGTTCAGAAGCAAAAAGCTACTAGTCCCGCTCATCAAATTGGAACTAAGCTTCATTGATATTTTGAAATTTATTGCATTTTCTCTTAGTTTGGTATTGTGATGAGCGGAAAATTTATACCATTTTTGGCATTGTTTTTAGGTAGTTTTTAGTATGTTTTAATTACTTTTTATTATATTTTTATTAGTTTTATGAAAAATCACATTTCTGGACTTTACTATGAGTTTGTGTGTTTTTTTGTAATTTCAGGTATTTTCTGACTGAAATTTTAGGGACCTGAGCAAAAGTCTAATTCAAAGGCTGAGAGAGGATTGCAGATGCTGTTGGATTCTGACCTTCCTACACTCAAAACGGATTTTCTGGAGCTACAGAAACCCAATTGGTGCGATCCCAATTGGGTTGGAAAGTCGACATCTTGGGCTTTCCAGAAATGTATAATAGTCCATATTTTGTCCGCGATTTGATGGCCCAAACTGGCGTTCAAACGCCCACTAAAGACCCTTTTCTGGTGTAAAACGCCAGAATTGGCACCAGAACTGGAGTTAAACGCCCAAACTGGCACCCAAGCTAGCTTTTAACTCCAAGAATGGCCTATGCACGTGAAAGCTTCAAAGCTCAGCCCAAACACTTACCAAGTGGGCTCTGGAAGTGGATTTATGCACTATCTGCACTTAGTTACTTATTTTCTATAAGCCCTAGTAAATAGTTTAGTATAAATAGCACTTTTTACTATTGTATTCGCATACTTTATCATCTTTGGGACTTTTATGTTCACATTTGGGAGGCTGGCCACACGGCCATGCCTAGACCTTTTTCTTATGTATTTTCTACGGTGGAGTTTCTACACTTCATAGATTAAGGTGCGGAGCTCTGCTGTTCTTCACGAATTAATGTAAGTACTATTGTTTCTCTTTCAATTCATGCTTACTTCTTCTCCAAGATATACTCTCGTACTTAATTCAGTTAAGTCAGAATGAAGGGGCGACCCGTGACAATCACCCACTATCTTCAAAGCGGTCTACATGATGTTCAACATAGTCATTGGACGACATCTGGAGTATATTCTCTTGGGTTTTTAATCCACGGATCGAGTCCGTGAGGTTAGAACCTTCGTGGTATAGGCTAGAACCAATTGGCAGCATTCTTGAGATCCGAAAAGTCTAAACCTTCTCTGTAGTATTCCGAGTAGGATCTGGGAAGGGATGACTGTGGTGAGCTTCAAACTCGCGAATGTTGGGCGCAGTGATAGTGTGCAAAAGGATAGAGAGATCCTATTCTGACACAAGTGAGAACCGACAGATGATTAGCCGTGTGGTAGCTGTACTTGGTATTTTTCATCCGAGATGAGAAATCCGACAGTTGATTAGCCGTGCAGAAACCGTACCTGGTATTTTTCATCCGAGAGGATCCTACAGCTTGCCATGGAAGGGAGCACGCATGATTGGAAGAAGACAATAGGAAAGCAGAGGTTGAGAAGCAACAAAGCATCTTCAAATGCTTATCTGAAATTCCCACCAATGAATTACATAAGTATCTTTATTTTACTTTATGTTTTATTTATCTCTTAATTATCAAAACCTCATAACCATTTGAATCCGCATGACTAAGATTTACAGGATGACCATAGCTTGTTTCAAGCCGACAATCTCCATGGGATCGACCCTTACTCACATAAGGTATTTGATGAGCGGATATTTTATACGCTTTTTGGGGTTAATTTCATATAGTTTTTAGTATGTTTTAGTTAGTTTTTAGTTTATTTTCATTAGTTTTTAAGAAAAATTCATATTTCTGGACTTTACTATGAGTTGTGTGTTTTTCTGTAATTTCAGGTATTTTTCTGGCTGAAACTGAGGGAGCTGAGCAAAAATCTGATTCAGGCTGAAAAAGGACTGCTGATGCTGTTGGGTTCTGACCTCTCTGCACTCAAAGTGGATTTTCTGGAGCTACAGAACTCGAAATGGCGTGCTTCCAATTGCGTTGAAAAGTAGACATCCAGGGCTTTCCAGAAATATATAATAGTTCATACTTTGCTCAAGGATAGACGACGTAAACTGGCGTTCAACGCCAGTTCTCTGCCCAATTCTGGCGTCCAGCGCCAGAAAAGGATTAAAAGTTGGAGTTCAACGCCTGAAATGGATCCAAACCTGGCATTGAACGCCCAAAATGGCCTTATGCACATGAATTGCTTAAGTCTCAGCCCCAGCACACACCAAGTGGGCCCCAGAAGTGGATCTCTATACCATCTGTTATGGTTTACTCAATTTTTGTAAACCTAGGCTACTAGTTTAGTATTTAAACAACTTTTAGAGACTTATTTTGTATCTCATGACATTTAGATCAAAACTTTGTACTCTTTGACGGCATGAGTCTCTAAACCCCATTGTTGGGGGTGAGGAGCTCTGTTGTGTCTCGATGAATTAATGCAAGTATTTCTGTTTTCCATTCAAACATGCGTGTTCCTATCTAAGATATCCATTCGCGCCTAACTATGGAGAAGGTGATGATCAGTGATACTCATCACCTTCCTCAATCCATGAACGTGTGTCTGACAATCACCTCCGTTCTACATCAGATTGAATGAATATCTCTTAGATTTCTTAATCAGAATCTCCGTGGTCTAAGCTAGATTGATGGCGGCATTCATGAGAATCCGGAAAGTCTAAACCTTGTCTGTGGTATTTCGAGTAGGATTCAGGGATTGAATGACTGTGACGAGCTTCAAACTCGCGAGTGCTGGGCGTAGTGACAGACGCAAAAGGAGGGTGAATCCTATTCCAGCACGATCGGGAACCTCAGATGATTAGCCGTGCTGTGACAGAACATTTGGATCATTTTCACATGAGGAGGGGATGTAACCATTGACAATGGTGATGCCCCAACACACAGCTTGCCATAGAAGGACGTGCGTGCGTGAACCAGAGGACAGAGGAAAGCAGAGGTTCAGAAGACAAAGCATCTCCAAAACTCCAACATATTCTCCATTACTGCATAACAAGTAACCTTTAACCCATGCTCTCTTGTTCATTCGCAATTCAACTGATAAATATAATTGACTTCCTGACTAAGAATTGCAAAATAACCATAGATTACTTCAAACCAACAATCTCCGTGGGATTCGACCCTTACTCACGTAAGGTATTACTTGGACGACCCAGTGCACTTGCTGGTTAGTGGTACAAGTTGTGAAAAGTGTGATTCACATTTCGTGCACCAAGTTTTTGGCGCCGTTGCCGGGGAAAGAAAGAGCGATGAATTTTACATAATCAAAGTGTGATCACAATTTCTGCGCACCAAGTTTTTGGCGCCGTTGCCGGGGATTGTTTGTGTTTGAACAACTGAAGGTTTATTTTGTTTCTTAGATTAGGAAAATTTTTCTTTTTGGTTTAGAGTCCCTTATTATTGTCATGTTAAAATTTTAGAATCCTTATTTTCTTTTTAAAATCTTTTTCAAAAATAATTTTTCTATTAAATCCTGTGCCAAACTTTAAGTTTGGTGTTTTCTTGTTGGTTTTTCTGTGTTTTTCGAAAATTTTAAGTTTGGTGTTCTTGTGAGTCTGCAAAGTGTTCTTGAGTTTTCCTTGTGTCTTGATCTTAAAATTTTTAAGTTTGGTGTTCCTTGGTGTTTTTCTCTTTCCTCACTAAATTCAAAAATATCTTTTCTCTCTAATTTTAAAACAAATTTTCGAAAATCAATTTCAAAAATTTTTTTCAGATTTTTTTTTAAAATTTAAAATCTTTTCCAAATCATATATTTTTCATAACTTCCTTACCACTTTCTCTCTCCTAATTTATTCGAAAATCTTCACCTATTTTTATTTATTTTATTTTAATTTATTTTATTTTCGGAATAAATAAATAAATAAATAAATAAATAAAAATAAAAATATTTTTTTACATCATCTCCCTTTCTCTATCATGGACCTAAGCGGAAATGAACAGTCCAGGAGGACTCTGGGATCATATTCTAACCCCTCTACTGTTTCATATGGGAGTAGCATCTGCATACCCTCCATTGGAGTCAGTAGCTTTGAGTTGAATCCTCAGCTCATTATCATGGTGCAGCAAAATTGTCAGTATTCCGGTCTTCCACAGGAAGAACCTACAGAGTTTCTGGCACAGTTTCTACAGATTGCTGACATAGTACATGATAAAGAAATAGATCAGGATGTCTACAGTCTATTACTGTTTCTATTTGCTGTAAAAGATCAAGCTAAGAGGTGGTAGAATAACCAACCTAAGGCCAGCATAAGGACATGGAAACAGCTGACAGAAAAATTCCTGAATCAATACTTTCCCCCAAAACGGATGACACAGCTAAGGCTGGACATCCAAGGCTTTAAACAAGGAGATAGTGAATCTCTTTATGATGCCTGGGAGAGATACAGAGAGATGCTACGAAAATGCCCTTCTGAAATATTTTCAGAGTGGGTTCAGTTAGACATCTTCTATTATGGGCTTGCTGAAGGAGCTCAGATGTCTCTAGATTACTCAGCTGGTGGATCTATCCACATGAGAAAGACAATTGAAGAGGCTCAAGAGCTCATTGATACAGTTGCCAGGAATCAGCATCTGTACCTAGGCAGTGACCCTTCCATGAAAGAAGAGGTTAAAACAGCAACTGCTGAACTCAGTCCTGTAAAACAAGCTGCTGAATTCAATTAGCAATTGGACTTTCTAACAAAGCAGTTGGCCGAATTCAAAGATAGACTACAAGAGACAAGGATGACTAATATACATATGGACGAACAGTTTAAGCAAACAAAGCAGCAGCTGTCAAGGCAAATAACAGAAGAATGCCAAGCAGTTCAACTAAGAAGTGGGAAAACATTAAATACCCCACCTCAAGGTAGCAAAAAGCTAAGAAACGAGCAAACCACCCAAAATTCACCTGAGGACAGTAAGAGCCCAGGGGAAAGTAATTCTGGAATTAAAACGCCAGAAATTTGGTGGAAAGCTGGCGCTGAACGCCCAGACCATGCTCAGGACTGGTGTTCAACGCCAGAAACAAGGCAGGACTGGCGTTCAACGCCAGAAATAGGCAAGAATCTGGCGTTGAACGCCCAAAATGGGCAAGACCTGGCGCTGAACGCCCAAAATGGGCACAGTTCTGGCGTTTAGACGCCAGGAACAGACAATAAGTTGGCATCTCACGTCACTCCAGCTTCTAACTCTGGCACTCAATTGCCAGTGAGGGATCAGACACACACACGTGCTGATGAAAACCCCTCTAAAAAGGCTTCTTCAACCACTTTTGTAGGCAATAAACCTACAGCAACTAAGGTTGAAGAATATAAAGCCAAGATACCTTATCCTCAAAAACTCCGGAAAGAAGAGCAGGATAAGCAATTTGCTCGCTTTGCAGATTACCTCAGGACTCTTGAAATAAAGATTCCATTTGCAGAAGCACTTGAGCAAATACCTTCTTATGCCAAGTTCATGAAAGAGATCTTGAGTCATAAAAAGGATTGGAGAGAAACAGAAAGAGTTCTCCTCACTGAAGAATGCAGTGCAGTCATTCTGAAAAGCTTTCCTGAGAAGCTCAAAGATCCTGGGAGTTTTCTAATACCATGCATATTAGAAGGTCAATGCACCAAGACAGCTTTATGCGATCTTGGGGCAAGCATCAACCTAATACCTGCGTCCACTATCAGAAAGCTTGGCTTAACTGAAGAAGTTAAACCAACCAGGATATGTCTCCAACTTGCTGATGGCTCTACTAAATACCCATCAGGCGTGATTGAAGACATGATTGTCAGAGTTGGGCCATTCGCCTTTCCCACTGACTTTGTTGTGTTGGAAATGGAGGAGCACAAGAGTGCTACTCTCATTCTAGGAAGACCCTTCCTAGCAACTGGACGATCCCTCATTGACGTCCAACAGGGGGAAATAACCCTGAGAGTCAATGATGATGAGTTTAAGTTGAACGCTGTCAAAGCCATGCAGCATCCTGACACATCAAAAGACTGCATGAAAGTTGATCTTATTGACTCTTTGGTAGAAGAGATCAACATGGCTGAGAGTCTCAAATCAGAGTTGGAAAACATCTTTAAAGATGTTCAGCTTGATTTAGAGGATTCAGAGGACATGAAAGAGCCTCTGAAAATTTTTCTGGAAGAAGAAAAACCTCCTAAACCCGAGCTCAAGCTATTACCACCATCCTTGAAATATGCATTTCTGGGAGAAGGTGACACTTTTCCAGTGATCATAAGCTCTGCCTTAAATTCACAAGAAGAGGAAGCACTTATTCAAGTGCTAAGGACACACAAGACAGCTCTTGGGTGGTCCATAGGTGACCTTAAGGGCATAAGCCCAGCTAGATGCATGCACAAAATCTTATTGGAAGATAATGCCAAACCAGTGGTTCAACCACAGAGGCGGCTAAATCCAGCCATGAAGGAAGTGGTGCAGAAAGAGGTCACCAAATTACTAGAGGTTGGGATTATTTATCCTATTTCTAATAGCCCCTGGGTGAGCCCTGTCCAAGTCATCCCAAAAAAAGGAGGCATGACAGTGATTTATAATGAAAAAAATGAACTGGTTCCTACAAGAACAGTTACAGGGTGGCGCATGTGTATTGACTACAGAAGGCTCAAGACAGCCACCAGAAATGATCATTTTCCTTTACCATTCATAGACCAGATGCTAGAAAGACTAGCAGGTCATGATTATTACTGCTTTTTGCACGGCTACTCAGGCTATAACCAGATTGCAGTAGATCCTCAGGATCAAGAGAAAATAGCATTCACATGTCCATCTGGAGTGTTTGCTTATAGAAGGATGCCATTTGGGCTGTGTAATGCGCCTGCAACCTTCCAGAGATGCATGCTCTCTATTTTCTCTGATATGGTGGAAAAATTTCTGGAAGTCTTCATGGATGACTTCTCAGTATATGGAGACTCATTCAGCTCCTGTCTTGATCACCTGAAACTTATTCTGAAAAGATGCCAAGAGACCAACCTAGTTTTAAACTGGGAAAAATGTCACTTCATGGTGACTGAAGGGATTGTTCTTGGGCATAAAATTTCAAACAAGGGAATAGAGGTGGATCAAGCAAAAATAGAGGTAATTGAAAAATTACCACCACCTGCCAATGTTAAGGCAATCAGAAGCTTTCTGGGGCACGCAGGATTCTATAGGAGGTTTATAAAGGATTTTTCAAAAATCGCAAAACCTCTAAGCAATCTGCTAGCTGCTGACACGCCATTTATGTTTGACACAGAGTGCCTGCAGGCATTTGAAATGCTGAAAGCTAAGCTGGTCACAGCACCAGTCATTTCTGCACCAGACTGGACATTACCATTTGAGCTAATGTGTGATGCCAGTGATCACGCCATTGGTGCAGTGTTGGGACAGAGGCATGATAAGCTTCTGCACGTCATTTATTACGCCATTCGCGTTCTAAATGATGCCCAGAAAAATTACACAACCACAGAAAAAGAATTACTTGCAGTGGTTTACGCCATTGACAAGTTCAGATCATACTTAGTAAGATCAAAAGTGATTGTGTGTACTGGTCATGCTGCTCTTAAATATCTACTCACAAAGCAGGATTCAAAACCCAGGCTCATCAGATGGGTGTTGCTTCTGTAAGAGTTTGATATAGAAATAAGAGACAGAAAAGGGACAGAGAACCAAGTGGCTGATCATCTATCCCGGATAGAGCCAGTAGAAGGGACGCCCCTCCCCTCTCTTGAGATCTCTGAGACTTTTCCAGATGAGCATTTATTTGCCATTCAGGAAACACCATGGTTTGCCGATATTGCAAACTATAAAGCTGCAAGGTTCATACCCAAGGAGTACAACATGATACAAAAGAAAAAATTAATTACTGATGCAAAGTACTACTTGTGGGATGAACCTTATCTCTTTAAGAGATGTGCAGACGGAATAATCCGTAGGTGTGTGCCTAGAGAAGAAGCACAGAGGATCCTGTGGCATTGCCACGGATCTCAATATGGAGGCCATTTCGGAGGTGAGCGAACAGCCACCAAGGTCCTCCAATGTGGCTTCTATTGGCCCACACTCTATAAAGATTCCCGAGAGTTTGTACGTAACTGTGACAGTTGCCAAAGAGCTGGTTATCTGCCTCATGGTTACGCCATGCCTCAACAAGGAATCTTGGAAATTGAGTTGTTTGACGTATGGAGAATTGACTTCATGGGACCTTTCCCACCATCATACTCAAACACTTATATTCTGGTAGCAGTTGACTATGTATCAAAATGGGTTGAGGCCATTGCCACACCCACCAATGATACTAAAATAGTGCTGAAGTTCCTCCAGAAACATATCTTTAGCAGGTTTGGTGTCCCTAGAGTACTCATCAGTGATGGGGGCACTCACTTCTGCATTAAACAGCTTTACTCTGCCATGTTTGGGCGTTCAAACGCCAGGATGGCAGGGAGGAGACAAAACTCATTTTTCTTCAAATTTTTTCATTCTAAATCTTGATTTTCATACTTCAATACATGATTTCTTACATAAACATGTTAAGAACCCTGATTTCTAAAATTCCTAATTTCTAAAAACCCTACCTTAAAAATATCAAATGTATTTTAATCCATAAGCACCAGGCCTCTTTGCAAATTCAATCCAACTCTTTTCAAAACCTTTTTTTTACAAATCTATCTTTTCAACTCATCAATATCTTTTTCAAAACCTCCACTTTATCTTTTTCAAAATCTAAATCTATCTTTTTCAAAAATCTTTCATATCCTCTCAATTTTAAACTATATCTTCTCTTATCATATCTTCTATCTTATCTTTTCCAAATAAATCTTTTTATCATATCTTTATCTCTTTTTTTCGAAAACCCACCCTCCCTCCCTATAAATTTGAGTTCGGCCTCCCTCCCCTCCCATCAACAATTGCACCTAGCTCTCCTTCTATCCCTCTCCTTTCTTTTCTTTTGCTTGAGGACAAGCAAACCTCTAAGTTTGGTGTGTTTATCCGTGATCACTAAGATCATGGCTCCCAAAGGAAAACAACCCACTCCAAGAGGCAAGAAAGAGAGCGTTCCAAAACCACTTTGGAATCAAGGGAAGTTCTTATCTAAAGAACATTCAGACCATTATAACAAAATAATGGGTCTGAGATCAGTGATCCCGGAAGTTAGATTCGATCTGAATGAAGATGAATATCCGGAGATCCAGGAGCAAATTCGAATCAGGAATTGGGAAGTCCTAGCTAATCCTGAAACGAAAGTGGGAAGGAATATGGTCCAGGAGTTCTATGCTAATATGTGGCAGACTGACAAGCAAAAACTATCTGGAACTGCTTTCTATGAATATCGGACCATGGTCAGAGGAAAGATTGTTCATACCATCCCTGATAAGATCAGAGAGATCTTAAAGCTACCTCAGCTGAAAGACGATCCAAACTCCTTCAACAGGAAAATGATGAGAACAGACAAGGGCCTGGATAAGATTCTAGAGGACATATGTATCCCTGGAGCCAGGTGGACCACCAACACAAAGGGTGTCCCAAATCAACTCAAGAGAGAGGATCTCAAACCAGTCGCCAGAGGATGGCTGGACTTCATTAGGCATTCTCTGTTGCCTACTAGCAACCATTCTGAAGTCACAGTTAAAAGAGCAGTGATGATCCATTGCATCATGATGGGAAAGGAAGTGGAGGTTCATCAGCTGATCTTAGCTGAATTCTACAAAATTGCTAACAAAAATTCTAAAGAGGCCAGGTTGGCTTATTCAAGCGTGATTTCTCTGCTCTGCAAGGACGCCGGAGTAAGAATGGGAATAACTGAGTATATCTCAGTTGAGAAACCAATCACCAAAGCATCAATGGAAAAACAACAAGCGCAGGAGGATCCCACCAAGAAGAAAACACAGGAATTTCTCCCAGAAATCCCTCAATCTGAATACTGGGAGTATCTTGAGACGTTTGTCACCAAGATACGGGAAGCTATGGAGCAAATAATAAAAGAACAGAAGGAACACAGTCAAATACTGACCTATATGTTTAAAGAACAAGAGGAGCAAGGGCGTGACTTAAGGGAATTGAAGCGCCAGAAGTTTTCTCTTGAAGAATCAAGCACCCCACGGATCAGAGGAACACCCATTTCCCAGAACAAAGGTTGTTAAATTCCAATTTCTGCTTTAACTCTATGATAGTGTCGTTATAGAAGTTCACCTTAGAAGTCATATAGTAGTAATTAGTATCTATTTTGATTTTATCTCCAATTAAGCCATAGTTTATTTTTCTCATCATCAGCAAACATGAATAAAATAGTAAACCTTTTGAATAAGAGGCAATAAAATTTTGAGTTTTTAATAAGAGAAATTCTAATTAGTTACATGTGGTGGCAATACTTTCTGTCTTCTGAATGAATGCTTGAACAGTGCATATGTCTTTTGAATTTGTTGTTTAAGACTGTTAAATATGTTGGCTCTTGAAAGAATGGTGAACATGAGACATGTTATTGATAATCTGAAAAATCATAAAAATAATTCTTGAAGCAAGAAAAAGCAGCAAAAAAAAAAGGGAGAAAAGCAGAAAAAGCCAATAGCCCTTAAAACCAAAAGGAAAGGGTAATAAAAAGGATCCCAAGGCTTTGAGCATCAGTGGATAGGAGGGCCTAAGGGAATAAAATCCTGGCCTAAGCGGCTAAACCGAGCTGTCCCTAACCATGTGCTTGTGGCGTGAAGGTGTCAAGTGAAAACTTGAGACTGAGCGGTTAAAGTCAAGGTCCAAAGCAGAAAGAAGAGTGTGCTTAAGAACTCTGGACACCTCTAATTGGAGACTTTAGCAAAGCTGAGTCACAAAACAAAGGGTTCACCCAATTATGTGTCTGTGGCATTTATGTATCCGGAGGTAATACTGGAAAACAAAGTGCTTAGGGCCACGGCCAAGACTCATGAAATAGCTGTGTTCAAGAATCATCATACTAAAATAGGAGAATCAATAACACTATCTGAATTCTAAGTTCTTATAGATGCCAATCACTCTGAGCTTCAATGGATAAAGTGAGATGACAAAACTGTTCGGAAGTAAAAAGCTACTAGTACCGCTCATCTAATTAGAATCTGAGCTTCACTCAAAAACTCTGAGATATTATTACTTCTCATCCTATTAGTCTTCTATTTTATTTGTCTAGTTGCTTGAGGACAAGCAACAGTTTAAGTTTGGTGTTGTGATGAGCGGATATTTTATACGCTTTTTGGGGTTAATTTCATATAGTTTTTAGTATGTTTTAGTTAGTTTTTAGTTTATTTTCATTATTTTTTAGGAAAAATTCATATTTCTGGACTTTACTATGAGTTGTGTGTTTTTCTGTAATTTCAGATATTTTTCTGGCTGAAATTGAGGGAGCTGAGCAAAAATCTGATTCAGGCTGAAAAAGGACTGCTGATGCTGTTGGATTCTGACCTCCCTGCACTCAAAGTGAATTTTCTGGAGCTACAGAACTTGACATGGCGTGCTTCCAATTGCGTTGGAAAGTAGACATCTAGGGCTTTCCAGAAATATATAATAGTCTATACTTTGCTCAAGGATAGACGACGTAAACTGGCGTTCAACGCCAGTTCTCTGCCCAATTCTGGCGTCCAGCGCCAGAAAAGGATTAAAAGTTGGAGTTCAACGCCAGAAATGGATCCAAACCTAGAGTTGAACGCCCAAAATGGCCTTATGCACGTGAATTGCTTAAGTCTCAGCCCCAGCACACACCAAGTGGGCCCCAGAAGTGGATCTCTATACCATCTGTTATGGTTTACTCAATATCTGTAAACCTAGGCTACTAGTTTAGTATTTAAACAACTTTTAGAGACTTATTTTGTATCTCATGACATTTAGATCAAAACGTTGTACTCTTTGATGGCATGAGTCTCTAAACCCCATTGTTGGGGGTGAGGAGCTCTGCTGTGTCTCGATGAATTAATGCAAGTATTTCTGTTTTCCATTCAAACATGCGTGTTCCTATCTAAGATATCCATTCGCGCCTAACTATGGAGAAGGTGATGATCAGTGACACTCATCACCTTCCTCAATCCATGAACGTGTGTCTGACAATCACCTCCGTTCTACATCAGATTGAATGAATATCTCTTAGATTTCTTAATCAGAATCTTCGTGGTCTAAGCTAGATTGATGGCGACATTCATGAGAATCCGGAAAGTCTAAACCTTGTCTGTGGTATTCCGAGTAGGATTCAGGGATTGAATGACTGTGACGAGCTTCAAACTCGCGAGTGCTGGGCGTAGTGACAGACGCAAAAGGAAGGTGAATCCTATTCCAGCACGATCGGGAACCTCAGATGATTAGCCATGCTGTGACAGAGCATTTGGATCATTTTCACAAGAGGAGGGGATGTAACCATTGACAACGGTGATGCCCCAACACACAGCTTGCCATAGAAGGACGTGCGTGCGTGAACCAGAGGACAGAGGAAAGCAGAGGTTCAGAAAACAAAGCATCTCCAAAACTCCAACATATTCTCCATTACTGCATAACAAGTAACCTTTAACCCATGCTCTCTTGTTCATTCGCAATTCAACTGATAAATATAATTGACTTCCTGACTAAGAATTGCAAAATAACCATAGATTGCTTCAAACCAACAATCTCTGTGGGATTCAACCCTTACTCACGTAAGGTATTACTTGGACGACCCAGTGCACTTGCTGGTTAGTGGTACGAGTTGTGAAAAGTGTGATTCACATTTCGTGCACTAGTATTACTTGGACGACCCAGTGCTCTTGCTGGTTAGTTGTGTGGAGTTGTGAAAAGTGTGATCACAATTTCGTGCACCACTCTGTCTGGATTAGGCCTTCCTGTTGGCAATACCCATTGCAAGCAACCTTTGTCTTGCAGGGCGTCACTTATTAGCCAATATACGCCCAACACACTCGTTGTAAGCAACCTCTGTCTTACAGGAGCACAACACATTAACTGTAAGCAACTTCTGTCTTACATGAGTACAACACACTCACCGTAAGCAACCATTGTCATACAGGAGCAACAGTACACTCACTGTAAGCAACCTCTGTCTTATAAGAGCACACTGATCTCGATACCTCTGTAAGCAACGTCTGTCTTACAGCAAAGCATTATAGCAAGGTATCCTAGGAAAGCATTCTCAGTGGTCGTACCACCATCTATCTGACTACCTCAATGCAGCAGATGAACACACAAAAATCTCTAGAGTTACTTTAATGCAACAAATGACCTTTCAACAGGCCCTCTGCTTGTTCTCTAATCTCTTTATCATATTACTCTGTTCTCTTTGAATCTTTACTCTGCTTTGATTACTCATTTCTCTTTGTCTCTTTACTTTGCTCTGATTTCTCTATTTAACATATGTATTTAAAGCTTATGTAAATTTTGGTATGAATAGTTAGCCTGTTGACGAACGAATTTTTGCCAGTAAAGAATTTCACAAATATATTCCCGTTGTAGGTATAGTTTCTAAACCAACAAAGAATTCTTTCGTACAAAAACTTTTTTGTCACTAAAGCAAACCGAATAAAATTAATAACCGAAGTATTTAAACCTTGGGTCGTCTCTCAAGGAATTGCAGGGAGGTGTATTTATTATTGGTTATGGAAGATTATCTTTTTGGAGTTTTTGAATAAGGGACAAAAAAAATAAATTGCAAGAAAGTAAATTAATAATTAAGAAAATTCTTAGCAAGGTATGAAAACTGGACGTCCTATCCTAGTTATCCTTATCAATTGTGATGAGAATTGTTCATTGCTCCCACTTAGTTAACCATTACTAAATAAAAGAAAGTCAAGTGGACTAATCAATTTGATTCCTCAAGTCCTAGTCAACTCCTAAGGAAAAACTAGCTTTAGAGGTATCCAAATTAACCAGCGAATTCCAATTAACAATCAACAAAGGAGATTGATAACTCAATGTCTCCAATTAATCAATTCAAGCCAAGAATGTAAGAAGCTAAATTAAAATCATCCCAAATATTTTGTTAAACACTTAGGAGGCATAACACAAAAGCATAGAAAAGTAATAAAGGATAATAAATTCCAAATAACCAATTGCAAGTATTAATAACATAAATAGAAGAAAGCAATCACAAATCTGGAATACCTCAAATTGCATTAAATAAGAAATTCAATCTAACATGGAGTTCATAAACCAAATTTGGAAAAGAAGAGAATCAACAAGGAAAATAAATAAACTAGAATGCTAGAATAATTAAAAGCAGAAAAGAAACTAAATAAAAGGAACATTGAACCTGGAATTAGGAAGAAATAAACCTAAAACTAAGAGAAATCCTAAAACTTAGAGAGAGGAGAGAGCTTCTCTCTCTAAAAACTACATCTAAAACCTAAATTGTGAATAATGAATTGATGAATGAATGAATGATTGGATTCCCCCAGTTTGTAGCCTCTAATCTGTGTTTTCTGGGCCGAAAACTGGGTCAAAAATAGCCCAGAAATCGCCCCCAGCAATTTCTGATACGTCCAGCACGTGGCACTGTCACGCGTACGCGTCGTCCATGCGTACGCGTGGATTGAATTTTCTCCAGGTCACGTGTACGCGTCATCCATGCGTGCGCATCACCTAACAGCGTGGTAACTATATCAATTTATATATCATTTCGAAGCCCCAGATGTTAGCTTTCCAACGCAACTAGAACCGCCTCATTTGGACCTCTGTAGCTCAAGTTATAATCGATTTAGTAAGAAGAGGTCAGGGTGGACAGCTTAGCAATTCCTTCAATTTCTTATACTCCTTCCACTTTTGCATGCTTCCTTTCCATCCTCTAAGCCATTCTTGCCCTATAAATCCTTGAAACACTTAACACACATATCAAGGCATCGAATGGTAATAAGAGAGGATTAAATATATCAAATTTAAGGCCAAAGAAGCATGTTTTCAACTATATCACAGAATTAGGAAGAATTTGTAAAACCATGCAAATTATACGAATAAGTGAGCAAAGAATTGATAAAAACAACTTAATTGAGCATAAGATAAACCATAAAATAGTGGTTTATCAATCTCCCCACACTTAAACATTAGTATGTCCTCATGCTAAGCTCAAGGAGACAAAAGGAATGAATGGGGAAAAGTAAGACTTATGAGATACAACCTAAGAATGCAACTATATGCTAAGATGATTCTGTCTACTGGGTTAAAAGTAAATAAGCTCCACCAGACAAAGATAAATCAGATTCCACTAATTCAAATCATACAATAAAGGCAAGTAAACTTGTAAGAAGATAGCTCATGAAAGCAGGGAACATAGAATCAAGCATTGAACCCTCACTGGTAGTGTATATGCACTCTAATCTCTCAAGTGTTTTAGGGTCAATCACTCTGCTCTTCTCTAGTCATACTTTCTAAAACTTTGTTCTTCATCTAACCAATCAACAGAAATTTAGTATACCAATGCAAACATCATGAGGTCTTCTCAAGGTTGTAATGGGGCTAAGGTAAGGGTGAGGATATATGTATGGCCAAGTGAGCTATAATATGAATCTTTGACTAACCTAAGCTCTCACCTAACACACACACACTCTATGTACTTCTAAAATCATGCCTAGCTATCCATAATTCCCACTTTTGCATCACATACTCATGCATAAACTTTTCTTTAATTTTATCACATATGCATTGATCTTTTATTAAACTTAGCATTGGGGTAATTTTGTCCCCTATTTATTTATTTATATTATACATATATATATATATATATACTTCTTTTTCTTTTTCTTTTTCTCTTTTTTTTCTCTTTCTTTTTTTTTTGATTAAAAATATAAAAGTAAACATAACATATCAATGCATGTGGTCTTTCTGGTTTCACATGAGTAGCTACCCAAATTCTCAATATTTAAATAAAGTAGAAACATAACACATTCTCTATTAACCCATGTTCCCACAGTTTCCCCACACTTAGTTGACACACAATCTCTATCTTAAGCTAACCAAAGATTTAAATCAGGTAATTACTTGTTTTTTCGCTTAAGGCTAGTGACGTGGTAAAATATAGAACAAATGGGGATTAAAAGGCTCAAAGTGGCTAACAAAGGTAAATAGAATGGTAGGCTATTTGGGATAAGTGAGCTAATAACAAATGATGGCCTCAATCATATGTATGCATATAAATACACTAAACATTGGACATATAGAGTGGAACAAACTATAGATTACAATTATAGAGAAGAAAACACACACAAGAATA
Source organism: Arachis hypogaea (assembly GCF_003086295.3). Classification (NCBI taxonomy): domain Eukaryota; kingdom Viridiplantae; phylum Streptophyta; class Magnoliopsida; order Fabales; family Fabaceae; genus Arachis; species Arachis hypogaea. The sequence goes on from NC_092049.1 coordinate 56,099,524, forward strand.
AAATATTATGGTTAAATAATGTAACCATATAATTAAGCTCAAATCTCACAGGTTGTGTGTTCTTAGCTATAATTTATGTTCCAGATTACAATCTTCAGACAAGTTTAACATAAAAGTTTTAATTTAAATTAGTGAAATATTATAAAATAGGGTCTTGAAAAATAACTTATCACTTCAACCAAGTAGTGGTAGAATATGCACAAAATCAAGAAAACATGCAATGAAACATGCAAATGCAACAATGTACTAACAACAAATAAAACATTGGTGTTGAAATAGGAAATAACTAACCCACGAAAGTCGGTATCGACCTCCCCACACTTAAATATTGCACTGTCCTCGGTGCATGCTGAGATGTGCAAGTAGACGGGTTTCTCCAACTGACGCTTTTCTCCAAAGACTATGCAGATGGACTTGTCTGTTGCCCCAGGTAAATGTCTTCTGGTTCTCTTCTCGGTGGCCATCCTGAAAGAAGAGAAAAGGGAAGAAAAGTGACCCAAAAACAAACATAGAAAACAAATAAAATATAATTGGGTTAATGCCAAATAATGAGGGTCCCAATTACATGGTAGCTACAACATGCAAGTTTGAAGACAACAGAAGCAGGTGGCATATCAATAGTGCAAAAATTGCAACAATGGGAGAGATAGTGGGTAATGAAAGACAATGTAAGTGCATATCAATGCAAGTCGAATACAAGTATTATAAAAGATTAGCATTGACTTAAATAATATTACCCAACAATGTAGAACAAGTCACTAAGCACCAAAATAATACCAGAAAATATACAACAGTTGAGTAAGAACATTTAACACCAAAGGAAAAATAATAAACTTAAGGAAGGAAATAAAAATATGCACAAAATTAAAATGCAGTGAATGAAAGCATGCAAATGCAATAGGAAAAATAGAATGAAAGAGAATGAGGATGAGAAGTTTAAAGAAGTAGAAAAGAAGAAAGTAAGAAAGAAGGAAGAAAGAAGGAGAAGGGAGAGAAGAAAGGAGAAGGGAATGAAAAAGGGGATGCGACGCGTGTGCGCAGGGCACACATGCGTGTGAAAACTGTATTTGCCATTTGACGCGTACGCGTGGGTGGTCTGAAACCGAAAGGACGTGGACGCATCAGGGACGCGTACGCATGGGTGATTTTGTACCTCTAGCACAGTACCAGCCCCAGACCATTGGTGCACGAAATTGTGATTCACACTTTTCACAACTCCGCACAACTAACCAGCAAGTGCACTGGGTCGTCCAAGTAATAAAACTTACGTGAGTAAGGGTCGATCCCACGGAGATTATCAGCTTGAAATAAGCTATGGTCATCTTGTGAATCTCAGTCAGGCCGATTCAAATGGTTATGAGGTTTTGATAATTAAAAGATGAATAAACATAAAATAAAATAAAGTTACTTATGTAATTCATTGGTGGGAATTTCAGATAAGCGTTTGGAGATGCTTTGTTGCTTCTGAACCTCTACTTTCCTACTGTCTTCTTCCAACCATGCGTGCTCCCTTCCATGGCATGTTGTATGATCCTCTCGGATGAAAAATACCAAGTACAATCTCTGCATGGCTAATCAACTGTCGGATTTCTCGTCTCGGATGAAAAATACCATGTACAGCTACCGCACAGCTAATCATATGTCGGTTCTCACTAGCGTCGAAATAAGACCCTTATCCTTTTGCACACTGTCACTGTGCCCAACATTCGTATATTTGAAGCTCGTCACAGTCATCCCTTCCCAGATCCTACTCGGAATACCACAGACAAGGTCTAGACTTTTCGGATCTCAGGAATGGCTGCCAATTGGTTCTAGCTATACCACGAAGATCCTAATCTCACGGGCTCGGTTCGTGTATTAGAGACCCAAGAGAATATACTCCGGCTGTTGTCCAATGACTACGTTGAACGTCATGTAGACCGCTTGTGGTTGTCAGGCACGCGGATCTTGGCTAAGCGAGTAACGAAGATAGTGGGTGATTGTCACGGGTCACTCCTTCATTCTGACTTAACTGAATTAAGTACAAGAGTATATCTTAGAGAATAAGTAAGTGTGAATTGAAGGAAAAACAATAGTACTTGCATTAATTCATGAAGAACAGCAGAGCTCCACACCTTAATCTATGGGGTGTAGAAACTCCACCGTAGAAAATACATAAGTGAAAAAGGTCTAGGCATGGTCGTGAGGCCAGCCTCCAAATGTGACATAAACGTGTTCCAGTCTATGGTAGATCAAAGTCTTCTAAATAGAATAGTAAAAAGTGCTATTTATATTAAACTAGTTACTAGGGTTTACAAAGAGTAAGTAACTAAGTGCATATAGTGCAGAAATCCACTTCTGGGGACCACTTGGTGTTTGCTTGGGCTGAGCATTGAAGCTTTCACGTGCATAGGCTGTTCTTGGAGTTAAACGCCAGCTTGGGTACCAGTTTGGGGGTTTAACTCCAGTTCTGGTGCCAGTTCTGGCGTTTTACGCTAGAAAAGGGTCTCTGGCTAGCGTTTAGACGCCAGTTTCAACCATCAAATCTCAGGCAAAGTATGGACTATTATACATTTCTGGAAAGCTCAAGATGTATAATTTCAAAAACAATTGAGAGCGCGCAAATTGAGCTTCTGTAGCTCCAGAAAATCCACTTCGAGTGCAGGAGGGTCAGAATCCAACAACATCTGCAGTCCTTTTTCAGCCTCTGAATCAAATTTTTGCTCAGGTCCCTCAATTTCAGCCAGAAAATACTTGAAATTATAGAAAAACACACAAACTCATAGTAAAGTCCAGAAATGTGATTTTTGAATAAAAACTAATAAAAATATAATAAAAAGTAACTAAAACATACTAAAAACTATATAAAAACAATGCCAAAAAGGGTATAAATTATCCACTGATCACAACACCAAACTTAAATTGTTGCTTGTCCCCAAGCAACTAAAAATAAAATAGGATAAAAAGAAGAGAATATACAATAAATTCCAAAATTATCAATGAAGCTTAGTTCCAATTAGATGAGCGGGACTAGTAGCTTTTTGCTTCTGAACAGTTTTGGCATCTCACTTTATCTGTTGAAGTTCAGAATGATTGGTATCTTATAGGAACTCAGAATTCAGATAGTGTTATTGATTCTCCTAGTTCAGTATGTTGATTCTTGAACACAGCTACTTTATGAGTCTTGGCCGTGACCCTAAGCATTTTGTTTTCCAGTATTTCCACCAGATACATAAATGCCACAGACACATAACTGGGTGAACCTTTTCAGATTATGACTCAGCTTTGCTAGAGTCCTCAGTTAGAGGTGCCCAGAGCTCTTAAGCACACTCTTTTAGCTTTGGACCATAACTTTAACCGCTCAGTCTCAAGCTTTTCACTTGACACCTTCACGCCAGAAGCACATGGTTAGAGACAGCTTAATTTAGTCGCTTAGGCCAGGATTTTATTCCTTTGGGCCCTCCTATCCATTAATGCTCAAAGCCTTGGATCCTTTTTACCCTTGCCTTTTTGTTTAAAGGGTTATTGGCTTTTTCTTCTTGCTTTTTCTTTTTTTTCTTCTTTTTTTCGCCATTTTTTCGCAAGCTTTGTGTTTTAATTGCTTTTTCTTGCTTCAAGAATCAATTTTATGATTTTTCAGATTATCAACAACATTTCTCTTTTTTCATTATTCTTTTAAGAGCCAAAAATTTTAACATTCATAAACAACAATATAAAAAATATGCACTGTTCAGGCACTCATTCAGAAAACAAAAAGTATTGCCACCACATCAAAATAATTAAGCTAATTTCAAGATAGAATTCGAAATTCATGTACTTCTTGTTCTTTTACAATTAAAAACATTTTTCATTTTTTTAAGAAAGGTGAAGGATTCATAGGGCATTCATAGCTTTAAGACATAGACACTAGACACTAATAATCATGTAATAAAGACACAAACATAGATAAAATATAAAGAATAGAAATCGAAAAACAGGAAAATAAAAACAAGGAAATTAAAGAACGGGTCCACCTTAGTGATGAAGGCTAGTTCTCCCTCTTGAAGATCTTATGGAGTGCTTGAGCTCCTCTATGTCTCTTCCTTGCCCTTGTTGCTCCTTTCACATGGCCTTTTGGTCCTCTCTGATTTCATGGAGGATGATGGAGTGCTCTTGGTGCTCCACTCTTAGTTGCTCCATGTTGGAACTTAATTCTCCTAAAGAGGTGTTGATTTTCCCCCAATAGTTGTGTGGAGGAAAGTGCATCCCTTGAGGTATCTCAGGGATTTCTTGATGATGAACTTCCTCATGCTCTTGTTGAAGTCCAGGAGTGGGCTCTCTTGTTTGATCCATCCTCTTTTTATTGATGGGTTTGTCCTCTTCAATAAGGATGTCTTCCTCTATGACAATTCCAGCTGAATTGCATAGGTTATAGATGAGATGAGGAAAGGTTAACCTTGGCAAAGTGGAGGGCTTGTCTGCCACCTTGTAGAGTTCTAGAGGTATGATCTCATGAACTTCTACTTCCTCTCCATTCATGATACTATGGATCATGATAGCCCGGTCTATTGTAACTTTATACCGGTTGCTAGTAGGAATGATAGAGCGTTGGATGAACTCCAACCATCCCTTAGCCACGGGTTTGAGGTTAGGCCTTCTCAATTAAACCGGCTTGCCTCTTGAGTCTCTCTTCCATTGAGCTCCTTCCACAAAGATGTCCATGACGACTTGGTCCAACCTTTGATCAAAGTTGACCCTTCTAGTGAAAGGATGAGGATCTCCTTGCATTATTGGCAATTTGAATGCCAACCTCACATTTTTCGGACTGAAAACCAAGTAATTCTCCTGAACCATTGTGAGCCAATTCTTTGGGTTTGGGTTCACACTTTGATCATGGTTCTTAGTGATCCATGCTTTAGCATAGAACTCTTGAACCATTAAGATTCTAACTTGTTGAATGGGGTTGGTGAGAGCTTCCCAACGTCTTCTTCGAATCTCACGTCAGATCTCCGGATATTCACTCTTTTTTAGCATGAAGGGGACTTCGGGAATCACCCTTTTCTTGGCCACAACTTCATAGAAGTGGTCTTGATGCACTTTTGAGATGAATCTCTCCATCTCCCATGACTCGGACGTGGAAGCAATTGCCTTTCTTTTTCTCTTTCTAGATGTTTCTCTGGCCTTAGGTGCCATTAATGGTTATGGAAAAATAGAAAGCAGAGCTTTTTCCCACACCAAACTTAGAAGGTATGCTCGTCCTCGAGCAAAAGAAGGAAGAAATGGAGGAGATGGAGGGGAGGAGTGAATTCGGCCAAGGGGGTTTAAGTGTGTATGATGTGTGAAATTGACGGTGGTAAGGAGAGGTATTTATAGGGTAAGAGGGAGAGGGAAGTCGTCTATGAGGGGTTGGGTTTGGGAGGGAAATGATTTGAATTTGAATGGTGAGGTAGGTGGGGTTTTATGATGGATGGATGTGAGTGGTGAAGAGATTGTGTGGAAGAGGGTAGGACTTGATAGGTGAATGGTATTTGGGGAAGAGATATTGATGGGATTGGTCAAGGGTATTTGGGAAAGAGTATTATGGAGAGGTGTGAAGAGGAGAGAGAGTGAGTTGGGGTAGGTGGGGATCTTGTGGGGTCCACTGATCCTGAGGTGTCAAGGAATTCTGTTCCCTGCACCATTCTGGCGTTTAAATGCCCTCTGTGTGCCATTTCTGGCATTTAATGCCAACTCTGCTACCTTTTCTGGCGTTAAACGCCAGTCTGTCTGCCAATTCTGGTGTTTAACGCCATCCAGATGCCAGACACCCTTTTCTGACGTTAAACGCCAGTCTGGCTACTAATTCTGGCGATTAACGCCCATAATGCTGCCAGACTGGGCGTTAAACGCCCATTCTGCTATCCTTACTGGCGTTTAAACGCCAGTAAGCCTGTCCTCCAGGGTGTGCTATTTTTAATGTTGTTTTTTGATTCTTCTTTAATTTTGCAGTTGTTTTTATGACTTCACATGATCATCAACCTAACTAAATAACATTGGGTTGCCTCCCAATAAGCGCTTCTTTAATGTCAATAGCTTGACAGTGAGCTCTTAGAGAGCTTCACAGAGACTCAGAGCTTAATGGTGGCCTCCCAACACCAAACTTAGAAATTGAGTGTCGGGACTCTGTTTGACTCTGTATTGAGATAAGCTTTTCATGCTTCCTCTCCATGGTTACAGAAGAAGATCCTTGAGCTTTAAACACAAGGTAGTCCCCATTCAATTGAAGGACTAACTCTCCTCTGTCCACATCAATCACACCCCTTGCTGCGGCTAGGAAGGGTCTTCCAAGGATGATGGATTCAGCTTCATCCTTCCCAGTGTCTAGGATTATGAAATCAGCAAGGATGTACAGGCCTTCAACCTTCACTAAGACATCTTCTACAATTCCATAAGCCGGTTTCCTTGATTTGTCTGCCAATTTTAGTGAGAATTTAGCAGCTTGTACCTCAAATATCCCTAGTTTCTCCATTACAGAGAGTGGCATGGGGTTTATACCTGACCCCAGGTCACACAGAGTCTTCTTAAACGTCATGCTGCCTATGGTATAGGGTATTAAGAACTTTCTGGGATCCGGTTTCTTCTGAGGTAATTTCTGTTGAACCAAAGCATTCAGTTCATTGATGAGCAATGGAGGTTCATCCTCCCAAGTCTCATTAACAAATAGCTTGGCATTCAACTTCATGATTGCTCCTAGATACTGAGCAACTTGCTCTTCAACATTATCTTCATCCTCTTTAGAGGAAGAATACTCATCAGAGCTCATGAATGGCAACAGTAAGTTCAGTGGAATCTCTATGGTCTTTGTATGAGCCTTGATAAACCCATATTTTATGATATATTTTGTGCTCAATTTAAGTGATTTATTCAATCCTTCACCCACTTATCATGTGAAATTGCATGGTTTTACTTTCCCTTCCTTATTATGTGATATATGTGACAAACATGTTTCCTATGCTTTAAAAATATTTATTTTAATTACCTTTTATTACCATTCGATGCCGTGATTTGTGTGTTAAGTATTTTCAGATCTCCTAAGGCAGGAATGATTTAAAGGATGGAAAGGAAACATACAAAAATGGAAGGAAAGCACAAAATGGAGTTTTTGAAGAAACTGGCAGCGACGCGAATGCATGGACGACGCAGCCGCATGCCTAGCGCGAAAAGGCAGCGACGCGAACGCGTGACTGACACGGACGCGCGCCTTGAGCAGAACGCAGATGACGCATACGCGTGAGCAAAGCGAATGTGTGATAAGGCAAACTCCAAGATGACACGACCGCGTGACCCACGCGGACGCGTGACAGACGCCACGCACCAGAAACTGCAGAAAACGCTCCCAGCGATTTTTGAAGCCTTTTTTGGCCCAGATCCAAGTCTAGAAAGCACAGATTAGAGGTTATAAAGTAGGGGAATGCATCCATTTAAAAGGAAGCCTTCCGATCATTCACTTTTCATAGTTTAGATGTAGTTTTTAGAGAGAGAGGTTCTCTCCTCTCTCTTAGGTTTTAGGATTAGGATTCCTCTTAAAGAATTTAGGATTTCAACTCTTCATCAGGTTCAATATTTCTTTTACTTTATATTTCTCTTTTACTTTCAGATACTTCAATGCTTTTCTTTAAGTACTTATGTTGCCAAAGTGGCTTATGAACTCTTTATGTTTAGATTGATTTTCTCTTATTAATGCAATTGAGGTATTTCAGATTTATGATTCTTGTTTAGCTTTTTTATATTCTTGGCTTTAATTAATTAACTGGAGGCTCTTGAGTTATCAAACTTATCGTGATTGATTATTATGTCTGCTAATTGACTGGAATCCCACTAACTCTAGTCTTTCCATAGGAGTTGGCTAGGACTTGGGGATCTAACTAATTAGTTCACTTGACTTTCCCTTGCTTTCGTAAAGATTAACTAAGTGGGATTAACTTCAATTCTCATAAGAATAACTAGGATAGGACTTTCAAATTTTCATACCTTGCCAATAGTTTATTTTATTATTAATAATTTATTTTCCTTGACATTTAAATTACCTGTTCCTTATCTTAAAAACCCCCAATTTACAAGACTCATAACCAATAATAAGAACACCTCCCTGTAGTTCCTTGAGAAGACGACCCGAGGTTTAAATACTTCAGTTATTAATTTTTTAAGGGGTTTGTTACTTGTGACAACCAAAACGTTTGTAAGAAAGGGTGATTGCTTGGTTTAGAAACTATACCTGCAACGGGAATTTATTCTGAATTATAAACCGTCAAGCATCCACTTCTTCAAAATGGCACCGTTGCCGGGGAACTGCAAACGTGTGCCTTATTATTAGTTATTGTAAATATTTTTCTTTTATTTGTTTATTTGTTTTTATTTTTCCCTTTTATTTCTATTAGCTACTATGAATTCTCACCCCTCTCGCTTTGAGTTTGGTTCTAAATCTGTTGAAAGGAGTGGAAGCTATAATAGGAATGTGCATCAAGGTCTAAGAATTCAAGGATGGATGGAGCCAAGAGGCCCTGATCAACCCTTTAGGCAACAACACCCTCCAAGATATCATGGGCAAGGACCACTCTACAATGCATACCAAGCTGATAGATATGGTGGACCCCCTAGTAATTACCAACAAGCACCACCCTGTGCTTATAGACCACCCTCTCAACGTAGCTTTGAACCACCACACTCACAAGTTCCTTTTCACCATTCACTACCATATGACCCTTATCCACCATAATTCCAATCAAATTACTCCCAAGAACAACCACATTCTTATTATGAACCCTCTCTCCCAACCAATGAACCCTCATACCCATTGATAAAGACATATTTTATTATATATTTTGTGCTCAATTCAAGAGATTTATTCAATCCTTCACCCACTTATTCATGTAAATTACATGGTTTTACTTTCCCTTCCTTATTATGTGATATATGTGAAATACATGTTTCCTATGCTTTGAAATTATTCATTTTAATTACCCTTTATTACCATTCGATACCGTGATTTGTGTGTTGAGAAGTTTCAGATCTTCTAAGGCAGGAATGACTTAAAGGATGGAAAGGAAACATACAAAAATGGAGTTTTTGAAGAAACTGGCAGCGACGCAAACGCATGGACGACGCGGTCGCATGCCCAGCGCAAAAAGGCAGCGACGCGAACGCGTGACTGATGCGGACGCGCGTCTTAAGCAGAACACAGATGACGCGGACGCATGACCGAAGTGAACGGGTGATAAGGAAAACTCCAGATGACGCGACCGTATGACCCACGCGGACGCGTGACAGACGCCATGCACCAGAAATTACAGAAAACGCTCCCAGCAATTTCTGAAACCCTTTTTGGCCCAGATCCAAGTCCAGACGGCACAGATTAGAGGTTATAAAGTGGGGGAATGCATCCATTCAGAGGGGAGCGTTCAATTATTCACATTTCTTAGTTTAGATGTAGTTTTTAGAGAGAGAGGTTCTCTCCTCTCTCTTAGGTTTTAGGATTATGATTTCTTATTATTTCAGTTCAGTATTCCAACTCTTTATCAGGTTCAATGTTCCTCTTTAATTATTTTCTCAATTTAATTTATGAATTCTTCCATGTTACATATGATTCTCTTAATTAATGTTATTTGAGGTATTTCAGTTTATGACTGCTTTCTTTCATTTATATTACTGTTGCTTCCAATCTGAAGACATTTTTATTCGAGTAAGTAATTGGTAACTCATGAGTTATCAAACTCAACGTGATTGATAATTGTTGTCTTTGCTAATTGAATTGAACTTCAATAACTCCAGTCCTTTCTTAGGAATTGACTAGGACCTGAGGATCAAACTAATTGGTCCACTTGACCTTCTTTTGCTTTAGTAAAGGCTAACTAAGTGGGATTAAAAACTCAATTCTCATCACTATTGATAAGGATAACTAGGATAGGACTTCCAAATTCTCATACCTTGCCAAGAGTTTATTTTACAGTTATTTATTTATTTTATTTGTCATTTAAATTACTTGTTCCTTATTTCAAAAACCCCCCATTTACAAAACTCATAACCAATAATAAGAACACCTCCCTGCAGTTCCTTGAGAAGACGACCCGAGCTTTAAATACTTCGGTTATCAATTTTAAAGGGGTTTGTTACTTGTGACAACCAAAATGTTTGTAAGAAAGGACCTTTATTGGTTTAGAATCTATACTTGCAACGGAAATTTATTCTGAATTTTAGACCACGCAAAAGTTCTCTCTTCAAAATGGCGCCGTTGTCGGGGAACTGTAAACGTGTGCCTTATTACTGGTTATTGTAAATATTTTTCTTTTATTTGTTTATTTGTTTTTTGTTTTTCCCTTTTTATTTTTATTAGCTACTATGAATTCTCACCCCTCTCGCTTTGAGTTTGGTTCTAATATTGTTGAAAGGAACGGAAGTTATAGCAGGAACATGCATCAAGGTCAGAGCAATCAAGGATGGATGGAGCGAAGAGGATCTGATCAACCCTTTAGGCAATAACACCCTCCAAGATATCATGGACGAGGACCACTATACAATGCATGCCAGGCTAATAGACATGGTAGACCACCTTGCAATTACCAACAAGGCCCACCCTGTGCTTATAGACCATCCTCTCAACGTAGATTTGAACCACCACACTCACAAGCTCCTTTTCACCATTCACCACCGTACGATCCTTATTTACCCCAACTCCAATCCACTTACTCCCAAACACCACCACTTTCCTGTGTACCATGTCCATATCCATCACGTCAAAAATCACAAGCTCGCCTCAAGGAAACAGTAGATCAACTTTATACAACCCTTCATCAGCTGGAGCAAGCAATATGTCAATTATCTTCCAGACATTTAGACACTCAAGAAACTCCAATAGCTTTATGTGGAGAATCTAATGACAAACGTAGCATGAAGGAGACACTGGAAACCCCAGTAGGCAGTAGTGAGCATAACTTTGTTCTGGAACAATTAGAGGAAGCTCAAACTATCCAAGAAGAAGAAGTACTGGTTGAAGATTTAGGAGATGCTGAACCTCCATGGGAATCCAGAGTTGTGAAAACTTCCGTCAAGGACGTTACAATTGATGCTAAGGAGGATAATGCACAATCCCCAAAGCAGGTATTTCATGAAGAACTAGACAGAATAACCCAAGACGCAAGTTTCCTTGATAGTGATAGTCACAAGTCAAGTTCTCCTAGTGATGAACTTGCACCCGCAAGTGAATTCTCCGAGATTGAAGAATCTTCCCCAAGTGAATACGAAGATGATGCGGAGGTAGATTTCTCTCAACCTGCAGTGTATGACTTAAGTGATGAGGAAGACATAGAAGATTTTGACCAGTACACAGTTGCTGTTGAAGCATTTTGCAAAGAAGTGGAGGAATCCACAGAAGAATACAAGGGAGTAGAACGTACAGAACCACTGGAAACACCCATCCCAAGGCCATTACCACCTAATACAAGCTTCAAGTGGGTACAATACTTAACCATTATCTTCACTTTTCCACTTGAATATGGTTTGCTTGAAACAGATGGCCAGCTTAGAGCTCTCTGCAGCTTTAAGAGTTAGAGGGAAATGGCTCGTACTCAGAGCTGGTGTACAAGATTCAATGAGGTTCCACGCTTCAATTCGAAGTACATGGATTGGTACACTACAAGAAAAATACCCATTCAGCCACACTTTTTTTAAGCTACATTTGAAAAGCGTAGCCTATTCTACGCTTTTCTCCGTGTTGTCCTTTTATAAGAGAAAAGGATACACAATTGTGACATCATTTAAAAAGTGTAGCCTTAGGTATTATAGAAATCACTTATAAAGCGTAGTCGTAGGTTGATATCTATAGGTTCACTTTTTGTATCAAAGAAGATGCTTTTAGAGGGTAGCCTATTTATCGAATTTTGGGTGCATTTTAAAAGTGATGCCTAATGTATCTAAAGCCAAAAACTTGACACTTGTGAATTTTTTCCCTCTGAAATCTTTCCCGTAAGCACGTACGCACACTCACCACCCACTTAGTGAAATTTTTAGTCATTCCCTCCAAAGCTCATCATCACTTTTCAGAGAAGATCGAAAATCCTTTCAGAAAACCCTTTTAGAGAAGAAATTTTTACCCAAACCTTTAAAGCACGAAGAAAACCCTCACCATCGCAAAGATCGAAACCCGCCGTCTCACTATCATCGTACCCCAGTCACCACTCACCCCCACTCACCTGTCACCGCCACACACGACTCACCACTCACCACTGACCGTCGCTCCTCTTCGCCTTCCTGCTCTGATCGTCACTGTGCCGCCCATACCATCGTCGATCTCCGTGCTTCTCGTCGTCCTCTCTGTGCTCACGGCGTCGATTAGGTATGTATTAATTTCCATTAGATTCTGAAATTTGAGGGGTTTAGGGTTCCGATTTTAGAAACCAGTTTCCGCTCGGTAATCACAAACACAACAACTATGCTCTTATGTATTTCTTGTATTTCAATTAGAATGTTGAAATTTGAGAGTAACTAAGTTGATGCATGAGCCAGATACGCCATTTTTGAACCGAAATCCTACTTGTTATTACGTCAAACAATATTTACTGTGATGTCTATATTGATGCTGTGCATTGTTCTGGTTTCTAGCTAATATTGTCTGCTCCTAACGATTATACTTAATTTTCCAGCTACTTTTCATCCAACCTATAAACAAAACTCAATAAATTGTAGTGTTGGTGTGGTGAGATCACACATAGAAGGCCCTAGAATCTATTCTATAGGAATCCCTCCATCTAACATTGGTGAGCAATTTGGTCAACTACTGAAAAGCGGAAGAGGAACTGATGTTAGTTTTGAAGTGAATGGAGAAATTTTTGCGGCCCATAAATTGGTACTAGCTGCACGGTCACCCATTTTCAGAGCCCAAATTTGTGGTCCTGTGAAAGATCAGAATACTGATTGTATAAATACTGGCTACAACTTTAGCATTAGCAGAGCAGCATCATTGTTTTCAGCTGAAAGCAGTCTGTCTCAAGTTTATTGTAACCTCCGAAAACCTCAGAGGTGTGTTTTTTCTTCCATGGATTTTAAAATGTTTATTTATTTTTCAGGTGAAATTTTGATTGATATGTATTTAGTTAATTAGATTCGAGTAATTTGTTTGGTATTTTGTTCACGGCATCTGAGGCAGCTAGGTTTGGAATCTGTTAGTGACACTTACTGTGTTCCCTTCTCTTCCCTTAAATTGCAATTGCCTTCTGGTTCTGTTAAAAATAACTTATTCTAAAAAATGAGTGTGGCCCAATATTGTGCCTAACATAATAAGACACCTTATACAATAGTAATCTAAATGACTTACATTGAACATTGTTTGTGTTTAAAAGTAGAACCAGTAACTTATTATTTATAAAAGCTACTATATTCCTGATATATCTATGTGTTTCTTTAACTGAATATTTATGGATTAGTGTCTGACTCTGGTCATGCAGGATTTCTAAGGCTACAATAAATGAGTATTTAGAGAAGATTGATGCCATTGCATCCAAACTACTTAACTTTGAGGTGTGTATTTCTAATCTCTTATTTTTACTTCAGGGAGATAATTAGAATGAAAAAATCTTGGATGCTACCTATAAAGTTACTTTTTTTTGTTCCAACAAAAGATGGAAATTCAAACTATATGAAGATGGAATTTGCGCATTTGAATTTTTGATAAAGAAAGGGATTCTCATTTTCACTTTGGTTCTAATTTCTAAATTTCTGAAAAATTAACTATGCTCTATAATTACTACCCACTCAGCTAAATAAACACCAAGAGCTTTTTTGAACAATGGCAAAAATAAAAATATATAGTATGTGAAAAGTGTATATAAAAACTTCATTGCTTGAATTTCATCACTTGGTTGGAATGAATCATGAGGCAGAAAAATGGGCTCCTTTTGATTTGTTTACCATTCTTCTGTATATCCTATTTTATCTTGCAAAATGCTTTTACTTAAATCTGATAATAAAATTTGTTGATTAAATATTTATATTTTTTTATTTTAAAAAACTCCCTCCTACTGCTCTTCTTCAAGCTGTGTCGCCGCTGTCGAATCTGGTCCAGCCGCCGTCCCCACTCCCACTGCTCCAGCACCGTCGCAGCTTGTCTATCGTCGGGTTGCTTCACCTCTGTTCCATGGCCGTTGTCTATTCCATTTCTGTCGCCTGTGCCCCACTTCTCCTTCTCCCTCATCTCGGTTTGAGTTCTGGCCCGCATCTGAGTTTGAATTCCGCTTGTTATTGTTTTTTTCTTGTTTTTATTTTGTTATTGTGATTTAATTGTTGGTGTTGTTGCCGTGTAACTTTTAATTGCTCCTGTTGGTGTTGTGAATCTGAATAACAAGAATGATGGCATATTGATTCTAAATCTGAATAGTATTAATTAAGAGAAAAGAATTAATTAGAGGACATGTACTGAAAATTTTATGTTAAATCTGAATAGTATTGATTCTTTCTTCCTTTGTTAGAATTTGCTTTTTGATTTTACATTTTGCTTTATGATTTTACATATTGCTTCATCAGGGTTTGTTGATTTTGCTATATTTTGCTGATTGAATTCATATAATTGCCATAGTTTCCCCCCAGCTAGTTTAGGCCTTAAGATTTTACACTCTAAATTTAGTTAGTTAGGCCTTGACATAAATTCAAATTCTGTTAAAATATTCTAAATTATTATTTGCATGTAGTTTAATTACAGTGGTCTTGAGATTTAATTTTGATTCTTGCCCTCATTCATTCTCCTGTGTGTTCTTTCAGGACTTATGGTTTATTACATTACTACAAAGAATTCATTGATGATGCATACGAAAAAGGTTCATTATAAATCTGAGTGTTGATTTTGTGTAACAGGTATTTTAAATTAATCCACATGAAAGTCATGTGGATATGAAGAAGGTTCTCTCTTACTTCCCTCGAAAAAGGTTCATACGAAGAAGGCCTTGGTTCTTGAGGTACTTAGCACTATATCTTTTTTGGCTGCTCAATTATAATAAGTTCATGTGAAATGAAGAAGTTCAAAAAGTGCAATGAATTAATTTTTTCATATTCACTACAAGAAAACAGGATTATCTTTGTGCTTTTGTGTCTTAATTGCGATTGGACTATGTGTCTTGATCAAATTGTTGAGGATTGTTTCCTCCGGATTTAGGTGCTCCAATTGAATATCTATAGTTTCTGTTTCATGATTTGTTGGTTTGTTTGTGAATATTTGAAATTTGGAATGCTCTGGCTGGGTTGATATTGTTGCTGATTTTGATCCTAAACTTTGGCTTTTGTTGTTGCATTTTCATTTGAATTTCTGGATATATTATAATCAATTCATATATACAAAATCCGCTAATATCATGGTTTTGCAGATTGACAAAGAGCTTCTTCAGGAAGTGGTTAATATGGGATTTGACAGAAATCAATTGGTTGAATCTTTATGCAACAGGATCCAAAATGAGGTCTGTGCCCTTCATTCTCTCCTTTCGTGTCTTCTTGATTGTCTCTTATTACTATCTATATATTTCTGGGTACTGTGGCAAACTACTTGTTTTAGGATAACTGTTTCTATGTTTCTAGTGGCTATCTTGGAGCTGAGTTTCAAGAGACTATGGTTGACTCTTTACCTTAGATAGTTGACTCTTTTAAGTCTTAATGGATCTAATAATATCTCTTCCTCTGCTCAATATCTCCCACTTATTTATTTATTTTCATGTGGTTTTGTTGTTACCATGTTTGGTTAATGTGAGTGTTAAGATGAAAAAGAGTAATGTCTGTGTTTTTTTAGCAATTGACTAATGTTGTTGGAACCCTTCATTTTTAATGTTTTCCTTTAATTTTTCAATATGAAGTGAATGACCCTTTTGCCTTGTGAACATGGAGGTTACTAAGGAAGAGCTTAATGCAAAAATGAGAGAAAAAAGTTTTCAACTTTGGTCTGAAAAAAACCATGCAAAGTTTCCAACATGTTTGTGTTTTGTTTTGTGGCAGATGGGGCTGGTGATGATTTGTTTAAAGAGTTATGGAGGCTGTGTGCAGGGCCATTAATGGATGTTCCTTGTGTTCAAGACAGAGTTTACTATTTCCCTCAGGGTCACATTGAATTGGTATGATATACACTTCTTTACCTTATTTCTGATTTTGTTTGTGAATTTCATTTTTTTCCATTTTTTGTGCTATGTATGCTTTCAAATTTAAGCCTTAAGGGGTTTAGTAAGTGTTATATAATTTTGATTTTTTTCTTTTGTAGTTGCCAGAACCTACAGAACAAGATTTGAGGCAGATAAAGAACAAGAAATCTCCCAAATACGATCTTCCGTCGAATAAGATATTTAAAGAACAAGATTTTTTTCTCTTCTATCAGAAGGTTAATAATTTTTATTAGAAGATACTTATGTAGAATACAATATTTTGGTTTTTTATAGTTTATTAGTAATAAATTCTAAGTGGTCTAATGTATATTTTGATATGGGTATGTTTAATTTAGTGTGAGATGTATGAATACTCATTTATGATCATCCCAATATTTTTAGTTCATTATAAATATATTTTGTTAAAGGATAATTTTTATTATTTAAAGAATATTGTATGGTATTATTATGTATTTATTTTTATTTTATAATTTTTGACTAATTTAATTAAAAAAATAGGATTATATATATAATCATATTACTAAATATTAGGTTTTAGAAAAAAATTATTAGAATATATATATATATATATATATATATATATATATATATAGAAAATAAAAAAAAAACAATGAGGGACCTAAGGCTACATTTATATACAGTAGCTATAGTATACAAAAAAAAAAGAGGGATCTAAGGCTACGCTTATAAAAAGTAGCTATGGTATACAATGTGGCTACGCTTTACAAGTGATGCAGTAGCGTTGAAAAGCGTAGCCTATTCTGGAAAAATGAAAGCCGAAAAGCGTAGCCTTTGGTCCTGGACAGCATCACTTGAAAAGCGTAGCCTATTCTCAAACGCCAAAAGCGTAGCCCTTGGTGCAGAAAAGCGTAGCCTTTGAGAATAGGCAACGGCCGAATAGGAATCACCCCAAAAAGCGGAGCCGTAGCCCAAAAAGTGTAGCCGTAGCCTAAGACATCATTTTTTTTCACTTTTGGCTACACTTTTCAAGTGTACCTGAATGGGTGTTTTTCTTGTAGTGGTATCAAGTTCAATTGAATGGGTCATGGAAGATGTTTGGTCATCTTAGTGAGGATACAATTTCTAAACCGCCTGGAACAAAGAATATAGATCAAGCCAAAGGCGGATTTAAAAGCAAAGCTTGGGATCCTGGAAAAAATTCTAATATTCGTCACCCCAGGAGCCTAAGAGCCTGCTTGAAGCTGCTCAAAGGCTTCACATGCCTAGTTTGGGACCCCGGAGGCTGTTGGTATTCCAAACATTGGTGGAGATTTCTGGATGAATTTAAGCATAAGCTGCCATAACAGGAAGCTCATCCAATGTCCAACTTAAGGACTTTAACTAAAAGTGCTAGGTGGGAGACAACCCACCATGGTATTGTCGTTTCTTTTTCAACTTTTATTTCGTACTGTTTAATTTTACGTTATATTGAACCTGAATGTTATTCGTAAGCATTTGCATTAGCATTACATACTGTATAACTGCATAATTGCATATCATAAAAAAAAAGAGAAAGGCGTGCGACGCGATCGCATCGCCAAAGCGTTCGCGTTAGTTGCGAAAAACACCTCCCACGCGCCCGCGTCAATCACGCGAACGCGTGATCGAAAAATCGGCGTAAAAATCCAACGCCCAGAAATCTGGGCTGGAATCGTGCGGCTGGTGTGCGTTTAGCACAAAACGGCCCACGCGTCCGCGTCCCCGACGCGAACGCGTCACTTGCACAAAAACTCATCCCACGCGAAAGCGTGAGCGACGCGTTCGTGTTGCGTGGATCGCACATCACCCAAAAAGAAGACAGAGAGTTGCGCTGAAACGACGCTGGAATTGTGCGTTTCGCACAATTTCCAGCGACGCGGTCACGTGCCTCATGCGACCGCGTCATTCATCCTCTTTCTATTCCATGCGATCATGTCAATCACGTGATCGCGTCAACCCCATTTCCCCTAGCAACGCGATCGCGTGCCCCACGCGATCACGTGGATTCAATTTCACTAACCCCAGTGACGGGAAACCCTACCCCATCGCGCCCCACTCTCCTTCCCCAACCCCCTCTGTTCTCTCTCCCCCTTCCTCCGCACCCATCGCCGCCGCCAACCACCACTGACCACCGCACCAGCGCGGCTACCCAGCCACAACTGCGACGCCCACCCCATTCTTCTTCCTTCCCACCCCATTCTTCTTCTTTCCCTTCTCTTCTTCCCTCCACCACCGCGGCCAACCACCACCACCACCACGCCATCACCGCCGCGCCTCCCACCACCACCACCCTCACTCCCATTTTCTTAAACCACCCCCTCCACCGTTAACCCTACCCTTTGCCACCACGAACAGCCACCGACTGCCGCCCTGTTCCATTACCGCGCCGCCGTGCCCCTTCCCAGCACCACCACCACACCTCCTCTATCTCTCTGTTCCCTAGCTTCGTTCATACGCCTACCAGGTTCTGCCGAACACCATTTTCCTTTCATTCGTAGTTAGTTGCATATTTTTCCAATTATGTTCAAATTAGGCTAGTTAGAGATGCATGTTTGTAGTGGATTCTAGGTGGTTAGGTAGCTAAGATGTGGTTTGTGGATTTAGGCCTGTTTACTTGCGCTGTTCGTGCTACTTGTTTTATAATTTTCGCAATTATGCTATTGCTGTGATGATTAATCCTGTTCATATACTGTTCTTCCCTGCTTTTTCATGTTCATATTCCATATATGTATTTGCAGCTTTACTTTAATTTATATGAACTATTCTGCTTGCTGTTTATTACCCGGGAACATCTGATTTAAGCCGGAATGCTGCCCAATTTTCTATAAATTGTTTTGATATTCATTCATGTTTTGGTTTTGGCAACTTGAATTCGGCACTCCTCAGCCTTTACCAAACCAATTCATGAATGCACGGGTCAGCATTCTTATTCCTCTGTTTTTCCCGGTTAATAAATCACATTATTGATGATTCAATTTCACTTTTCGCTATTTCTATATCTATATAAATCATCAACAACTTGATTTCCTTGCTTGAATATGAGTTGACTATTTCTTAAAATTGTGAAATTCTTGTTACTTAGAAACCGATCATCATACCACTTACTCTGATTTTCTTTTTACTAACTCACTGATTTTCGCTTTCTAACCTCTTTTTCAAGTTTAACCACTTTTAACTTTCTAACTTCCCCCTCTGCTTTTTGACTAGCTCATTCAACTTTTTAACTCATGGCATGCTTATTATTGCTCCTAATTAACAAGTATTCTCCTTATAATACATTTTGGATTGTAATTTCTCATCTCCGCTTTTTAACTCCGAAACAATCCAATACGCACAATTATTCAACTCATTTCATAATTCTACTGCTCCTTTGCCACTATGTGCTTATCTTGTTATTTGCCTACTTGTTTTCCTGTTTTTATTACATCTTAGATTTCTGTTTTTCAGGTTGTCTGACCCTCAAAGAAAAGGTAAAGGAAAGGCTACCACTGGCAAACAGAAAATAGGTGAATCCTCTATGTCAATCCTGGAGATTATGCATGATGACTCCTGGCGGGAAAAGTACTTTACCCCGTAGGAGAAGGCTAACCAGCTCTTCCCTGCCAATGATCCCATTAAGTTTGCAAACCGATACTGTGAGCTGAAGTATCCCATGTTTGCCACCTCCAGGAACCTATACCTGGAGAGGACTCTGAAGATTCCAGAAGAACTACAGCAGTACACCTCCGATCAAATCAAACAGAGAGGTTGGTTTTTCTTGGAGAGAAACCTGACTGAGGTCAATGCTTCCTGGGTAAGAGAGTTTTACTGAAATTATTTCAAGACTTCCCTGGATGCAGTGAACCTCAGAGGGAAACAGATACTGGTCACTGAAGAGGCCATTAAGGATATTCTGCGCCTTCAGCCTAAGTCAGATCAGCTTGACGGTTACCAAAAGGCTGAAGAGGATATAAGGTTTCTGAGATTCGACTGGGATGCTGTCAAGTAGAGGATAGCCCTTGACCCTACTGTCCCATGGGTCATGGGTAAGAACACCAGTATGCCTAAAGGAATCAAGCTTATGTATCTGAATGATGAGGCTCGGCTCTGGCACCAGATCCTGAGCAACTTTATTATGCCGAACACTCATGAGACGGAGCTGCCTGCCACTATGATCACCCTTCTCTGGTGTGGGCTGGAGGGTAAGGACCTATATTTGTCACGATTCATCTGGCACTTTATGGCCAGGGTCCATGTTAGAGGCACCCTCCCTTTCCCTTACCTGGTCACCCAGCTAGGCCGTCAAGCTGACGTGCCTTGGGAGGATGCTGATGAGAAGCCACCTGCTGCGGACTGCAAGAAGATTATCCCTCATAGCAGGAAGTTTCGAGCTTTAGGCTATACACCCCCATTCCTGACCGCTTCTACTGAGGGTCCACACCAGATACAGGCCGTAGATGCAGAGATTCCTATTCAGTCAGAGCCTCCTTTGCAGCAGATAGATCCTCCTACCCTCATCCAGGCTGCAGATCCTCAGGCCACCACCGAGACTCCAGCAGCCCATCCTTCCAGTGATGACACTCCTTCACACCCAGCTTGAGTGAGCATCGGGGACGATGCTTTATTTTAAGTGTGGGGAGGTCGCCATCTCTGGCGTATCTTTTTGGTGAACCACTACAGACTCTTTTATCTTATTTTGGTTATTTTTCTTTATTTTATCTTTATTTTTATTTTTTTATCTTTCATTACTTATATATTGTTCTTTTCATGTGTTTTTACTCTATTTCCGTATTTTGCACTTTAGTTCATATTTTAGCCATTTAGTTTAGTTTGCAATTCTAAACTTATTAGTTATAGAATATGTGGATTAATTAGTATAGTTTACCCTTTTAGCATATGATAGTTTGGTTTAAATTGAAAATAAAAAGGAAGTAAACTAGAAACTTTAACATAATCAACAACAATCCACACACCTTGTATATATAGCATAACATGTTAGTTAGTTAACAACATTTCATCAAGGAGGAACACTAAAACTTTAAAGCCACCCAAGAAATTTTACATTGAGAATAATGGGAACTCTTAATTTCTACTTGTATGACATGTATAACTGATATATGATTTTTGAGCTAGAGAACACACAGCCTGTGAGTTTTGAGCTTAATTGTATGGTTACATTCGAACCATAATTTTTATTCCTGTGTGTTTTGCCCTTCTTTTTATTCTGATGTTCTTTACTTTGTTTTAATCTATATGTCCAATTATAGAGTATAGATACATACTAAAAGATGATTGAGACCATTGCTTGAAATATTTGCTCACGTATCCCAAATTAGCCTACCTTTTTCATCACCCTTGTTAGCCCCCATGAGCTTTTTAATCCCCTCTTGTTCTATAAACCACATTACTAGCCTTAAGCAGAAAAACAAAATAAAAATCCCAAGTTGAATCCTTGGTTAGCTTAAGATAGAAATTGTGTATTGTTTAAGTGTGGGGAACTTTATGGGAACATGGATGATAGAAACAAAGGTAGAAAGTTAAAAAGAATAAAAATATTCAAAATAAAAATTTTGGGAAGCATGCTCATGTAAAATCAATTAAATTACCATGTGCATTAAAAAAAATATTTTTATTCTATTTTCGGTATTTAATTAAGGGGATACAAAAATTTCCCAATTGCAAAATAAAAAGAATCAATGCACATGGGATAAAATTTAAGTTAATGCATGAGCTTGCAATACAAAGTGAGAAAATTTGGGCAAATAGGTTAAGAAACTTTGAATTACAAAATATGTATGTTAGGTGAGATCTTAGACTAATCAAGGATTCACTTATTAGCTCACTTAGCCTTATACATATACCCTTGCCTTTACCTTGGCCCCATTACAACCTTGAAAAAAGACCTCATGATTTTTGTATGCCTATATTCTATAATTGTTGATTGGTTAGATGAAGAACAAAGTTATAGAAAGTAGCGATAAAAAGAAGAATAGAGTGATTAACCCAATAAACACTGAGTGACCAAAGAGTAAACACAAAATCCAGTAAGGGTTCAATAGCTCATCACCATATATCTCTGCTTGAATTGTTAATTGTCTTGAAAGTTTGAAAAATATTTTTACCCATCTCAATTGTAAAAGTGCTTTATCATTATCTAGGGTTTGGCTATGCATATATGATTCCTTGAGAATGTGAATTAATTTAACTACATGTAAGTCTTATATACAAGTGAATAACAATTAGAATTGCATCATTCATTTAGGTAGTTGCATTTAGGATAGATTGCATTGCATGAGATTCCACCACTTTAACTTACTCTTTATCTTGGATTTAGCATGAGGACATGCTATTGTTTAAGTGTGAGGAGGTTGATAAAGCCATATTTTATGATATATTTTGTGCTCAATTCAAGAGATTTATTCAATCCTTCACCCACTTATTCATGTAAATTGCATGGTTTTACTTTTCCTTCCTTATTATGTGATATATGTGAAATACATGTTTCCTATGCTTTGAAATTATTTACTTTAATTACCCTTTTTTACCATTCGATGCCGTAATTTGTGTGTTGAGAAGTTTCAGATCTTCTAAGGCAGGAATGACTTAAAGGATGGAAAGGAAACATAAAAAAATGGAAAGAAAGCACAAAATGGAGTTTTTGAAGAAACTGACAGCGACGCAAACGCATGGACGACGCGACCGCATGCCCAGCGCAAAAAGGCATCGACGCGAATGTGTGACTGATGCGGACGCGCGCCTTAAGCAGAACACAGATGACGCAGACGCATGACCGAAGCGAACGCGTGATAAGGAAAACTCCAGATGACGCGACCCCGTGACCCACGCGGACGCGTGACAGACGCCACGTACCAGAAATTATAGAAAACTCTCCCAGCAATTTCTGAAACTCTTTTTGGCCCAGATCCAAGTCCAGAAGGCATAGATTAGAGGTTACAAAGTGGGGGAATGCATCCATTCAGAGGGGAGCGTTCAATTATTCACTTTTCTTTGTTTAGATGTAGTTTTTAGAGAGAGAGGTTCTCTCCTCTCTCTTAGGTTTTAGGATTAGGATTTCTTATTATTTTAGTTCAGTATTCCAACTCTTTATCAGGTTCAATGTTCCTTTTTAATTATTTTCTCAATTTAATTTATGAATTCTTCCATGTTACATATGATTCTCTTAATTAATGTTATTTGAGGTATTTTAGTTTATGACTGCTTTCTTTCATTTATATTACTGTTGCTTCCAATCTGAAGACATTTTTATTCGAGTAAGTTTACTTTTCCCTTTTGGCCTTGGTTAAGTAATTGGTAACTCATGAGTTATCAAACTCAACGTGATTGATAATTGTTGTCTTTGCTAATTGAATTGAACTTCAATAACTCCAGTCATTTCTTAGGAATTGACTAGGACCTGAGGATCAAACTAATTGGTCCACTTGACCTTCCTTTGCTTTAGTAAAGGCTAACTAAGTGGGATTAAAAACTCAATTCTCATCACCATTGATAAGGATAACTAGGATAGGACTTCCAAATTCTCATACCTTGCCAAGAGTTTATTTTACAGTTATTTATTTATTTTATTTGTCATTTAAATTACTTGTTCCTTATTTCATAAACCCCCAATTTACAAAACTCTTAACCAATAATAAGAACACCTCCCTGCAGTTCCTTGAGAAGACGACCCGAGGTTTAAATACTTCGGTTATCAATTTTAAAGGTGTTTGTTACTTGTGACAACCAAAACGTTTGTAAGAAAGGACCTTTGTTAGTTTAGAATCTATACTTGCAACGGGAATTTATTCTGAATTTTAGACCACGCAAAAGTTCTCTCTTCACCCACCCCAACCTCCAGTGAATGACAAACTTCGTGTTCTTCTTCAAGGGCAAGTGAAGATGCAAAGGGGCGTACTGGAACTCATTACTGCCTTAACCGCGGTAGTAAATATAATAGCTTCCCGACATCTGAGCACTCAACGTACTCCTATGGCTACATGTGGAGAATCTAAAGAAGAACGTAGCATGAAGGAGACACTAGAAACTTCGGTAGACAATGAGGAGCATGGCTTTATATTGGAACAAGTGGAGGAAGCCATGATAGGTTAAGAGAAAGAACTGGTTGAAGATTTAGGAGATGTTGAACCTCCATGGGAATCAAGAACTGTAAAGAATTCCGCCGAGACATTCGAATTTGACGCCGAGAGGATAGTGCACAACCTCCAATGCATACACCTTGTGAAAAATTGGACGGAACAGACTAAGAAATTGATTTCATAGGCAGTGATGACCATGAATCAAGCTCTCCTAGTCAAGAACTTACATCCGCAAC
Source organism: Arachis hypogaea (assembly GCF_003086295.3). Classification (NCBI taxonomy): domain Eukaryota; kingdom Viridiplantae; phylum Streptophyta; class Magnoliopsida; order Fabales; family Fabaceae; genus Arachis; species Arachis hypogaea. Next base: position 56,123,932 of record NC_092049.1, read on the forward strand.
TGAACTCCTTGAACCTGAAGAACCTTATCCAAGTGAGTACGAAGATGATGTCGAGGTAGATTTCTCTCAACCTCCAACTTATGACTTCAGTGACGAGGAAGACATGGAGGACTTTGATCAAGACGCAGTTGCAGTTGAAGAATTTTGCAAAGAAGTGAAGGAATTCACAGAAGAATACAAGGGAGTAGAGCTTACGGAACCACTGGAAACACCTATCCCAAGGCCATTACCACCTAATACAAGCTTCAAGTGGGTACAATCCTTAAACTTTTTCTTTACTTTTTCACTTGAATATGGTTTGCTTGAAACAGATGGCCAGCTTAGAGCTCTTTGCGGCTTTAAGAGTAAGAGGGAAATGGCTGGTACTCAGAGCTGGTGTACAAGACTCAATAAGGTTCCACGCTTCAATTCGAAGTGCACGAATTGGTACCAAGTTCAATTGAATGGGTCTCAGAAGATGTTTGGTCATCTTGGTGAGAATACAATTTCTAAACCGCCCGGATGGAAGAATATAGATCAAGATGAAGGCGGATTTAAAAACAAAGTTTGGGATCATGGAAAATATTCTGACATTTGTCACCCCGGGAGCCTGAGAATCTGTTTGAAGCTGATCAAAAGCTTTACATGCCTAGTTTGGGACCCCAGAGGCTGTTGGCATTCCAAACATTGGTGGAGATTTCTGGATGAATTTAAGCATAAGCCACCATAACAGAAAGCTCATCCAATGTCCAACTTAAGGACTTTAACTAAAAGTGCTAGGTGGGAGACAAGCCACCATGGTATGATCGATTCTTTTTCAATTTTATTTCGTGTTGTTTGTTTTTATATTATATTATTTTCATTGAACCTGGATATTATCCGTAGCATTTACATTAGCATTGCATACTACATAATTGCATAAAAAAAATGCACGCGACGCGTAAGCGTCGCTGACGCGTCCACGTGACTGGAGGCGTGCCTTTGGCACAAATTGTTCCACGCGACCGCATCGCAAACGCATTCGCGTCAGTTGCGAAAAAGGGGATGATTGAGGCCATCATTTGAATTTTTCCTCACTTATCCCAAATTAGCCTACCTTGTGCATCACCCTTGGTAAAGCCCCCTTGAGCTTTTTAATCCCCTCTTGTTCTATAAACCACATTACTAGCCTTAAGCAGAAAAACAAAGTAAAAATCCCAAGTTGAATCCTTGGTTAGCTTAAGATAGATATTGTGTACAATTTAAGAGTGGGGAATTTTATGAGAACATGGGATGATAGAAACAAAGTAGGAATTTAAAAAGAATAAGTTGTTTCAAAAACAAAATTTGGGAAGCATGCTCATGTGAAATCAAAACAATTGAATTACCATGTGCATTGATTAAAAAAAAATTATTTTCAGTATTTAAATAAAGGGGATACAAAAAAATTCCCCAATTGCAAAATAAAAAGAATCAATACACATGGGACAAAATTAAAGTGGGAGAATTTGGGTCAATAGATAGAGGAACTTTAAAACTATATAAAGTATGTATGCTAAGTGAAATATTAGACTAATGAATGATTCACTTATTAGCTCACTTAGCCTTATACATATACCCTAACCTTTACCCTGGCCCCATTACAACCTTGAAAAAGACCTCATGATTTTTGTATGTCTGTATTCTATAATTGTTGATTGGTTAGATGAAGAACAAAGTTATAGAAAGTAAGGATAGAAAAAGAATAGAGTGATTAACCCAATAAACACTGAGTGACTAGAGAGTAAACACAAAATCCAGCGAGGGTTCAATAGCTCATCACCATATATCTCTGCTTAAATTGTTAATTGTCTTGCAAGTTTGTGAAATACTTTTACCCATCTCAATGGTAAAAAGTGCTTTAACATTATCTAGGGTTTGGCTATGCATATATGATTCCTTGAGGATATGAACTAATTTAACTACATGTAAGTCTTATATACAAGTGAATAATAACTAGAATTGCATGAGTCATTTAGGTAGTTTGCAATTAGTATAGAATGCATTGCATGAAATTCCACCATTTTACCTTACTCTTTAACTTGTATTTAGCATGAGGACATGCTATTTTTTAAGTGTGGAGAGGTTGATAAACCCATATTTTATGATGTATTATGTGCTCAATTTAAGTGATTTATTCAATCCTTCACCCAGTTATTCATGTGAAATTGCATGGTTTTACTTTTCCTTCCGTATTGTGTGATATATGTGAAAAACATGTTTTCTATGCTTTAAAAATATTTATTCTAATTATCTTTTATTACCATTCGATATCGTGATTTGTGTGTTAAGTATTTTCAGATCTCTTAAGAAAGGAATGATTTAAAGGATGGAAAGGAAACATACAAAAATGGAAGGAAAGCACAAAATAGAGTTTTTGAAGAAACTGGCAGCGACGCGAACGTGTGACTGACGCAGACGCGCACCTTGAGCAGAACGCAGATGACGCGTACGCGTGAGCAAAGCGATCGCGTGATAAGGAAAACTCCCAGATGACGCGACCGCATGACCCACGCGGACGCGTGACAAACGCCACGCACCAAAAACTGCAAAAAACACTCCCAGCGATTTCTGAAGCCCTTTTTGGCCCAGATCCAAGTCCAGAAAGCACGATTAGAGGTTATAAAGTGGGGGAATGCATCCATTCAAAAGGAAGCCTTCCGATCATTCACTTTTTATAGTTTAGATGTAGTTTTTAGAGAGAGAGGTTCTCTCTTCTCTCTTAGGTTTTAGGATTAGGATTCCTCTTAAAGAATTTAGGATTTCAACTCTTCATCAGGTTCAATATTTCTTTTACTTTATATTTCTCTTTTACTTTCAGATACTTCAATGCTTTTCTTTAATTACTTATGTTACCAAAGTGGCTTATGAACTCTTTATGTTTAGATTGATTTTCTCTTATTAATGCAATTGAGGTATTTCAGATTTATGATTCTTGTTTATCTTTTTTATATTCATGGCTTTAATTGATTAACTGGAGGCTCTTGAGTTATCAAACTTATCGTGATTGATTGTTATGTCTGCTAATTGACTGGAATCCCACTAACTCTAGTCTTTCCTTAGGAGTTGGCTAGGACTTGGGGATCTAACTAATTAGTTCACTTGACTTTCCCTTGCTTTCGTAAAGGTTAACTAAGTGGGATTAACTTCAATTCTCATAAGAATAACTAGGATAGGACTTTCGAATTTTCATACCTTGCCAAGAGTTTATTTTATTATTATTAATTTATTTTCCTTAACATTTAAATTACCTGTTCCTTATCTTAAAAACCTCCAATTTACAAGACTCATAACCAATAATAAGAACACTTCTATACAGTTCCTTGAGAAGACGACCCGAGGTTTAAATACTTTGGTTATCAATTTTTTAAGGGGTTTGTTACTTGTGACAACCAAAACGTTTGTAAGAAAGGGTGATTGCTTGGTTTAGAAACTATACTTGCAACGGGAATTTATTCTGAATTCTAAACCGTCAAGCATCCGCTTCTTCAAGCCTCAGATTTTCTTGGTTCCTCATTAGGGAACTCCTTAGTGGTCAGTGGACGTCCATTGAGTTCTTCCTCGCTGGAAATCACTGCCTCATCCTCCTCCATAGTTTCGGCCATGTTGAGTATATTGATGGCCTTGCATTCTCTCTTTGGATTCTCTTCTGTATTGCTTGGGAGAGTACTAGGAGAGATTTCAATAATTCTTTTACTCAGCTGATCCACTTGTGCCTCCAAATTTCTTATGGAGGATCTTGTTTCAGTCATGAAACTGAGAGTGGTCTTAGATAGATCAGAGACTATGGTTGCTAAGTCAGAGAGGCTCTGCTTAGAATTCTCTGTCTGTTGCTCAGAAGATGATGGAAAAGGCTTGCTATTGCCAAACCTATTTCTCCCACCATTAATATTATTGAAGCCTTGATTAGGCTTCAGCTGATCCTTCCATGAGAAATTAGGATGATTCCTCCATGAAGGATTATAGGTGTTTCCATAAGATTCTCCCATGTAATTCACCTCTTCCATTCCAGGATTCTCAAGGTCATAAGCTTCTCCTTCAGATGAAGCTTCTTTAGTTCTGCCGGATGCAACTTGCATTCCAGTCAGATTCTGAGAAATCATATTGACTTGCTGAGTCAATGTTTTATTCTGAGCCAATATGGCATTCAGAGTATCAATCTCAAGAACTCCTTTCTTCTGATTCATCCCATTATTCATCCCATTATTCTCAAAAACTTCAGGATTTCTTTCATCCCATTAAAATTAATAACCGAAGTATTTAAACCTTGGGTCGTCTCTCAAGGAATTGCAGGGAGGTATATTTATTATTGGTTATGGAAGATTATCTTTTTGGGGTTTTTGAATAAGGGACAAGAAAAATAAATTGCAAGAAAGTAAATTAATAATTAAGAAAGCTCTTAGAAAGGTATGAAAAATGGACGTCCTATCCTATTTATCCTTATCAATTGTGATGAGAATTGTTCATTGCTCCCACTTAGTTAACCTTACTAAATAAAGGAAAGTCAAGTGGACTAATCAATTTGATTCCTCAAGTCCTAGTCAACTCCTAAGGAAAGACTAGCTTTAGAGGTATCCAAATCAACCAGCAAATTCCAATTAACAATCAACAAAGGAGTTTGATAACTCAAGTGTCTCCAATTAATCAATTCAAGCTAAGAATGTAAGAAGCTAAATTAAAATCATCCCAAGCATTTTGTTAAACTCTTAGAAGGCATAACACAAAAGCATAGAAAAGTAATAAAGGATAATAAATTCAAAATAACCAATTGCAAGCATTAATAACATAAATAGAAGAAAGAAATCACAAATCTGGAATACCTCAAATTTCATTAAATAAGAAATTCAATCTAACATGGAGTTCATAAACCAAATTTGGAAAAGAAGAGAATCAACAAGGAAAATAAATAAACTAGAATGCTAGAATCATTAAAAACAGAAGAGAAACTAAATTAAAGGAACATTGAACCTTGAATTGGGAAGAAATAAACCTAAAATGAAGAGAAATCCTAAAACCTAGAGAGAGGAGAGAGTCTCTCTCTCTAAAAACTACATCTAAAACCTAAAATTATGAATAATGAATTGATGAATGAATGAATGATTGGATTCCCCCACTTTATAGCCTTTAATCTGTGTTTTCTGGGCCAAAAACTAGGTCAAAAACAGCCCAAAAATTGCCTCTAGCGATTTCTGATACGTCCAGCACGTGGCACTGTCACGCGTACGCGTCGTCCACGCGTGCGCGTTGCCTAACAGTGTGGCAGCTATAAAAAATTATATATCATTTCGAAGGCCTGGATGTTAGCTTTCCAACGCAACTAGAACCGCCTCATTTGGACCTCTGTAGCTCAAGTTATGATCGATTTAGTACGAAGAGGTCAGGCTGGACAGCTTAGTAATTCCTTCCATTTCTTGTACTCCTTCCACATTTGCATGCTTCCTTTCCATCATCTAAGCCATTCCTGCCCTATAAACCCTGGAAACAGTTAACACACATATTAAGGCATCGAATGGTAATAAGAGAGGATTAAATATATCAAATTTAAGGCCAAAGAAGCATGTTTTCAACTATATCATAGAATTAGGAAGGATTTGTAAAACCATGCAAATTATATGAATAAGTGAGCAAAGAATTGATAAAAACAACTCAATTGAGTACAAGATAAACCATAAAATAGTGGTTTATCATCTTTCCCAAGTATAGGTTCATTAAGTCTGTACTGAAACTATTTAACTTTTCATATAATACCTAATCCTGGTCGCAACTCATGGACTAACTATGTTGTCCTAGTTCGTTCACTAATCTCTGTTTGTTTCTGTCATTAAAACTTTATAGACTTTTTCTTCGATTTTTATTTCTTCTTTAACTTTTTGTCTTTCCTTTATCTTTGCCTCACTAATATGTTATTACCACTCCTTAAGTGTTTTATGAAGATAATTATAAGATTCTGAGTTTAAAGTTGTCTATTATTTTTATTACTTTTACGAAAAACTGTCCTTTCTGTATTATTTTATTATTTTATTAAAATATTATTTTTAATTAAATATTATTATTTAATATTTTATTATTATTTATTATTTTATTAATATATTTTTGAGATTTACCCTTTCTTACCCTAAAGTTATATGAATTTACTTTTTACCACCCGTAACTTTTAATATTTTTCTACTTTAACCACCCTAACTTTAGAAAATTACAAAATAACCCCCAAACACTAAAATATTTACTTCCTTGCCCTTTTATGGATCAAAAAGGTTTTCTTCAATGTTTCTTCGTGTTCTTCGTAAATTCTTCAGATTCTTTCTTTGTTTTCACCCGTTTTTCAATCTTTTCAGCAACCGATTTTTACCATAATTCAAAATAAATTAGCAGCCACCAAAACCTGATCTTTTCTACTTGATTTTAACACAAATTGAATCCCAATTTAAGGGTTAGGGATTTGTTTTTCCAGCAGCCATGAAGAACACAAAAAATTCAAAGTTGAATATCATCAAATTTCATGAAATTTTCACCAAAATTTCAATAAGAATCACTCATATAAACCATCAACTTCAAGCATAACCAAACCATATCATAATCACACAATTCAAATACAATTAATTAAGATTAATTTTACCAAACCCTACCTTGATTTGCTGCTCCAAATCCGGTTACTCTTTGAAGTGTTCTTAAAGCACTTTTTCCTCTTAAAACACATCAAGAACAACTTTGAATCCATAAAACCTCGACTGACCAAACCTTAATCAACATGTTACAAAGGGATTCACACCTTAAACGTGCTAGGAATTGAAGATTCTTGGGTCACAAGTCAAGCTAAGCAAGAGATTTTAGGAAGAACATCAAGAAAACACGTTTTAAACATGCTTCCTTGAAAACCAAATTCAAAGGGGAAAAGAACAGCCATCTCACCTTATTTCTAGCCTTGATAGGTTACATGGTTATGTAGAGGAAGAAGAGATGATCATTTGGTGTAATCAGAGTTTTGATTTGAGTTTTAGTTCAGAAGAAATCAAGCTTTGAAGATCAAGTATTCATGAAGTTTTCTCTCTTTTTCTCTCTTGGGAATTTTGGCCAAAGGGAGTAAATGACCAGCCTTGGAGTGTCTTGGGGGTGTAAGGTGAGTTGTGACTGGTTGGCTTGAAGGTGGATTAAAATAATATTAAAATATCTCAGGTGTGTAACTACTAAAACTAGATATACCAAAACACTTGTAAAAACATCTCTAAAAATTCTTTTCTGAGCTACTAGCATAGACGATACTAGTAAAATATTTATTATGAGAATATAACATGTATGATGAGCCCTTAGCATTGCTAAAATCATCAGAGAGTGCTGGTGCTAAGCTGCACCAGTAAACTGTGAACCCGGTTAAATCGATTTTCCTGTTTTAAACTAAAACAGACCAGGTAACCTTATAATATCATTCAAGCATCTTATAATACTAATATATGATAATATTATACTATTATCTCTCTTCTCTCATGAATCAAGTCCGGTTTGTCAAACAAAGACTATTTACAAAAAATAGAATCAAAACTCCTAACCGATACGGTTCAAAAACTAGGTTCTTCATGATTGCGTTGTCGAGCTTGCCCCAAAAGAGGTTCTAGCTTAAAGATGACATAATGACAATGAAGATTGAGATGCTTGATGATACAGTAAAAGTGTTCCCTTTACTGATCTTCCGGAGAAATCCGTGTCTCCAGAAAAGATCTCGCGTACTCAAAAAATCGGGTTATTACACCAAACCTGGTGTTCCACGCCACAAAGGGAGCAAGGAAGCAGCAATCTTACCCCGTAATGGGCGTTCAATGCCCACTTCTTCAAGTTGGACACCAAGCTCTACTCAAATACTCACAAGTGGGCCCAGAAGTGGATTTTTGCACCTTTAGCTTAGTTTATTTCAATCTTGTAATTTTCTAAATACTATTAATATCTCTTTAGGTTTGGGTTAGTATAAATAGAAAGGAGATCACCATTGTTTACTCTCTCTCCATCATCACTTTTGAATATTTCAGTCATTACCGTACAGTATGAGCAACTAAACCTACTAGGTTAAGGTTAGGAGCTCTGCTGATTCCTATGAATTAATACAAGTATTTTTCCATTTCAATCAATGTGTGATTCTATTCTATGATGCATTTTCGTTCTTCATTCTTATGAATCTTAATTCTACATGAGTTCTTACGATTCCTGACCTGGATAGTATTGAACTACAGCTTGAGGATGCCTCACGGGTTCCAACAGAATTATCTGGATTAATTGGGTATGTGACATATAACCCCGTTAGTCTGGGGCAATTGAGGTTCCTGTGGCTCTAAGGACTAGAACCATAAGAGCAGCAATCTCTGATCTAGAAGTTCCAACCTTGTCTATGGCATTTTGAGTAGGATCAGTAGAGAGATTAACTGGCGTGCGCTTCACCCTCTCTCAGATTGATCTAGTCTGTTCGGATGTTCGGTCTGGACCAGAGGAGATTAATGACCACGACACACAGATTAATCAATTATAGCCTTTCCATTGAAGGAATCATACATTTTTGAGGTAGAGAGGATGACGTGTGAATTAAGAAGAAGAAGCACCTCCGAAGTCTTAACTGACGTCTCATCACTGTGGCTTTGTTAATTTTCTATTACTTTCTTTACTTACTTTATGCGCATTCAACAAACAACAACTATCTTTCTATTCGTCTGACTAAGATCTGCAGGATAACCACAGATTGCTCAATCCGGCAATCTTCATGGGATTCGACCCTTACTCACCTGAGGTATTACTTGGACGACCCGATGCGCTTGCTGGTTCAGCTATGCGAGTTAAATTTCGTGCACCAAGAAGCACCTACCTAATTAACCTGGGCTTAGCATCCTGTTTGGTTAAAAGATACCTCAAAGCAGCATGATAAGTGTAAACAATAAATTTTGAACCAATAAATAGGATCTAAACTTGTCAAAAGCATATACCACATCTAATAATTCTTTTTCCATGGTTGTGTAATTCTTTTGTGCGTCATTCAAGATGCAACTTACATAATATATAACATGAACAAGCTTGTCTTGTCTCTATCCCAAAATAGCTCCAATGACATAGTCACAGGGATCACACATTAATTCAAATGGTAAATCCCAGTTAGGAGGAACTATAATTGGTGCAAAAACAAGCATTGCTTTCAGAGTTTCAAAAGCACGCAGACAGTCATAATCAAAACAAAAAGGAACATCGACAACAAAAAGGTTACTTAGAGGTCTAGCTATAATGACCCGTCTTTTTGAAAATCTAAATAGGAAAAATATTCTAATTTATTTTATTAATTTGGGCTCCTTATTTTTATAATTTAACTTATTAAGAATAATTAAATTGATTTTATGATTATTTTGAATTTAGGTTAATTAATATTTTTATATAACTTTATTGTAATTGGATATTTACATGATTAAAAATAAACTTTGAGTAATTGAAAAAAATGAAAATTATATAATTTAATTGAGGTAATTTGTGTTTTGGATTTAAATTTATATTTTATAAAAGAAGATTAATTAGGTTATTTTAGATTTTAAATTAGAAATAGTTATTTGAATTTATTGGTATATTAGTAAATAGAATTGTGTTTAGAAAATAATTTTACGGTATTATTCTTCAATCCTAATTATTATATTATCTTAAAGATTTTGTAAAATTACTATACTACTAGTGTAACATCCTAAGTTTTGAAAGTTAAATTAGTTGTGAATTATTATATTTGTTGAGATTTTATTTTTAAGAAAACTTGGTGCCTAACGTTACAAAAGTAAAGTTAGGCGCCACCCCTCCAGCAACTCTTCAAAATTAGTCTGTATGTGGCGTCTAACTTCAGAAAGTGAAGTTAGGCGCCACCATGTCCGCATCAACTCCTCTAGGGTGTCCGAAACTCTATCTGATCGCACCTGTTTCTGTTCTAATCACTCTGCATGATCCAAATACACATAAAACAAAGGGAAAAGTAGAAACTCAAACAAAATTAATTAAAACAAAGCAAAAATCAAACTTAAGGATACGAAAACATCGGGTTGCCTGCTAACAAGTGCTTCTTTACCGTCACTAGCTTAACGGTCAGTTCTGCTAAGTCAGCAGATGAGTGAACCTTTGGCGATCAATCTTACCTCTAAGATAGTGCTTCAACCTCTGGCCATTTACTGTAAACCTTCTGTCAGAATTCTCTTCCTGAATTTCCACATGACCATATGGTGATGCTCTAGTTACCACAAACGGTCCTGACCATCGAGATTTCAGCTTCCTGGGAAAGAGCTTGAGCCTTGAATTGAACAAAAGCACTCTCTGACCTGGCTCAAAGACTCTTATGGCAATCTTCTTGTCGTGCGTTATCTGGGTTCTCTCTTTATAGAGCTTGGCATTCTCATAGGCAGAATATATGAATTCATCAAGCTCATTCAGTTGAAGCATCTGCTTTATTCCTACAGCCATGGCATCAAAGTTCAGAAACTTTATTGCCCAGTATGCTCTAGCTCAACTGGCAAGTGACAGGCTTTACCATAGACCAACTGATAAGGGGACATGCCAATACGAGTCTTGAATACTGTTCGGTATGCCCAGAGATCATCATCAAGCTTCCTAGACCAATCCTCTTGAGATACTGACGGTCTTCTATAGAATCCTCTTAAATTCTCTATTAGAGACCTCAACCTATCCACTTGTCTGAGGGTGATAGGGGGTTGCCACTTTATGATGGACTCTATATCTCTACAGAAGTGAGTCCAGCTATCCGTTGCAGAAGTGACTTCTGCCATCACTAATAAATGTCCTTGAGATACCAAACCGGCTGAAAATATATCTCTAGAGAAAACTCATCACCACTTTGGCATCATTGGTGGGAAAAGCCATAGCTTCCACCCACTTAGACACATAAACAACTGCCACTAAGATATAAGTGTTAGAGTGTGAGGGTGGAAAAGGTCCCATGAAGTCAATACCCCACACATCAAACAACTTAATCTCAAAAATCCCCTACTGTGGCATCTCGTGGTTGGCAGGAAGATTCTTAGCTCTCTGACATCTATCACAGTTCTTCACAAGTGCTATTGAGTCTCGGATGAGAGTCGGCCAGTAAAACCTGCTCTGAAGGACCTTCGAAGCGGTCCTTTCACTACCAAAGTGGCCTCCATAATCATAGCCATGACAATGCCAAAGAATCTGCTCTGTTTCCTCATTTGAGACACACCTATGGATGATACCATCTGAGCATCTTTTAAAAAGATAAGGTTCCTCTGAAAAGTAGTACTTTGTATCCGTCAGTAGCTTCTTGAATTGTTGTTTACTGTACTCCTTAGGGATAAACTTCATGGCTTTGTAGTTTGTAATGTCTACAAACCATGGAGCCTCCTGAATGATAAAAAGTTTCTCATCCGAGAATGTCTCAGTCATAGTAGTGGGTGATTTCATTCCTTCTTCAAGTTCGATTCGGGAAAGGCGGTCAGCCACTTGATTTTCTGACCCCTTTCTGTCCTTGATCTCAATGTCAAACTCCTGAAGGAGCAGCACCCATCTGATTAATCTTGGTTTAGAATCCTGTTTGATAGAAAGTACTTCAAAGTAGCATGGTCACTATAAACAATAACCTTAGAACCAATTAAATAGGACCTAAACTTATCAATAGCACATACAACCATTAATAATTCTTTTTCTGTAGTTGTGTAATTCTTTTGAGCATCATTTAATACACAACTAGCATAGTAAATGATGTGCATAAGCTTGCTTTGTCTCTGTCCTAAAACAGCTCCTATAGCATAGTCACTAGCATCACACATTAATTCAAATGGTAAATCCCAGTCAGGAGGAGCTTTGATGGGGGCAGAGGTCAGGTTTGCTTTCAGGGTTTCAAAGGCATGCAGATAGTCAGTATCAAAGATAAGAGGAACATCAGCAACCAATAGGTTGCTCAATAGTTTAGCAATTTTAGAAAAATCCTATATAAATCTTCTGTAAAATCTTGCATGACCCAAGAAACTCCTGACTGCCTTAACATTGGTTGGTGGTGGTAATTTTTCAATCACCTCCACCTTTGCTCAATCAACCTCAATTCCCTTGCTTGAAATCCGGTGTCTAAGAATAATACCTTCTGTAACCATAAAATGACATTTCTCCCAATTTAAAACAAGGTTGGATTCTTAGCACCGTTTCAAGACCAGAGACAAATGCTTAAGATAGGATTCAAAAGAATTACCAAAAATAGAAAAATCATCCATAAATACCTCAATAAACCTTTCAACCATGTTAGAAAAAATTGAAAGTATACACCTCTGAAAAGTTGCTGGGGCATTACAGAGTCCAAACGGTATTCTCCAGTAAGCAAATACTCCAAAAGGGCATGTGAATGCCGTCTTTTCTTGATATTATGGGTCTACTGCAATTTGATTATATCCAGAATATCCATCTAGAAAATAATAAAAAGCATGACCACCTAACCTCTCAAGCATCTGATCAATGAAAGGCAATGGGAAGTGATCCTTCCTTGTAGCAGTGTTGAGCCTTCTGTAATCTATGCACATTCGCCATCCAGTGATGGTCCTTGTGGGAATTAGCTCATTCTTGTCATTCTTGATCATTGTCATCCCTCTTTTCTTGGGAACTACCTAGACAGGACACACCCAAGTGCTGTCAGAAATAGGGTATATAATGTTAGCTTCCCATAGTTTCATTACCTCTTTTTGGACCACTTCTTTCATGGTTGGATTTAGCCTCCTTTGTGGTTGCACAACTGGTTTAACATCATCTTCAAGAAGGATCTTGTGCATACACTTGGTTGGACTAATCCCCTTTAAATCACCAATGGTCCACCAAAGCGCCGTTTTATGACTCCTGAGTGTAACACCCTAACTATCAAAATGTCACGCTTCCGGCTGCGCCACTTTGATAGCTCGAGTATTACGACGACTCTTATAATATTTAATAGTAAAATATGAGCCTGTTCAAAACTTAAAACCGCATAACCTTTCATAAACACTTTTTCGTTGAAAACATAAACATACATGTACATACAAACTAGATACAATACCTTAAGATATATATATATACATAATACTAGCTTACAAACATACATATCATAATTTCCTATCCCTCTTACAAACTTAATAAAGATAAAGGCGAGGGAAAAATAATAGCTAAGATAATACAAAAATACCGAATAAACAGAAAATGAACATAACTCTTCTGAAGCTTCGTCGTCTATGTCCTGAAAAGGAATAACCTATAGGGGAGTGAGAACGTCATCCTCGCTTGTTCTCACTATAGAATTTATAGAATTTGCTATAACAAGATACGTAAAATAAAATTATTCTTAGAGTACAGTGATCATTTCTCGTCTTATGAGTCTTCCCAAGAACCTTGGGTACACATTTGAAATCCATAAAATGCCTTTTTAAAGACTTGATAAATTTCTCAAATATCTTAAAACAAAACCTTTTTCCTTTCTTGTAAAATCTGAAAAGTTTTTCCTAGACAGTATGAATGACCAACATGTCCCAAACATAGGTTCAATTAAGTCTATGCTATAAGATTTTGATTTTTCATACTTTTCTAGACCACAACCATGAAAGCAGTTACCTACGCGATATAAATGATCATCCCGTTCCAAGCATAGGTTCATTAAGTCTATGCTGAACCGGTCAGATACTTTATACAAAACTAGAACTCAATATACCAATCACGGCCTCAAGCCCATCCAATCCAACATGGCCCTCGGCCCAAACAACTCCATCATCAACCAATTCATCACAAACCAACCAATCAAACATAATCACAATTAATGTAGTTCAAACACAATCAATAGCAATTACAACAATTATAGCAGTTAGCAGTTAACATAAGTATTCACATAGGCAAAGCAATTACAATATGCACACCCAAACAATGTCACATAAACGACGTGATGACATGGCTTGATGATGTGGACTGTAAGTAACACGTGTCACTTCATGATTTGGCCACGTGTAATGGTATGATGATGTGGCGACAAGTGACATGTGGCATGCTGATATAGATGGTTGTGCCACGTGTCACAATGTTATTTGGCCATGTGTTCGTTTGTGCCACATGTCGCAACAGTATTCATCCACGTGTCATCGATTATGTCATCAATGTATATGCACCAAATTAGTCCCTCACTTTGCATTAAGTGACTCATTCTAGTCCTTGAAATCGAATGTCGTGCACCAAACTAGTCCCTTCACCAATTTAGCTCATTTTTTTAAATTTAAAATTTTTAATATCTTGGATACACTAATTTTAATTCTATTTTTTCATATATCGTTTAAATACAAGTGCTTTCATAAAAAAATTTAAGATTTTATTTTTAATTATATAATTTTTCTAATAATTTAAGATTGCTAAAATTTGTAATATATAAGTATGTTATTATAAAAAAATAATTATATGATTGATTAGACATATTTTTTTCAGAAAAAAACGTGCGTTTTTAACAAAAAATTAATAATTAAAATAAACATTTTGTTTTCTTATGAAATACTTTTGTTATGTGTAAATGAGCTCGATTAAAAGCACTTCAAGTACCATCACTACCATCTCTGACCTTTGCAATCTAGACGAAAGAGGTCGGATATGGTAATGAGGGAAGCTTGAAATGCCTTCACGTCAACTCCAAGACGGCGGTTAGGGGTATCCGCAAGAAAAAAAATACTTTATAAAAACACTAAAAGAGGTCGGAGATGGTAGTGAAGGTGCTTGAAATGCCTTCACGTCAACTCCAAGTCAGCGGTTAGGGTATTCGCAAGAGAAAAAATATTTTACAAAAGCACTTTTATTTGAAGAACATGTGAAAAAATAGAATTGAAATTAATGCATTAAAAAATATTGAGAATTTTGAATTTATATAAAAAAATGAGAAAAAACTGGTGAAGGGACTAGTTTGGTGCACGACATTCAATTTCAGGGACTAAAATGAGTCACTTAACGCAAAGTGAGGGATTAATTTGGTGCATATACAACGATGACATAATGGATGACACGTGGATGAATACTGTTACGACACGTGGCACAAACAGACACGTGGCCAAATAACATTGTGACACGTAGCACAACCATCCACATCAGCATGCCACGTGTGATTGGTCGCCACATCATCATACCGTTACACTTGGCCAAATCATGAAGTGACACGTGTCACTTACAGTCCACGTCATCATGCCATGTCATCAGATCGTTAATGGAAAAAGGGACAGGGACTAATATGGTGCACTTTTTTCAATCTCAGGGACGTAATTGGTGCAATTTGAATCTCAGGGACGATTTTAATGCATGACGCGAACCTCAGGGACCATTTTGGGGTTTAACTCAAACAATGTCACATAAATGCATATGATGCATGCTTGTCCTACTGGCCATGAGCTAACGAGTCGGTTACGTTGCCAAACCCGACTCGGATAAGCGGGATCCAACCACCGTCCTTACCCGTAAGTCCCACAGACAAGCGGGATTAAACCACCGTCCTTGTCCGGAACACACAAGTGGGATCAAACACCGGTCCTTGCCTCCACCATAAGCGGGATCAAACAACCGTCCTTACGCGGGCGCTGTACCCTCGACAAGTGGGATTAAACCACCGTCTTTGCTAGGTGCCAGAAACTTATCAACAATCTCATCTCAGCATAAGCGAGACGAACCCGGCCCTTATGCCTACCAAACCATAACTGATCAATCTTGAGGACATCCATAATCAATCAGGCTCAATAACTTATTTCAAATTCATTCTTGGCTCATTTTCTTTTAAATAACAAACGTATTCAATTCACATCTTGCCAAGAATCACTTTTTAAAACGGAGCACTTTGCACATCTTTCCAACATTTCCAAACAATCACAAAACCATGCCAAATTCAAAATCTCTTTGAAAAACTCAAAATCATTCATTTCTAAATCAAGATTTGGTCATAAAATTCCTCAGCAGAGTCTCAAGACTTCAGGGGAGAATAACCTAACTCATTTCTTAAATTCAGTGAAAACCTCCGAAACCTTAACTTCTTGATATGAATAATTAAAAGTAGAATTTAAACCAAAACCAAGTCATGTATCCAAATATTGCGAACCTATTTCAAAACCACTAACTTAAGCAAAACCAAATCATTTAAACCAAACACCAATTTTTATTTTCATTCTTAAATCTGTTTGCAAAGGCTCAGAAAGTATTTCAGTATCACTAAATCAAAGTTTCAGAAAATACTTCAACCTTTTCTTAAAATGTTGTAAAGTGAAATTAGTTAATCGAACTCCATTAAAACCACTTCAAATTTGCCTATTTGATCAAATTCCAAACTTGATTATTTTCATCTTTAAATCGACTTTAGAACAAGGGTCTCTTCTAAAATATTTTACATTAAAAATATAATAATTTTCTTAATAAAGGGGTTCAAAACTAATTCATTTATCGGTAGTACAGTTCAAGGCATAACCCATTCCCTTTTTTAAAATATCGTGTCAAATAAAGTCTCAGATTTTATAGAAATTTTGGCAGCTTCTCCCCTAAAACTTGGACTTTGCCACCCTGTCTGGGTCCCAACCAAACCAATCCTCAACTCCTTCCAACAGGTTCAGGATCAAATCAGTTTCAAATAAAACAAAAACTCAAACTTTCAGATTATCAAAAATCATTTTAATCAACCAAATGCAGAAATCTTCAATTTATCAAAGCAGACATTATTCCAATCAAACAGGCAACCATATTGATTCAAGACAAAATCAGACAATTCATAAGACTCGGATAATCACCAGAAATATGTTTTACACAGCATATCTATTTATAACAATTTCCAATTTAAAATAAATTAGTTTGTATAAAAAGCCCCTACCTCGACTCGTCAAAACCATAACCCAAAATGCGTCACGAAACCTTTTCTCTTAACCGAGTTCAACAGCAATCCACAAACTCAGTCTTTGATCACTTCCACAGCACTTAGGCAACTTAAAAGCGACATACAACGCTCAGAACACGACCCTACGTTACCAGGACCTCAGAGTTTATAACCGAACATAACATAATACTAATGCAGGGTTTTCTGAAACATGAATACTTACCGAACTAAGAAAACGAACAGCAGTGTACACTGAACTGGCTTGGCGGCGGCCCCGGTAACCACCTCGAGCAGCAACGGCAACCAGAACTCCGGCGACAGTGACTGTAACAAATAGGCAGTGATGACAAAGCTCCCGGAAACTTAAAAGAAACGAAGACCAACTTAAACCCTTGCCGGTAGTGTCATTCCCCATGGCAGAAGCTTGGCCAGAAGCTCCGGCAGCTGTGGATCTGGTGGCAGGAATCTCTGATTGTGACGCAGCAGTTTTGAGATAGCGTATCATTCCTTCCGTCTTGCGTGCAACAGCATCAGCATCCACCACCGTCACCACCTCCCTCTTCGGTCAAATCCAACGGCGACGGCGGTGGCAACCCAGTCGCAGCAACAACGAAACGACAGCAAGAGGATCCAGTCCCAATGCGTGACGCCATTTTTTTCCTCCTTTGTGTGCGACAGCTTCAACCTTACTTTTCCGTGCGTTCTACTCCTCGGTGACAAACCTCCATCGACAGTGACATCGAAGACCCTGACGGCGGTGCACTCAGTTTGGTGATGGTGACCCTCCATCAATCGGCAATAGCTTTGCAGGCAGGGTGCGACAGCGCAGGCAATGCGAGCTCTTTTTTCCTGCGTCTCTCACCTGTGTCTTGACGGTTCTCTTCGCGGTCTTGTTTCCCACTGTGGCTCAGCATCGGTGACAGGCCCGAGGGCGGGCTCCAGGGCGTGGCGCAGTACAGTGGCGGCTCGAGTCCTTTGCCGGTGCTGCTTCTTCTCCGGTTCCCTCTCTCAACTTTCTCATGCTCTCTCTCCACTCATGGCGGTATGTATGTGTGCTTGGAAGAAGGGAGGGGGAGGTATGGCGGCTGAGGGAAGGAAAAATATTAGGGTTGGGGTTGTTTAGCAGTTTTAATAAAATTAGGGTAATAGGATAATTGAAACTAATTTTAATTCAACAAAAAGGAGGATATTATTGAATCATAGATTTATAAATTAATTTCAAGTAAAATACTCTAATTGAAAATATAGGATAGTATAATTTTCCTTATTTCCAAAACTTAAAGTAATGAATTATAAAGATATCAATTATTTAAATTAAGTCATATAAATTCTTATTATTTCATAAATACTAACTTTATAATTCAAATATAGAAAATAACTCAATAATTATGAAATTAAGTAAAATCTTCATTTTAATTATCAAAACTTGATTTAGTTATTCTCAATGGAATAATTTCCGAAAGTAAAATCTCTAATAATAAATAAATTTGAAATCAGCTCATGATAGTATTCTTTAAAAGTTCTGGGTCCTACATTCCACCCACCTTATAAAAATTTTCGTCCTCAAGAATTAAAATAATGCATAAGATAGTACATAGCCTTAGCGATCTACTTTTTAAATACTCTTTAGGAAAATAAGAGATCTTAACACATATATGTATATATAAAGTTCAAATACCTGATATCCATAAGATTTAAATATAAGGGTGAAATATAGTGCAAGGTAAAAGATAAAGAGAGGCTCGATGCAAAAAGGTTATAAGTTTCAAAACTTTACAAAAGCTTGGAGAAATAATATAGGGTACAAGTCAAGATAGGGTTCACCAGGCAAAGCTATAGTTAATATGGCAAAAAGGCTAAAAGGCAAGTTGGTATTAACACAACGGATATAACATTCTCTCACAGATCTCTCACCCATTCGAAACTTCAACTTTCCAACTCCATCAATCACTTCACAATTCCATAATCGCTCGCAAGCCTAACATCCCCAAACTCGTCTGCGAGAAACGAAACTCTCACACTTTTCATAACGTTGCACACTTACCGCTTCACCTTCCGTATCCACAAACAGGTCTTAAAGAACTAACGCATCGCAATACTATTCCTAAAGATCGCACATGACATTACAACAATTCTCGAGTTTACTTAGAAGGATAAAAGACTTTTAAAAAAGATGGACAAACAACAAGGATAATCTCTGTAATAGTTTTGAAAGAACTGCGGAATCTACAAGTAAACAAGGATGTACAATCAATGAGGAGTATTGGAAGGAAGTTCAGTTTAACAACCTCAAGGATGACTCCTGAATCAGAGATAACTGATAGGAACACAAAAAGGATAAGCAAGGTAGTAGTTTGAAACTAAATCAAGCTGAGTTAACAAGTATAAAATCATTAACTAAAGCTAGTGATGACACCCTCAAGGTTTAAAATTTATGATTAAGTACACATAATACATTTGAATATAAAGAATGAAAACCTGAAAGAAGATCACCTCATGTGCTAAAAGAAAGGTATGTAACTTGCATTTCACAAAAGGGTGACAGAAACATATATCAAAACTGCAATACAGTCAAAAGAAAACTAAATTGTATTTTGTCTAAATAGTTTCCAAGTAAAAGACAGAATATGTGAGGTTTGAAAAATGAAAATCAATTGAGTTAAGGCCAAACAATTCTAAAAATCTTGAAAGGCATTTAGGTACTCAATCAAATAAAGGTATACAATGAAATTGTGGCAAGGTTGTAAGAAAATCAAATGTTTGTTCAAGAATTCTCAAAGTTTAAATTCAAACAAGCGTGTATAAAATTTTATAGCAAATATGGAACAAGTTAAACTATATTTAGAAAAGGAAACTCCGAGGTAAAAATTTGCTTATCAGTCGGTTTCAAAACATTATTTAAAACAGTGCATGTGATTTAAGAAAATTGTCGTGTCGGTATAGAATTTCACACAAAATGAATGAATTCTCGTTGCAAGTATAGTTCTACACCAACAAACAATCCTCCCAATCAAACATTTGGTTGTGTCACAATTAACAAACCCCAAATGAAAATTAACCGGAGTATTTAGACTCTGGGTCGTCTCACAAGGAATTGCAATGAAGTGTCTAATTATTGGCTATGAAGAGCAAGGGGGGTTTTGGTTGAAAAAAAGGGCAATAAAATATAAAAGGGCAAGAATTTAAATGACAAAAAGAGTAAATCAAGCAAGTAAATAAGAGAAAGCAAGTAATAAAGAGAGACATTCATGTCAAGTGTTGAGATCATAGGCTTTCTATCATAGTCATGCAATGATTAATTCATCTTATTTAGTCAACTCCAACAAATAGGGAGAAAGTCAAACAAGATTAATCAATCATACCACAATAATAACAGGAATTTATCTTATTACGTCATCTCCAACATTGGAAGAAGGTATCATATTATCTTCCATGAGAGAAAGTCTAATAAGACTAGCTAATCTCAATCCAAAAGTCCTAATCAACTTACTAATTAAATTAGCAAAAGATTAGCGTCAATGGAAACAATATTAGCTAACAACTCTAGATCACCAACATAAATTGGGTTTTCATGACTCAAGATTGCCCAATTACTCTTTCCAAGCCAAGAATGCTCAAAATCTACTCTAAAGCCCAACCAAGCATTTTGTCAAACACTTGGTGGGTACAAAGGGAAAGCATGGTAAATGTGCAAGAATAATAAAATCTACCAACTACCAATTGCAAGAAAAGTAAATCAACAACTCAAATCATCAATAAAAGAACATCAAACATTAAATTTCATTAAAGAAAAGATCCAAATCCAACAAAGGGCTCATGAACATAAAAGTAAAATTGACAAGAGAACTAAGAAGAATAGAGTAGTAGAAACAAGAAATTAAAAGGAGAAACTAAATTAAAACAAGAATTAAAAGTTGGATTTAAGAAAATTAAACCTAAACTACCCTAAAATCTAGAGAGAGGAGAGAGCCTCTCTCTCTAGAATTCTATCCTAAAACATGATGAAAACTAAACTATGACTACTTGGTTCATTCCCCCCTCAATCCTTGGGTTCAATAGCATCAGAAATGAGTTGGATTGGGCCCAAAATGAGCTGCAAAATCGCTGGAGGCGATTTCATTAAAGTGGACCCACGAGCAGAATCGGCGCACACGCGTACATGGCTCGTGCGCGCCCCTGAACGTGAAGCAACATTTGGTAAAATTTATATCATTTCGAAGCCCCGGATGTTAGCTTTTCAACGCAAATAGAACCGCCTCATTTGGACCTCTGTAGCTCAAGTTATGGTCGATTGAGTGCCAGGAGGTCAGGCTTGACAGCTTTACGGTTCCTTTATTTCTTCATGAGTTTTCCCACTTTGCATGCTTTTTTTCTTCATTCCTTCCATCCAATACTTGCCTTATAAACCTGAAATCACTCAACAAACACATCAAGGCATCGAATAGAATTAAAGTGAATTAAAATCACTAATTTTAGGGCCTAAAAAGCATATTTTCACATTTAAGAACAATTCAAGGGAGAATTACAAAACCATGCTATTTCATTGAATAAATGTGACAAAATAAGCACAAGATAAATCACGAAATCGGGGTTTATCAAATCTCCCCACACTTAAACCAAGCATGTCCTCATGCTAAGAATAAAGAAGGATAAGAAAAGGGTTATGAACATTTATTCAATGCATATAAACTATATGCACATATCTATATGAATGCTACTAAATGCAATATGACTCTATCTACTTGGTCAAAAGTAAATCAATCTCCAAGAACATATATAAGCAAGTAGGGTAAAGGTCATATGACGACTCACAACTCTACCAATTTGAATATCAAAATGAAGCACAAATAGACTTGCAAGAAGAAAAGCTCATGAAAGCCAGGAACAAGGAATTGAGCATCAAACCCTCACCGGAAGTGTATCCGCTCTAGTCGCTCTAGTGTATAGGGTCGATCACTCAATTCTCTTCTACTCATGCTTTCCATGATTTGTTTTTCATCTAACAATCAACAATTATTCAATGCATGCATACATTCATCATGAGGACTAATTCATAGGTTGTAATGGGGCTAGGTAAAGGTAGGGATGCATATGGTCAAGTGAGCTTGAAATTTTTATCTTTGATTAACCTAAGCTCTCACCAAACACATATAACAACCTATACAATTCTAATACACAACCTAGCTACCCATGATTCCCACTTTTTTTTTCACATACTCATGCATTCATTGAAATTCACATTCCATATGCATTGTTACTATTACTTTACTTTAGGGCATTTTTGTCCCCTTTTTATTGTTTCTTTTTTTTTTCTATATATATTTTTTCTTTTCTTTTATATATATATATATATATTTTTATTTTTTTTTTTGACATTTTTTTTCTAAGGTATCAATGTATATGGTTTTATATATTTAATACATGAGCATGTACCCAATTCCATGATTTTCAACAAAAATACAAAATACACTTTTACCTCAACCAATGTCCCAAGTTTCCCATACCCAAATGATACACACCCCCACTAGCCTAAGCTAATCAAAGATCCAAATTAAGGACATTTATTGTTTTTCGCTTAAGGGTAGTGATGTGCTATAATTAAGAACAAAAGGGATTCAATATGCTCAAATTTGGCTAACAATGGTTGATGAAGGGTAGGCTATTTGGGTAAGTGAGCTAAATGAAATGATGGCCTCAATCATATAAATGCATGTATACATGGAATAATGGACATAAAGAATCAAACAAATCAAAGATTACAATCATAGAGAGATAACAATGCACACAAGAATGGAAATAAGGGGTTATAAGATGTAACCACGCAATTGGGCTCAAAACTCACATGGTTGTGTTCTTAGCTCAAAAACCATGTTCCAAAATAAATTCTTCAAGAAAGTTCAACACAAAAATTTTTCAAATTGGTAGAGTGCCCTAAAAACAATTTTTCTTGGAAAAGAAATCATCACCCTAACCAAGTAGTCCTAAAATAAAAAGAAGAAGTAAAATATATACAAATTTTAACTAACATGCAACCTATTATGCAATGCAACAACTAACTAACAAAGACAAAAATTAAGAATTGGTGTTGAAGGAAAGAAATTGTTACCCATGGAGATCGGTCGGACGACCTCCCCACACTTAGAAATTTGCACCGTCCTCGGTGCATGCAAAGAAGAGCAAAGTGGACGGGTTGCTACAATTGATGAGTTTCTTCAAAAGATTGTGCGGGTGAACTTGTTTGTTGCCCCATTTAGAAGCCTTTCCAATCCTTTCCTTCTTGGTGGCCAACCTAACAGGAAAGAAAAAGAAAGAAAATTATGCCTACAACAAAGATATGAAAGCAATTAGAACATAGGCGGGGGCTAATGCCAAATAAAAGTATGGTTCTCAAATACATGCTAGCTACAACATGTGAGTGAGAAAGCAATTCAAGCAAAGGCATATTAACTAATACTTGATGCAAGAACAAGTTAAAGCATGGGTACATGACATAAAGAGCATGTTGCATCAAGCTTAATCAATAATTGACACAAACAAGATTAGTGATAAGTATGAGAGCATTTAGTCTCATCCTAACTCAATGATGATGAAGTATAAAAACAAGGGATCATGAGTCAGGAAGGACTAAAGCACCAATCTTGTGTGTAGAGAAAATATTACAATTAATACCAAACAAGTCACAAAGCACCAAGATTAACCAAAAAATTCTCAACAATTGAATATAAGAATCCAACACCATTATTAAAATAAGAAACATAGAAAATAAAAAGGGAAAACAAGTTACAAAAATAAAATTAAAATGCAATGAATGAAAACAAGAAAATGCAGTAAAAGAAAATAGAAGAAAAGAAAATTTTTTTTTTCCTTTTTTTTTTACCGGCGCAGACGCGTCATGCACGTTTCCGCGCCGATGTGCGCAGTTTGGCCAAAGGACGCGTACGCGCCAGGTGCGCGCACGCGTGGCTTGCAGGGACAGAATAGGCACAAACTGGGCATAACTCTCTGGAACATGTACCAGGAGGGCAGGTGACGCTATTGGCGCACATGCGCACAGCGTGCGTCCGTGCGCATTGCGCGATTAGTTTGAAGGACACGTACGAGCCAGGTGCGCGCACGCGTGGGTGGTTTGTGCCTCAGGCATGGTGCTGGTGCAGTGTAGGCACAACTCTCGGGTCAATGTATGGAGGGGTGAGATTTTTCAATCCACGCGTCCGCGCACATGGCGCACCCGCGTGGATGGTCGAAAATGCTTGAGGCGCGCGTACGCGCTAGGTGTGCGCACGCACAGGTTGGTGCTCTGTTTTTCAAAAAAAAATTTTCATGTTCTTGCACCAATCAAAGCATTCCAAACCTCCAAACAGCTACCCAAACACCTTAAAACCTTATTTAACATATTATACTACTAAATAAACTCAACAAACAAAACAAAACATGAAATCAAACCTATTCTACCAATATTTACAAAAGAGAAAAATGAAAAGAGTTTACCATGGTGGGGTGTCTCCCACCTAGCACTTTTGTTTATTGTCCTTAAGTTGGACTTATGGGGAGCTCCTCTTAAGATGGCTTGTGCTTGTAACCATCTTGGAACATCCACCAATGCTTGAATCTCCAATTAGCTCCATTCTTCAATGTTGATATCTTTAAGCTTTGATGGAGTTTTTCACAAACCATGAGCTCCCAAAGTTGATTTTCCTTGTGCAATCCGGGATCCCACACTTTGTTTTGACACCCATCTTCAAAGTGATCATCATGATTCCACTTGGGTGGTTTAGCCTTGAAATTCTCAAAGAAGCCTCCAAACCACTTTCTAGACCCATATAATTTAGCTCCACACCAAACCTTGCAATCAAACTTTGAGCAAGCAACCATAATGAACCTAGAATGATGTTTCCAACCACTACACAACTCTCTCTTACTCTTAACTCTACAAAGAGCTCTAAGTTGACCATCATTTTCAATCAAACCATATTCAAGTGGAAAAGTAAAGATTAGAGATAAGAATTTTACCCACTTGAATGTTGTGTAGGATGGTGACTTAGAAAGGGGGACCTCCCCACAATTAGCCAACGTGAGATCCATTCCCCTGTGCTCTTTCTTTGCATCTTCCACCTCTTTGCAAGCATTTTCAATTTCAATTCCTTGCTCACCAACTTCTTCTATACACCTTTCATTGCTCAAACCATGTGTTGGTGGTTGTGAACAGTCCTCCTTGTCATCAATTTCACAACACAATGAAGGAGATTCATCAATTCCAAAAGACTCATTAGTTGGTGTGGAATCATCTTCAATGATGGAGCTTGCTTCTTGCTCAATCTCCTCCTCTTGGTAGCTTCCTTCCAATTTAATCTCTTCTTCATTGCTTACCAAGGGTATGTGAGGTGAGGTATCTTCTTCTTGACACTCTATGTTAAACCCAATTGGAGAGGATTCAATTGTACATAAGAATTCTTCAATGATTGAATCCATCTCTTGGTTAACCTCTTCAAAGGCTTCAACCACTTTTTCTGGCTTAATTATCTTAACTTCCTCCTCTTGTTGCACTCCTTGCTTCAACTCCTCTTCTTCACCTTGAAGCTTTAAACTCACTCTCTCACTATGCTCCTTAATTTCCTCTCCACGTTCATCAATGGGAGTGCCTTGGTTGCTTAGGCTTAGTCGGGAGGAGGCCATATTGCTAACGGCTTCCACTAGGATAGCCATCTTGGCTCCTAACTCTTTAAACTTCTTTTTATCCTCCTCTTGTCACCTTAGGATATGAGATTCAAGATCTCTCAATTCATGTGAGGGGGCTTCATCGGGAGGAGATGGTGGAAGGGAAGGTTCATTGTTTGGGAGGAAAGGTTCATAATCGGAAGTTGGTTCATCTTGGTAAGGGTATCGAGGTGGTGTATATTGAGGTGGTTCTTGAGAGTAATTGTGTTGGAATGGTGGTGGTTCCATGCATGGTTCATATGGCTCATAAGGTGGTTAGTATGGTAGATAAGGATTATGGTCATATGAAGGTGTTTGGTGGTAGGGGGCTTGTGATTAAGGTGGTTCAAAATTAGGTTGAGGAGGTGGTTCATAGGCATGTAGTGGTGGTTGTTGAGAATCACAATAAGGGTCACCACATCCATTAGATTGATATGCATTAGGATGAGAGTTATACCCATAAGAATCCGGAGGTTGTGGTTGCCAAGAAGGTTGATCAATCCCTTGAGGCTCCTCCCATCTTTGATTGTTCCATCCTTGGTGCACATCTTCATTGTAGCTTCCATTTTCTACAACATAATTTGAACCAAACTCATAGCCAAAGTGATGAGAATTCATAGTGGCAAGAGAAAATAAAACAAATACTAATAAGAACAAATAAAAACTAACTCCTAAAACAAGCAAAAACTAGCAAAGAAGCATATTAACATATATACAATAGCCAAAATCATAACACTATTGCAACTCCCCGACAACGGCGCCATTTTGATTTAAGAAAATTGTCGTGTCGGTATAGAATTTCACACAAAATGAATGAATTCTCGTTGTAAGTATAGTTCTATACCAACAAACAATCCTCCCAATCAAAAATTTGGTTGTGTCACAATTAACAAACCCCAAATGAAAATTAACCGGAGTATTTAGACTCCGGGTCGTCTCACGAGGAATTGCAATGAAGTGTATGCTTATTGGCTATGAAGGGGTAAGGGGGTTTTTGATTGATAATAGCAGCAATAAAATAAATGACGAGAGAAGTAAAGAGAGAAATTAAAGAAAGCAATTAATAAAGAGAGACATTCATGGCAAAGATTGAGATCATAGGCTTTCTATCCTAGTCATACAATGATCAATTCATCTTATTTAGTCAACTCCAACACAAAGGGAGAAAGTCAAACAAGACTAATTAATCATGTCACAAATATAAACAAGAATTTATCTTATTACGTCATCTCCAACATTGGAAGAAGGCATCATATTATCCTCCATGAGAGAAAGTCTAATAAGACTAGCTAATCTCAATCCAAAAGTCCTAATCAACTTACTAATTAAATTAGCAAAAGATTAGCGTCAATGGAAACAATATTAGCTAACAACTCTAGATTACCAACATGAGTTGGGTTTTCATGACTCAAGATTGCCTAATTACTCATTCCAAGCCAAGAATGCTCAAAATCTACTCTAAAGCCCAACCAAGCATTTTGTCAAACACTTGGTGGGTACAAAGAGAAAGCATGGTAAATGTGCAAGAATAATAAAATCTACCAACTACCAATTGCAAGAAAAGTAAATCAACAACTAAAATTATCAATAAAAGAACATCAAACATTAAATTTCATTAAAGAAAAGATTCAAATCCACAAAAGGGCTCGTGAAAATAAAAAAGACATAAAAGTAAAATTGACAAGAGAACTAAGAAGAATAGAGTAGTAGCAACAAGAAATTAAAAGGAAAAACTAAATTAAAACAAGAATTAAAAGTTGGATTTAAGAAAATTAAACCTAAACTACCCTAAAATCTAGAGAGAGGAGAGAGCCTCTCTCTCTAGAATTCTACCCTAAAACATGATGAAAATTAAACTATGACTACTTGGTTCATTCTCCCCTCAATCCTTGGATTCAATAGCATCATAAATGAGTTGGATTGGGCCCAAAATGAGCTGCAAAATCACTGGGGGCGATTTCATTAAAGTGGACCCACGAGCAGAATCGGCGCGCACGCGTACATGGCGCGTGCGCGCCCCTGAACGCGAAGCAACATATGGCAAAATTTATATCATTTCGAAGCCCCAGATGTTAGCTTTCCAACGCAACTGAAACTGCCTCATTTAGACCTTTGTAGCTCAAGTTATGGTCGATTGAGTGCTAGGAGGTCGGGCTTGACAACTTTACGGTTCCTTCATTTCTTCATGAGTTCTCCCACTTTGCATGCTTTTTTTCTTCATTCCTTTCATCCAATACTTGCCTTATAAACCTGAAATCACTCAACAAATACATCAAGACATCGAATGGAATTAAAGTGAATTAAAATCACCAATTTTAGGGCCTAAAAAGCATATTTTCACATTTAAGCACAATTCAAGGGAGAATTACAAAACCATGCTATTTCAGTGAATAAATGTGAGAAAAGTTGATAAAATCCCACAAAATAAGCACAAGATAAATCACGAAATTGGGGTTTATCAGCATGTCAACTTTAAAACAACTTTGTTAATTTAAAGAATAACTATGGATGCAATTTAAGCGAGAAGAATTGATTTAAATTTCTTAAGAGGAGAATCCAAAACTTGTTTTTAAAGTTCACATCAAAAACCCCAAGAATACACTTGAAATTGCCATCACATAAGCACAGTCAAGATTATTAAGATGTACTTAGAAAGAAATCAGGCCATACAAGAAGGATCTTAAATCAAGGGAGTTCACACAAGATCAACTAGGCCTGAGTCATCGAATAAGCTTTCGATTGATCCAAAAGAATACAAAACTTTCAATGAGAGACAACTCCATCAATAGTAATTTTTCTAGAAAGAACCTTTGACTAAAGAAGGACAAGTAAGAGGACAAACAACGCACTAGATAGAAACGAATTCAAGTTGACTCAGATGAGTATGAGATTTACAAGAGAAGAGAAAACTAAGATTAATAGTGATGTTCATAAAAGGAAAAGAATATTTAAAAACAAAATCAAGTATCACAACCATAGAAACAAAATTTAAAGAATTAGTCCATACTTGAGAGGAAAGGTATGAACCCAATATTTTCAAAAGAATAACAATTTCATAAATAATGTATCATGCTAAATTAAAGTCAATTTGTCAAACAAAAACTAACTGGAATAAAAGCAAAAATCCTTTTCCTTTAAGAATTTAAAAAATACCTAAGTACATAATCAAATAGGGTTACGTATAGGAACCGTAGTAAAATTATTTGAAAAGTCAAATTGTATTTAAAGTAAGTGTAGTTCCGTAAACCAGTAAAAGAACATGCAAGGTATTAGAAATAAATAGTTTTTAAATTGCATAAGAAAATTTTCAAAGTTTTATATAAATAGGTGTATATCAAATCAAAAGTGATTTTATAAAAGTTTGAAAATTGGATATAAATACAGTCAATTGAGAGAAAAACTGAATCACCATTTCTTTTAAAAAGGACTCGGAGTAAGGACATAAAAAGGCACACTGCATCAAGACAAGTTCAAAGTCATTTTGAAATATCACATGGATCAAGAAAAAGAGTTCAAACAGAGAAAGACAGATACACCAAGAAATTCAAATCGGCATATGCAATTTAGGATCAAATAAGAATGCATATGAACAGAAAAATAGGATGGAGACACCAAACTGCTTTCCAAAAGAAAAGGCAACAAGAACATCAAGATAGGTTAAGAAGCAATAAGTCACATGACTCTAACAGAATCCAATGCACATAACTGAGTAACCTCGAGAAATAGTTTCTAACGTTCCCAGAACCCACGAATTGCGTTACCTATTACTCGTATCTTGTCTATGATAACCCATTAGTACATTCATATACATAATCCACTCGTTTTAAGCCGGCCAAACTTAACACAAGGAATTATGCAATGCAAGATTAACAGCATTAATCAATAGACTATCATGTGCAAAAAGCTCTAATTCTTGTTATTCGAACAAGACTATTACATGACAAACGCTCAGAGTATGCAATTGAAGCATAGTCAGTCCATTTCCCAGGCTCCACAGGAAAGAGTTCTCTCATACCACAAATATAACACCCTAACTATCAAAATGTCACGCTTCCGGCTACGCCACTCTGATAGCTCGAGTATTACGACGACTTTTATAATATTTAATACTAAAATATGAGCTTGTTTAAAACTTAAAACCGTATAACCTTTCATAAACACTTTTTCATTGAAAACATAAATATACATGTACATACAAATCAGATACAATACCTTAAGATATATATATATATACACACACACACACACACATAACACTAGCTTACAAACATACATATCATAATTTCCTATCCCACTTACAAACTTAATAAAGATAAAGGCGAGGGAAAAATAATAGCTAAGATAATACAAAAATAACGAATAAACAGAAAATGAACATAACTCTTCTGAAGCTACGTCGTCTATGTCCTGAAAAGGAATAACCTGTAAGGGAGTGAGAACGTCGTCCTCGCTTGTTCTCACTATAGGATTTACAGAAATTGCTATAACAAGATACGTAAAATAAAATTATTCTTAGAGTACAGTGATCATTGCTCATCTTATGAGTCTTCCCAAAACCTTGGGTACACATTCGAAATCCAAAAAAATCCATTTTTGAAGACTTGATAACTTTCTCAAATATGTTAAAACAAAACCTTTTTTCTTTCTTGTAAAATCTGAAAAGTTTTTCCTAGACAATATGAATGACCAACATGTCCCAAACATAGGTTCAATTAAGTTTATGCTATAAGAGTTTGATTTTTCATACTTTTCTAGACCGCAATCATGAAAGCAGTTACCTACGCAGTATAAATGATCATCTCGTTCCAAGCATAGGTTCATTAAGTCTATGCTGAACCGGTCAGATACTTTATACAAAACTAGAACTCAATATACCAATCACGGCCTCAAGCCCATCCAATCCAACACGGCCCCCGGCCCAAACATCCCCATCATCAACCAATTCATCACAAACCAACCAATCAAACACAATCACAATTAATGTAGTTCAAACACAATCAATAGCAATTACAAAAATTACAGAAGTTAGCAGTTAACATAATTATTCACATAGGAAAACCAATTACAATATGCACACCCAAACAATGTCACATAAATACATATGATGCATGCCTGTCCTACTGGCCATGAGCTCACGCATCGGTTACGTTGCCAAACCCGACTCGGATAAGCGGGATCCAACCACCGTCCTTACCGTAGGCCCCACAGACAAGCGAGATTAAACCACCGTCCTTGCCCGGAACACGCAAGCGGGATCAAACCACCGTCCTTGCCTCCACCGTAAGCGGGATCAAACCACCGTCCTTACACGGGCGCTGCACCCTCGACAAGCGGGATTAAACCACCATCCTTGTCAGGTGCCAGTGACTTATCAACAATCTCATCTCAACATAAGCGGGACGAACCTGGCCCTTATGCCTACCAAACCATAACTCATCAATCTTGAGGACATCCATAATCAATCAGGCTCAATAACTTATTTCAAATTCATTCTTGGCCCATTTTCTTTTAAATAACAAACGTATTTAATTCACATCTTGCCAAGAATCACTTTTCAAAATGAAGACACTTTCCACATCTTTCCAACATTCCAAACAATCACAAAACCATGCCAAATTCAAAATCTCTTTGAAAGACTCAAAATCATTCATTTATAAATCAAGATTTGGTCGTAAAATTCCTCAGCAGAGTCTCAAGACTTCAGGGGAGAATAACTTAACTCATTTCTTAAATTCATTAAAAACCTCCGAAACCTTAACTTCTTGATATGAATAATTAAAAGTAGAAATTAAACCAAAACCAAGTCATATATCCAAATATTCCGAACCTATTTTAAAACCACTAACTTAACCAAAATTAAATCATTTAAAACAAACACCAATTTTTAGTTTCATTCTTAAATCTGTTTCCAAAGGCTCGGAAAGTGTTTCAGTTTCACTAAATCAAAGTTTCAGAAAATACTTCAACCTTTTCTTAAAATCTTGTAAAGTGAAATTAGTTAATCGAACTCCATTAAAACCCCTTCAAATTTGCCTATTTGATCAAATTCCAAACTTGATTATTTTCATCTTTAAATCGACTTTAGAACATGGTTCTTTTATAAAATAGTTTACATTCAAAATATAATAATTTTCTTAATAAAGGAGTTTAAAACTAATTCATGTATCGGTAGTATAGTTCAAGGCATAACCCATTCCCTTTTTTAAAATAACGTGTCAAATAAAGTCTCAGATTTTATAGAAATTTTAGCAGCATCTCACCTAAAACTTGGACTTTGCCACCCTGTCCAAGTCCCAACTAAACCAATCCTCAACTCTTTCCAACAGGTTCAAGATCAAATCAGCTTCCAATAAAACAAAAACTCAAACTTTCAAATTATCAAAAATCATTTCAATCAACCAAATCCAGAAATCTCCAATTTATCAAAGGAGACATTATCCCAATCAAACAGGCAACCATATTCATTCAAGACAAAATCAGACAATTCATAAGACTCGCATAATCACCAGAAATACGTTTCGCACAGCATATCTATTTATAATAATTTCCAATTTAAAATAAATTAGTTTGTATAAAAAGCCCCTACCTCAACTCATCGAAACCATAACCCAAAATGCGTCACGAAACCTTTTCTCTTAACCGAGTCCAACAGCAATCCACAAACTCAGTCTTTGATCACTTCCACAGCACTCAGGCAACTTAAAAGTGACATACAACGCTCAGAACATGACCCTATGTTACCAGGACCTCAGAGTTTATAATCAAACATGACATAATACTAATGTAGGGTTTTCTGAAACATGAATACTTACCGAACTAAGAAAACGAATAGCAGCGTTCACTGAACCAGATGCCCCGGTAACCACCTCGAGCAGCAGTGGTGACAGAACTCCAACAACGGCGACAGTAACAAATAGGCAGTAATGACAAAGCTCCCAAAAACTTAAAAGAAACGAAGACCAACTTAAACCCTTATCGGTAGTGGCATTCCCAGTGGCAGAAGCTCGGCCAGAAGCTCCGACACCTGTGGATCTGGCGGCAGGAAGCTCTGGTTGTGACGCAGCAGTTTTGAGATAGCGTATCGGCCCTTCTGTCTCGGGTGCAACAGCACCAACATCCACTGTCACCACCTCCCTCTCCAGTCAGATCCATCGGCGACGGCGGCGGCAACCTAGTCGCAGCAACGACGAAACGGCAGCAAGAGGATCCAGTCCCAATCCGCGATGCCATTTTTTTCCTCCTTCGCGTGCAATAGCTTCAACCTCACTTCTCCGTAGCGTTCTACTCCTCGGTGACAAACCTCCATCGACGGTGGAATCGAAGACCCTGATGGCGGCGTACGCAATTCGGCGACGGTGACCCTCCATCAATCGGCAACAGCTTCGCAGGCAGGGTGCGACGGCGCAAGCAACGCGAGCTCTTTCTCCTCGCGTCTCTCACATGCGTCCCGACGATTCTCTTTGCGGTCTTGTTTCCCACTATGGCTCAGCATCGGTGACAGGCTCGATGGCGTGCTCCAGGGCGTGGCACGGTACAGTGGCAGCTCGGGTCCTTCGCCAGTGCTCTGTTAGCTTTCCCACTGTGTGCTTGGAAGAAGGGAGGGAGAGGTATGGCGGCTGAAGGAAGGAAAAATATTAGGGTTGGGGTTGTTGGGGTTATTTAGCAGTTTTAATAAAATTAGGGTAATAGGGTAATTGAAACTAATTTTAATTCAACAAAATTATCTACCAAGGAGGATATTATTGAATCATAGATTTCAAAATTAATTTCAAGTAAAATACTCTAATTGAAAATATAAGATAGTATAATTTTTGTTATTTCTAAAACTTAAAGTAAAGAATTATAAAGATATCAATTATTTAAATTAAGTCATATAAATTCTTATTATTTCATAAATACTAACTTTATAATTCAAATATAGAAAATAACTCAATAATTTTAAAATTAAGTAAAATCTTCATTTTAATTATCAAAACTTTATTTAGTTATTCTCAATGGAATAATTTTCGAAAGTAAAATCTCTAATAATAAATAAATTTGAAATTAGCTCATGATAATATTCTTCAAAAGTTCTGGGTCTTACACTGAGCACTGTAATAATCATGCTAAACCCCATTTTTAGGGTTTATCTTGTGTTGAATTTAGAGGGTTTTGTGAACTTTTCTCCCATTTATTCACTAAAATAGCATGGTTTTGTAAATTCTCCTTCAGTTGTGCTTAAGAGTGAAAACATGCTTTTTAGGTCTTAAAATAGCAAAATTTAATTCACCTTGATTCCATTAGATTCCTTGATATGTTTGTTAAGTGATTTCAGGTTTAGGAGGCAAAGATTGGATTGAGGGAATGAAGAAAAAGCATGTAGAAATGGAGAACTCATGAAGAAATGAAGGAATCGCAAAGCTGTCAATCTTGACCTTTTTGCACTTAATCATTCATAACTTGAGCTACAGAGATCTAAATGAGGTGGTTCTGGCTGTGTTGGAAAGCTAACATCCAGGGATTTAAAATGATATAAGATTTGCTATAGTTGCTTGGCGTTTAGAGACGGGTACGTGTGATGTACGTGTACGCATGGGAAGCTACACGTGACTCACTAAAGGCAACCCGTGGCCAGTGATTTCTGAAGCATTTTGGGCCCAATCCAACTTATTTCTGATGCTATTTAACCCAATAATTGAAGAGGGATGAACCAAGTAGGGAGTTAGTTAGTTTTAGTTTAGTTTTCACCATGCTTTAGTTAGTTTTTAGAGAGAGAAGCTCTCACTTCTCTCTAGAATTAGGACTAAGGTTTTAGTTCTCTTCTCTTAGATATAGATCTACCTCTTCTCTTTTGCTTTAATTCCCCTTCTTCATCTTTAATTGTTCTCTTATAGTTGTAGCATTCTAATTCTCTTGTAGTTTCTTTATATTGTTAGTTGTTGTTTGTAGATTCCTTTGTAGATCTACATTTCCTTTCACTGCAATTTATGATTTCCATGTCTTCTTATCTTTGCTTTGAATTTCTATTATTGATCTCTTGCTTTTGTAGTTATAGTTTCCTTTAATTCGTACAATTAGTGATGTTTACTTCTATTTCCTTTTATATGTTTGATAAAATGCTTCTTTTAGTTGAGTTAGATCTTGTTTCTCTTGGCTTTGGTTGAGCAATTGGTGACTCTTAAGTTATCAAACTCTTTTGTTGATTGATAATTGGAAATTGCTAGTCAATTTGCATGTCACTAAAGCTAGTCTTTCCTTATGATTTGACTAGGTCTTGTGAATCCAAATTGACTATCTTCACTTGACTTTCCTTCATAGTTAGAGGTTAACTAAGTGAAGCAAGGAACAATTGTTGTCACAATTGATAAGGTTAGCTAGGATAGGACTTCTAGTTCTCATACCTTGCCAAGAGGTTTTCTAGTTGTTAGTTTATTTCTTTTGCAATTTAATTTTCTTGTTTCTTATCTCAAAAACCCCAAACATACTTTATAACCAATAGCAAGAACACTTTATTGTAATTCCTAGGGAGAACGACCTGAGGTTTGAATACTTCAGTTATTTTCATTGGGGTTTATTTTAGTAACAACCAAATTTTTGTACGAAAGGATTATTGTTGGTTTAGAAACTATACTTGCAACGAGAATTCAATTGTGAAATTCTATACCATCAATTTTCCGTTTATCAAAATGGCACCGTTGCCGGGGAGTTGCAATGGTGTTATGTTATTGGTTATTGTATATATGTGAATATTGTGAATAGCTTGATTTTTTGGATTCCTTGTTATTTTTTGCTAGTTTAGGACTTTGCTTCATTATTTCTTATTATCTTTTGTTTCTGATTTTCTCTTTTCATCATGAATTCTCACTTTGGCTATGAGTTTGGTTCTACCTATGTTGTAGGAAATGGGAGCTACTATGAGGATGTGTATCAAGGATGGGACAATAAAAGATGGGAGGAGCCATATGCATATGATCAATCCTCATGGCAACAACCTCCACCAATCAACTATGAACAAGAGCAATTCTATGATGCATATCAATCCAATGGCTATGGTGAATCCCCTTGTGACTTTCAAGAGCCACCACCATATGCCTATGAACCATATCCTCAGCATAGCCCTCAACCATACTCACAAGCCTCTTTTCACCAAATACCTCCATATGACCCTAATCCATATCCACCAAACCAACCACCTTTCGAGCCATATGAGCCACATATTGAACCACCACCATCTCAACCTCAATACTTCCAAGAACCACCTCCTCCATACTATTACCAAGATGAACCACCACATCCTTATTACGATGAACCACCTTCCTACTATGAGTCCTTCTTCCAAAATGATGAACCCCTCCATCCACCCCAACATCCAATGGATGACATCCTTGATATTCTTGTTCAAGAACAAGAGGAGATGAAAAGGGAGGTACTAGAATTCACGGCCATCTTGGCCGAGGTAGTAAACCGATTAGCCTCCCAATGCTTAGACACTCACGGAACTCCCATGGCAACATGTAAAGAATCAAATGAAGAGCATAGCATGAAGGAGAGATTGAAAACTCCGGTGGAAAATGAGGGAAGTTGCTTTGTGTTGGAACAATTGGAGGAAGCTATGATTGTTAAAGAAGAGGAAGAGATGGTTGAAGACTTAGGAGATGCGGAACCTCCATAGGAACATAGAGTTGAAGAAAACCCCTCTAAGAAGATTGAATTTGAGCTTAAGGAGGAATATGCACAACCTCCAAGGCATATTCCATATAAAGAATTGGACGGGATGGAGCAAGAATTGAGTTCCCTTGACAATGAAGATCAAGCATCAAGTCTTAGTGGTGAAGAATCCTTTGAACTTGAAGAACCTTCTCCTGGTGAACTTGGGAGTGTTGTGGAGGTAAACTTCTCTCATCCTCCCAACTATTATTTGAGTATGGGAAATGGCATAGATAAAATTGTTGAACAAAGGATTGAAATTGAGAAATCTTGTAAAGAGGTGGAAGTCCTTAGAAAAAGAAGAACGGGGGTTGAATTCACTTTGTCTAGATCCTTGGAAGCTTCTTTACCTAGGTTGTCATCTACTCCTTCATTCGAGTGGGTAAAATTCATCTCCATTAGCTTTATTGTCCCACTTGAGTATGGCTTGCTTGAAACGGATGGTCAACATAGAATGCTTTGTGGGATGAAGCATAAGAGAAAGATGTTTCGTGGTTGGCGTTACAAATCAAGGCTCATTATGGTGGATACATCAAAGATACAATATAAAGGTTCGAATAGTGCTCCACTAGATGGGTCTAGGAGAATTGTTGGGCACTTCATCGAGAATTCATCTTGCTTGCCACCCGGAAGGATTAATAATGATCAACTTCAAGACGGGTGTGAAAATAAAGTGTGGGATCCCGGATTACAAGAAGAGGATCGACTTTGGGAGTCCCAAGCTTGTGAAGAACTCCATCAAGACTTGGTGTAACTCATGAGAAATCTTGAGGCACAATGGAGAACCAAGCATTGGTGGGAGTTCCAAGAAGAATTTAAGTACAAGCCACCTTGAGAGGAGCTCCCCATAAGTCCAACTTAAGGACTTTAAATAAAAGTGCTAGGTAGGAGACACCCCACCATGGTAAACTCTTTCCATTCTCTTGTGTATATACTTAATAAGTGATTTGAGTTGCCATTATAGGTAGTTTTCTTCTTTTCTATAATCTTATACATTTTGTTTTGATTGATAGGTTGTTGTAGTGTGTTTTGATTAGTTTAGATTGTTGTTAAAGTAGGTTGTTGAAGTGCAAGTTTTGTTTGTTTTATTTTTGAAAATTTTTCAAAAACTTAAAGATTTTTGTTAAATTTGAATTTTAGTTACTTTAGAATGTTTATAGGTTAGGAGAGTGTTAAATTCTGTTTATATGCTTTTAAAAAAAAATTCAATCCATGCTTAAGCATGCATGACGCTTACGCGTTGATTGCACTTCCGCAACTCCTGGTACAAAAACCCGAGAGTTGTGCGAGCTTTGTGTTGGAATTGTGCTGGGAGCACAATCTCAATCCATGCGTAAGCACGCATGACGCTTACGCGTGGATTGTCCCTGCTGCATCCACGCAATTGCACGCATGACGCTTATGCGTGGATTCGCACCCTATTTTTCTCTTTTCTCCTTTCTCCTTCTTTCTTCTTTTCTTCTTCTTTCTTTCTACCTTTCTTCTTCTTCCTCTCTTGAAAAAAAAAATTAAAATAAAATAAATAAATAAAAATAAATAAATAAATAAATAAAATACTAATATAAAAAAATTTTCTTTTTCTTTTCTTCCGTTTTCTTTTATTTGCATTTGCTTATTTCATTCATTGCATTTTAATTTTATTTTTATAGCATGTTCTCATTTTCTTTTCGATGTTTCTTGTTTTAATAATGGTGTTGAATTCTCTTCCTCAATTGTTGAGAATTTCTTGCATTGTTTTGGTGCTTTGTGACTTGTTTAGCATTAATGGTCATATTTGTTCCACACACAAGATTAGTTCTTTAGTCCTTCCTAATTCATTATTCTTTGTTTTTGTACTTCATTATCATTGAGTTAGGATGGGACCAAATGCATTCATGCTTATCACTAATCTTGTTCGTGTCAATTATTGTTTGAACTTGATGCTTAACATGCCCCTCATGCTTTGATTTTACTCTTGCATCAAGTATTAGTTGATATGCCCTTTGCTTATATTGCTTTCTCACTTACATGCGTAGCTAACATGTAGTGAGAACCCTACTTTTATTTGGTATTAGCCCCTATCTATGTTCTATTTGCTTTGATATCTTTGTTATAGGCTTAATTTTCTTTCTTTTTCTCTCCTTTTAGGTTGGCCAGCAAGAAGGAAAAAGGAATAGTTTCTAAATGGGGCGACAAACAAATCATCACAATCTTTTAAAGAAACTCATCAGTTGTAACAACCCATCCACCTTGCTCTTCTTTGCATGCACCGAGGACGGGGCAATCTTCAAGTGTTGGGAGGTTCGGTCGATGACCGATCTTCATGGGTAACAATTTCCTTTTTCAATACCAATGTTAGCTAGTTGTTGCGTTGCATGATAGGTTGCATGTTAGTTATAATTTATACATATTTTATCACTTCTTTTTTATTAGGACTACTTGGTTAGGGTGATGATTTCTTTTCCAAGAAACTATTTTAGGGCACCCTACCAATTTGAAAAAAAAAATTTGTTGAACTTGCTTGAAAGAATTTATTTTGGAACATGGTTTTTGAGCTAAGAACACAAGCATGTGAGTCTTGAGCCAATTGCGTGGTTACATCTTATAACCACTTATTTTCCTTCTTGTGTGCATTGTTCTCCTTCTATGATTGTAATCCTTGATTTGTTTGACTCTATATGTCCATTATTGTGCCTATGAATGCATGTGTGTGATTGAGGCCATCATTTCACTTAGCCACTTGCCCAAATAGCCTTACCTTACAACAACCTTTGTTAGCCAACTTTGAGCCTACGATTAACCCACTTTGTTCTTTAATTTAATACATTACAAGCCTTAAAGCGAAAAATAATAAATGTCCTTTATTTGGATCTTTGATTAGCTTAGGCTAGTGAGTGTGAGTATCATTCAAGTGTGGGAAAACTTGGGACATTGGTTGGGATAAAAGGGTGTTTTGTATTTCTATCGGGAATTTAGGGAATTGGGTACATGCTCATGTATTAATTATATGTAAAACCATTTGCATTGATGCCTTCGTATATACTTTATTGTGAAAAGTAAAAGAAAAAAATAATAAAAAAAAGAAAAAAAAATATATATATATATGAATAAAAAGAAAAAATATATAGAAAAAGAAAAGAAAAAAAAAGCAATAAAAGGGGACAAAATGCCCCAAAGTAATAAAGATCAATGCATATGTGTGGTAATCAAAAGAAAATGCATGAGTATGTGAAAAAGTGAAGAATGGGTAGTTAGGTTAGCACTTAATTGTATAGGTTGTTATATAGGTTAGGTGGGAAGCTTAGGTTAATCAAAGATTCAAATTCGAGTCCACTTAACTATATATATAACCCTACCTTGACCCTAGCCCCATTACAACCTAAGAAAAGACCTCATGATATATGTATGCATGCATAGAATAATTGTTGATTGTTAGAGGAAGAACAAATTTTGGAAAGTATGAGTAAAGGAGAATTGAGTGGTCAACCCTACACACCGAGCAACCAGAGTGCAAACACTTCCGGTGAGGGTTCGATGCTCAATTCCTTGTTCCTGGCTTTCATGAGCTTTCTTCTTACAAATCTACTTGAACTTCATTTTGATATTTGAATTGGTAGGATTCATGAATCGTTATATGATCTTGGCCCTACTTGTGCATGTATGTCTTGGAGATTGATTTACTTTTAATCAAGTAGGTAGAATCATTTTGCATTTAGTTACATTCATTTAGATAGGATGCATATAGATAGATTGCATTGAATAAATGTTTATACCCATTTTCTTGTCCTTCTTTGGTTTAGCATGAGGACATGCTATGGTTTAAGTGTGGAGAGGTTGATAAACCCCATTTTTAGGGTTTATCTTATGTTGAATTTAGAGGGTTTTGTCAACTTTTCTCCCATTTATTCACTAAAATAGCCTGGTTTTGTAAATTCTCCTTCAATTGTGCTTAAGAGTGAAAATATACTTTTTAGGTCTTAAAATAGCAAAATTTAATTCACCTTGATTCCATTAGATACCTTGATATGTTTGTTAAGTTATTTTAGGTTAAGGAGGCAAAGATTGGATTGAGGGAATGAAGAAAAAGCATGTAGAAATGGAGAACTCATGAAGAAATGAAGGAATCGCAAAGCTGTCAATCTTTACCTCTTCGCACTTAATCGATCATAACTTGAGCTACAGAGGTCCAAATGAGGAGGTTCCAGTTGCGTTAGAAAGCTAACATCTAGGGCTTCAAAATGATATAAGATTTGCAATAGTTTCCAGGCATTTAGAAATGCGTACGGGTGAAGTACGCATACGCATGGCAAGCTGCACGTGACTCACTAAAGGCAACTCGTGGCCAGCAATTTCTGAAGCATTTTGGGCCCAATCCAACTCATTTCTGATGCTAATTTACCCAATGATTGAAGAAGGATGAACCAAGTAGGGAGTTAGTTAGTTTTAGTTTAGTTTTCATCATGCTTTAGTTAGTTTTTAGAGAGAGAAGCTCTCACTTCTCTCTAGAATTAGGCCTAAGGTTTTAGTTCTCTTCTCTTAGATCTAGATCTACCTCTTCTCTGTTGCTTTAATTCTCATTCTTCATCTTTAATTGTTGTTTTGTAGTTGTAGCATTCTACTTCTCTTTTAGTTTCTTTATATTGTTAGTTGTAGTTTGTAGATTCCTTTGTAGATCTACATTTCCTTTCAATGCAATTTATGATTTCTATGTCTTCTTATCTTTGCTTTGATTTTCTACTATTGATCTCTTGCTTTTGTAGTTATAGTTTCCTTTAATTCTTGAAATTAGTGATGTTTACTTCTATTTTCTTTTATGTGTTTGATGAAATGCTTCTTTTAGTTATGTGTTAGATCTTGCTTCTCTTGGCTTTGGTTGAGCAATTGGTGACTCTTGAGTTATCAAACTCTCTTGTTGATTGATAATTGGAAATTGCTAGTCAATTTGCATGTCACTAAAGCTAGTCTTTCCTTATGATTTGACTAAGAATTGTGAATCCAAATTGACTATCTTCACTTGACTTTCCTTCATAGTTAGAGGTTAACTAAGTGAAGCAAGGAGTAATTGTTGTCACAATTGATAAGGATAGCTAGGATAGGACTTCTAGTTCTTATACCTTGCCAAGAGCTTTTCTAGTTGTTAGTTTATTTCTTTTGTAATTTACTTTTCTTGTTTCTTATCTCAAAAACCCCAAACATACTTCATAACCAATAGCAAGAACACTTTATTGTAATTCCTAGGGAGAACGACCCAATGTTTGAATACTTTGGTTATTTTTATTAGGGTTTGTTTTAGTGGCAACCAAATTTTTGTATGAAAGGATTATTGTTGGTTTAGAAACTATACTTGCAACGAGAATTCAATTGTGAAATTCTATACCATCAATTTTCCGTTCATCAAAATGCCATTTTGATGAGAGATTTTTTATGCCGGTATATAAATTAGCTATAGGTCCAATCGTGAGTATAGTCTAACCAACACACAAATTTTACATCAAACAATTCTAAAATCTATAACCTAGAGTATTAGTCCCGATTCGTCCTCCCTAGGAATTATCTTAGAATGCACATTATTGATTAGGAGGTCTTTTGTGGTTTTGAGAGTTTGGTGTAAGAATTCAAGCTAACAAAAATGAACAACAATCAATCAAGATAAAAGCCTTGGCTAATAGTGAGCATTGGAAGTTCCATCATTATAGCTTCCATCAATTATGACAACAATTGATCATTGTTTCCTTAGTTAACCTCTAATCATGGAGGAAAGTCAAGTGAAAGTAATTAATTTGAGTCACAAGTCCTAGTCTAACCCTAGGGAAGTCTAGCTTTAGTTCCTTACATGTCAATTAGCAATTCTCAATTGATAATCAACAATTGATATTAACTATTCAAGTGTCTCCAACAACTCAACCCCTAAGCCAAGTAAGAGGAATCTACTCGTTAGCTAGGGTTGTCATTTCCTCAAACAATTGGTGAGCAATAGTAAGAAACATTATGAAATTAAGAGAAAGGAATTGAATTCAAGCTATCTATTTCAAGCAATCATCAAGAATCAAACAATTAAATGAAATTCATCAATTCATTGACCAAAATCAAAGTAACAATGTCACAAATCTAAGATAAAAGTGAATGAATCAAAAGAGCACTAATTGAGAATAGGAAAAGTAGATCTACAACTTGTATCAAAGTAAAAGTGAATTAGCAATTGATCTAACCAAAGGAATCAAGGGAGAATTGGAATGGAGAGAGTAAAATCCTAGAGAGAAGTTGGAGTTTCTCTCTCTACAAAATGTAACTAACTAGGAAAATATCTCAAAAAGTGTAAAAATGAGTGAATGGATGTGGATCCCTTCAATCCTTGGTCTTCTTATGCCTTTTTCTGCCAGAACTTTGCTCCAAACAGGGTCTATAACTACCTGAAATTGCTGATGAGCGGATAATTTATACGCTTTTTGGCATTGTTTTTAGTATATTTTTAGTAGGATCTAGTTACTTTTAGGGATGTTTTTATTAGTTTTTATGTTAAATTCACATTTCTGGACTTTACTATGAGTTTATGTGTTTTTCTGTGATTTCAGGTATTTTCTGGCTGAAATTGAGGGACTTGAGCAAAAATCAGATTCAGAGGTTGAAGAAGGACTGCTGATGCTGTTGGATTCTGACCTCCCTGCACTCAAAGTGGATTTTCTGGAGCTACAAAACTCCAAATGGTGCGCTCTCAACGGCGTTGGAAAGTATACATCCAGGGCTTTCCAGCCATATATAATAGTCCATACTTTGCCCAAGTTTAGATGATGCAAAAGGGCATTGAACGCCAGTTCTACGCTGCAGTCTGGAGTTAAACGCCAGAAACATGTCACGAACCAGAGTTGAACGCCAAAAAACGTTACAACTTGGCGTTCAACTCCAAAAGAAGCCTCTGCACGTGTAAACTTCAAGCTCAGCCCAAGCACACACCAAGTGGGCCCCGGAATTGGATTTATGCATCAATTACTTACTTCTGTAAACCCTAGTAACTAGTTTAGTATAAATAGGACTTTTTACTATTGTATTTACATCTTTAGTTTCATCTTTAGATCACATTTGGGGGCTGGCCATTCGGCCATGCCTGGACCTTCATCACTTATGTATTTTCAACGGTAGAGTTTCTGCACTCCATAGATTAAGGTGTGGAGCTCTGCTGTTCCTCATGATTTAATGCAAAGTACTACTGTTTTTCTATTCAATTCAACTTATTCTGCTTCTAAGATATCCATTCGCACCCAAGAACATGATGAATGTGATGATTATGTGATGCTCATCATCATTCTCACTTATGAACGCATGCCTGACAAACACTTCCGTTCTACATGCAAACAAGCTAGAATGAGTATCTCTTAGATATCTAATACAGAGGACCGAGTCCGAGATATTAGAATCTTCGTGGTATAAGTTAGAATTCATGGATGGCCATTTCTGAGATCCGGAAAGTCTAAACCTTGTCTGTGGTATTCCGAGTAGGATTTGGGAAGGGATGGCTGTGACGAACTTCAAACTCGCGAGTGTTGGGCGTAGTGATAGACGCAAAAGGAGGGTGAATCCTATTCCAGTATGATCAAGAACCTCCAGATGATTAGCTGTGCCGTGACAGAGCATTTGGACCTTTTTCACAGAGAGGATGGGATGTATCCATTGACAACGGTGATGCCCTATATAAAGATTGCCCTGGAAAGGAGTAGGAATGATTGGATGAAGACAGCAGGAAAGCAGAGGTTCAGAGGAACGAAAGCATCTCTATACGCTTATCTGAAATTCTCACCAATGATTTACATAAGTATTTCTATCTTTATTTTCTGTTTATTTATTATTATTATTCGAAAACTCCATAACCATTTGATATCCGCCTGACTGAGATTTACAAGATGACCATAGCTTACTTCATACCAACAATATCCATGGGATCGACCCTTACTCACGTAAGGTTTTATTACTTGGACGACCCAGTGCACTTGCTGGTTAGTTGTATCGAAGTTGTGAATGAAAAACGATTTATTAAGACGTGCGTACTGAGTTTTTGGTGCCGTTGCCTGAGATCACAATTTCGTGCACCAAGTTTTTGGCGCCGTTGCCGGGGATTGTTCGAGTTTGGACAACCGACGGTTCATTTTGTTGCTCAGATTAGGTAACTTTCTTTTCGTTTTCTTTTCAAAAAAAAATTTTTTTAAAATCTTTCAAAAAATTTTTCCTTTGTTTTTGAAAATTATTTTAAAATTTTAAGAATGAATTCTAAAGTTTCAAAATGGTATGCTGAAGTTTGGCTGGCCATCAAGCTTTAGACTAACCTGGTATGATTCATAGGATTTTGATTGGGGACTTTGAATTCATTGCTTCCTTTTCCCTATATGTTTTCAAAAAAAAATGCAAAAATCTAAAAAAAAAATTAATAAAATCATAA
This sequence comes from Arachis hypogaea, assembly GCF_003086295.3. Taxonomy (NCBI): domain Eukaryota; kingdom Viridiplantae; phylum Streptophyta; class Magnoliopsida; order Fabales; family Fabaceae; genus Arachis; species Arachis hypogaea. The sequence goes on from NC_092049.1 coordinate 56,168,568, forward strand.
AATCATAAAAACCAAAAATATTTTGTATTTCTTGTTTGAGTCTAGAGTCAATTTTTAAGTTTGGTGCCAATTACATTTTTTTCTAAAAATTTATGCATTTTTTGAATATTCATGCATTCATAGTGTTCTTCATGATCTTCAAGTTGTTCTTGGCCAGTCTTCTTGTTTGATCTTCATATTTTCTTGTTTTTTGTCTTTTCTTGTTTTTCATATGCATTTTCAATTTGTTAGTGTATGAAATTTGCAAATTTCTACGTTTGGCGTCTTGCATGTTTTCTTTGCATAAAAAATTTTTCAAAAATATGTTCTTGATGTTCATCATGATCTTCAAAGTGTTCTTGGTGTTCATCTTGACATTCATAGCATTCTTGCATGCACTTATTGTTTTGATCTAAAATTTTCATGCATTAATTCTTTTTCATGTTTTTCTCTTTCTTCATTAAAAATTTAAAAATAAAAAAAAATATCTTTCAATTTAAAAATCTTATCTTTTTCAAAATCTTTTTCAAAAATCATATCTTTTTCATTTTTCTTATTTATTTTCGAAAATTTTAAAAATATTTTTCAAAAATATTTTTCTTAATTTTATATCATATTTTCGAAAATATCATCAACAATTAATGTTTTGATTCAAAAATTTCAAGTTTGTTACTTGTTAAGAAAGATTCAAACTTTAAGTTCTAGAATCATATCTTGTGATTTCTTGTGAATCAAGTCATTAATTGTGATTTTAAAAAATCAAATCTTTTTCAAAACTAATTTCAATCATATCTTTTCAAAAATATCTTTTTATCTTATCTTTTTCAAAATCATATCTTTTTAATCATACCTTTTCATATCATATCTTTTTCAAATATCTTTTCTAACTTCTTATCTTCTTATCTTTTAAAAATTGATTTTCAAAATTTGTTTCAACTAACTAATTAACTTTTTAATTGTTTCTTATCTCTTTCAAAACTACCTAACTAACTATCCCTCTCTAATTTTCGAAAATACCTCCCTCTTTTTCAAAAAATTCTTTTTAATTAATTAATTGTTTCAATTTTTAATTTTAATTTTAATTTTTTCTTAATTTTCGAAAATCATTAACTCTTTTTCAAAATTTATTTTTCGAAATTCCCTCTCTCCCATCTCCTTCTATTTATTTATTCATTTACTAACATTTCTCTTAATCTCAAATCACTGCTCCTATCCTCACCCTTGTGTTTGGATTATCCATTCTTCTTCACTCTTATTCCCTTTCTTCTTCTACTCACACAAAGGAACCTCTCTCTACTGAGGCAAAGAGGATCCCTATTATTATTTTCTGTTCCCTTCTTTTTCATATGAGCAGGAGCAAGGACAAGAACATTCTTGTTGAAGCAGATCCTGAACCTGAAAGGACTCTGAAAAGGAAACTAAGAGAAGTTAAAATACAACAATCCAGAGACAACCTTATAGAAATTTTCGAACAAGAAAAGGAGATGGCAGCCGAAAATAATAATAATGCAAGGAGGATGCTTGGTGACTTTACTGCACCTAATTCCAATTTACATGGAAGAAGCATCTCCATCCCTACTATTGGAGCAAACAATTTTAAGCTTAAACCTCAATTAGTTTCTCTGATGCAACAAAACTACAAGTTTCATGGACTTCCATCTGAAGATCCCTTTCAGTTCTTAACTGAATTTTTGCAGATCTGTGATACTGTTAAGACTAATGGAGTAGATCCTAAAGTCTACAGGCTCATGCTTTTCCCTTTTGCCGTGAGAGACAGAGCTAGAATATGGTTGGATTCTCAACCTAAAGATAGCCTGAACTCTTGGGATAAGCTGGTCACGAATTTCTTAGCCAAGTTCTTTCCTCCTCAAAAGCTGAGTAAGCTTAGAGTGGATGTTCAAACCTTCAGACAGAAAGAAGGTGAGTCCCTCTATGAAGCTTGGGAGAGATACAAGGAACTGACCAAAAAGTGTCCTTCTGACATGCTTTCAGAATGGACCATCCTGGATATATTCTATGATGGTCTGTCTGAATTAGCTAAGATGTCATTGGATACTTCTACAGGTAGATCCATCCACCTAAAGAAAACGCCTGCAGAAGCTCAAGAACTCATTGACATGGTTGCTAATAACCAGTTCATGTACACTTCTGAGAGGAATCCTGTGAGTAATGGGACGCCTCAGAAGAAGGGAGTTCTTGAAATTGATACTCTGAATGCCATATTGGCTCAGAACAAAATATTGACTCAGCAAGTCAATATGATTTCTCAGAGTCTGAAGGGAATGCAAGCTGCTTCCAACAGTACTCAACAAGGCTTTAATAATGGTGGAAGAAATAGGTTTAGCAATAGCAAGCCTTTTCCATCATCAACTCAGCAATAGATAGAGTGTTCTGAGCAGGATCCATCTAGCTTAGCAAACATAGTCTCTGATCTATCTAAGGCCACTTTAAGTTTCATGAATGAAACAAGGTCCTCCATTAGAAATTTGGAGGCACAAGTGGGCCAGCTGAGTAAGAAGATCACTGAAACCCCTCCTAGTGCTCTCCCAAGCAATACAGAAGAAAATCCAAAAGGAGAGTGCAAGGCCATTGATATAACCATCATGGTCGAATCCAAGGAGGAAGGGGAGGGCATGAATCCCAAGGAGGAAGACCTCCTGGGACGTCCAGTGATCAATAAGGAATTTCCCTCTGAGGAACCAAAGGAATCTGAGACTCATCTAGAGACCATAGAGATTCCATTAAACCTCCTTATGCCATTCATGAGCTCTGATGAGTATTCTTCTTCTGAAGAGAATGAGGATGTTACTGAAGAGCAAGTTGCCAAGTTCCTTGGTGCAATCATGAAGCTAAATGCCAATTTATTTGGTAATGAGACTTGGGGAGATGAACCTCCCCTGTTCACCAATGAACTAAATGCATTGGATCAACTGAGATTGCCTCAGAAGAAACAGGATCCTGGAAAGTTCCTAATACCTTGTACCATCGGCACCATGACCTTTGAGAAGGCTCTATGTGACCTGGGGTCAAGAATAAACCTCATGCCACTCTCTGTAATGGAGAAACTGGGAATCTTTGAGGTGCAAGCTGCCAGAATCTCATTAGAGATGGCAGACAACTCAATAAAATAGGCTTATGGACAAGTAGAGGACGTGCTAGTAAAGGTTGCAGGCCTTTACATCCCTGCTGATTTCATAATCCTAGATACTGGGAAGGATGAGGATGAATGCATCATCCTTGGAAGACCTTTCCTAGTCACAGCAAGAGCTGTGATAGATGTTAACAGAGGTGAATTAGTCCTTCAATTAAATGGGGACTCCCTTGTGTTTAAAGCACAAGGTTATCATCCTGTAAACATGGAAAAGAGGCACGATAAGCTTCTCTTAGTACAGTGTCAAATAAAGCCCCCACAATCAAACTTTAAGTTTGGTGTTGGGAAGCCTCAGCCAAACTCTAAGTTTGGTGTTGAACTCCCATATCCAAACTCTATGTTTGGTGTTGGGAGTCTATAAAATTAACCTGATCACCTGTGTGGCTCCATGAGAGCTTACTGTCAAGCTATTGACATTAAAGAAGCGCTTGTTGGGAGGCAACCCAATTTTTTTTATCTAATTTTATTTTCATTCTTATTGTTTTTTTATGTTTTATTAGGTTCATGATCATGTGGAGTCACAAAATAAATAGAAAAATCAAAAATAGAATAAAAAATAGCAGAAGAAAAATCACACCCTGGAGGAAGGGCTTACTGGCGTTTAAACGCCAGTAAGGAGCATCTGGCTGGCGTTCAACGCCAGAACAGAGCATGGATCTGGCGTTGAATGCCCAAAACAAGCAGTATCCTGGTGTTCAGATGCCAGGAATGCACACTGAGGAAAGCTGGCGCTGAACACCAGAAACAAGCACAGAACTGGCGTTCAACGCCAGAAACATGCTGCATCTGGGCACTGAACGCCCTAAACAAGCACCAATTCGGCGTTTAAATGCTAGAATTGCATGCAAAGGCATTTTACATGCCTAATTGGTGTAACGATGCAATTCCTTGACACCTCAGGATCTGTGGACCCCACAGGATCATCTCAGCATCTGTGGACCCCATAGGATCCCCACCTACCTTCACTCATACTCTTCCCTCTTCTCATTGATCCTCTCTTCCCAATAAACACCTTTCCCCAAAACCCCTCACCAATCACCTCAATCTCTCTCTTCCCTATTACCCATTCACCACTCATATCCATCCACTCTTCCCCATAAACCTACCTCATAAACCCCACCTACCTTCAAAATTCAAAATCACTTTCCCACCCAAACCCACCCCATATGGCCGAACCTTAACCCCTCTCCCTTCACTATATAAACCTCTCCATTCTTCTTCATTTCACACAACAAAACCCTCTCATCCCCTTCTTGGCCGAAACACAACCCTCTCTCCCACTCTTCCATTTCTTCTTCTTCTTCTTCTTTTATTTCTTCTCTTACTCGAGGGCGAGCAATATTCTAAGTTTGGTGTGGTAAAAGCATAAGATTTTTGTTTTTCCATTACCATTGATGGCACCTAAGACCGGAGAATCCTCTAGAAAAGGGAAAGGGAAGACAAAAGCTTCCACCTCTGAGTCATGGGAGATGGAAAGATTCATCGCCAAAGCCCATCAAGACCACTTCTATGATGTTGTGGCCAAGAAGAAGGTGATCCCCGAGGTCCCTTTCAAACACAAGAAAAATGAGTATCTGGAGATCCGACATGAGATCCAAAGAAGAGGTTGGGAAGTTCTAACAAACCCCATCCAACAAGTCAGAATTCTAATGGTTCAAGAGTTCTATGCTAATGCATGGATCACTAGGAACAATGATCAAAGTAAGAACCCGAACCCAAAGAATTATCTCACCATGGTTCGGGGGAAATACTTAGATTTTAGTCCGGAAAATGTGAGGTTTGCATTCAACTTGCCAAAGATGGAAGAGAATGCACGCCCCTACACAAGGAGAGCCAATTTTGATCAAAGGTTGGACCAAGTCCTCATGGACATATGTGTGGAAGGAGCTCAATGGAAGATTGACTCAAAAGGCAAACCGGTTCCACTGAGAAGACTGGACCTTAAGCCTGTAGCTAGAGGATGGTTGGAGTTCATTCAACGCTCAATCATTCCCACTAGCAACCGGTCTAAAGTTACTATAGACCGGGCCATCATGATCCATAGCATCATGATTGGAGAAGAGGTGGATGTTCATGAGATTATACCTCAAGAACTCTACAAGGTGGCTGACAAGTCCTCCACTATGGCAAGGTTAGCTTTTCCTCACCTCATTTGCCATCTATGCAATTCAGCTGGGATTGACATAGAGGGAGATATCCTTATTGATGAGGACAAGCCCATCAGTAAGAAAAGGATGGAGCAAACAAGAGAGCCTATTCATGGATCTCAAGAGACGCATGAAGAAGCTCATCACCAAGAAATCCCTGAGATGTCTCAAGGGATGCACTTTCCTCCACAGAACTTTTGGGAGCAAATCAACACCTCCCTAGGAGAACTGAGTTCCAACATGGGACAACTAAGGGTGGAACATCAAGAGCACTCAATCATCCTCCATGAAATTAGATAAGGTCAAAGAGCTATGAGGGAGGAGCAACAAAGACAAGGAAGAGACATAGAAGAGCTCAAGGACATCATTGGTTCCTCAAGAAGGAAACGCCAACATCACTAAGGTGGACTCATTCCTTGTTCTCAAATTTTCTGTTTTTCGTTTTCTTTATGTTAATTGCTTATCTATGTTAGTGTCTTATTAAATGATCATTAGTATTTAGTAACTTTGTCTTAAAGTTATGAATGTCCTATGAATCCATCACCTCTCTTAAATGAAAAATGTTTTTAATTCAAAAGAACAAGAAGTACATGAGTTTCGAATTTATCCTTGAACTTAGTTTAATTATATTGATGTGGTGACAATACTTTTTGTTTTCTGAATGAATGCTTGAACAGTGCATATGTCTCTTGAAGTTGTTGTTTAAGAATGTTAAATATGTTGGCTCTTGAAATAATGATGAACAGGAGAAATGTTATTTGATAATTTGAAAAATTATAAAAATGATTCTTGAAGCAAGAAAAAGTAGTGAATACAAAGCTTGCAAAAAAAAAAAAATATGCGAAAAAAAATAATAGAAAGAAAAAGAAAAAGCAAGCAGAAAAGCCAAAAGCTCTTAAAACCAAAAGGCAAGAGCAAAAAGCCAATAACCCTTAAAAACAAAAGGCAAGGGTAAATAAAAAGGATCCCAAGGCTTTGAGCATCAGTAGATAGGAGGGCCTAAAGGAATGAAATCCTGGCCTAAGCGGCTAAACCAAGCTGTCCCTAACCATGTGCTTGTGGCGTGAAGTTGTCAAGTGAAAACTTGAGACTGAGCGGTTAAAGTCAAGGTCCAAAGCAAAAGAAAAGTGTGCTTAAGAACCCTGGACACCTCTAATTGGGGACTTCATCAAAGCTGAGTCACAATCTGAAAAGGTTCACCCAGTTATGTGTTTGTGGCATTTATGTATCCGGTGGTAATACTGGAAAACAAAGTGCTTAGGGCCACGGCCAAGACTCATAAAGTAGCTGTGTTCAAGAATCAACATACTGAACTAGGAGAATCAATAACACTATCTGAACTCTGAGTTCCTATAGATGCCAATCATTCTGAACTTTAATGTATAAAGTGAGATGCCAAAACTATTCAAGAGGCAAAAAGCTACAAGTCCCGCTCATCTGATTGGAGCTATGTTTCATTGATATTTTGGAATTTATAGTATATTCTCTTCTTTTTATCCTATTTGATTTTCAGCTGCTTGGGGACAAGCAACAATTTAAGTTTGATGTTGTGACGAGCGGATAATTTATACACTTTTTGGCATTGTTTTTAGTATGTTTTTAGTAGGATCTAGTTACTTTTAGGGATGTTTTTATTAGTTTTTATGTTAAATTCACATTTCTGGACTATACTATGAATTTGTGTGTTTTTCTGTGATTTCAGGTATTTTCTGGCTGAAATTGAGGGACTTGAGCAAAAATCAGATTCAGAGGTTGAAGAAGGACTGCTGATGTTGTTGGATTCTGACCTCCCTACACTCAAAGTGGCTTTTCTGGAGCTACAAAACTCCAAATGGCGCACTCGCAACGGCGTTGGAAAGTAGACATCCAGGGCTTTCCAGCAATATATAATAGGCCATACTTATCCCAAGTTTAGATGACGCAAAAGGGCGTTGAACGCCAGTTCTACGCTGCAGTCTGGAGTTAAACGCCAGAAACACGTCACGAACCAGAGTTGAACGCCAAAAACACGTTACAACTTGGCGTTCAACTCCAAAAGAAGCCTCTGCGCATGTAAACTTCAAGCTCAACCCAAGAACACACCAAGTGGGTCCCGGAAGTGGATTTATGCATCAATTACTTACTTCTGTAAACCCTAGTAACTAGTTTAGTATAAATAGGACTTTTTACTATTGTATTTTCATCTTTAGTTTCATCTTTAGATCACGTTTGGGGGCTGGCCATTCGGCCATGCCTCGACCTTCATCACTTATGTATTTTCAACGGTAGAGTTTCTGCACTCCATAGATTAAGGTGTGGAGCTCTGATGTTCCTCATGATTTAATGCAAAGTACTACTGTTTTTCTATTCAATTCAACTTATTCCGCTTCTAAGATATCCATTCGCACCCAAGAAAATGATGAATGTGATGATTATGTAACGCTCATCATCATTTTCACTTATGAACGCGTTCCTGACAAACACTTCCGTTCTACGTGCAAAGAAGCTAGTAGCCCTCATTCCAACACACACGACACTCAGCCTTCATCAAACAAGGTTGATGAGTATAAGGCTAAGATGCCATTTCCTCAGAAACTCCATCAAGAGGAAAAAGATAAACAGTTTGCCTGTTTTGTAGATTATCTCAGAACATTAGAGATCAAGATCCCTTTTACGGAGGCTCTTGAACAGATACCTTCTTATGCTAAGTTCATGAAGGACATTTTGAGTCATAAGAAGGATTGGAGAGAGACAGAAACAGTCCTCCTCACTGAAGAGTGCAGTACAATCATTGAAAATAGCTTACCAGAGAAACTTAAGGATCCTGGAAACTTTATGATACCATGCACTCTAGGTAATGCTTGCACAAGGATAGCTATATGTGATGTTGGAGCAAGCATCAACCTAATACCTGCTTCATTAATAAAGAAGCTTTGTTTGACTGATGAAGTCAAACTAACCCGCATACGTCTTCAACTTGTTGATGGCAATATTAAGATACCATCAGGCATGATTGAAGATATGATTGTTAGGGTTGGACCCTTTGCTTTTCCCACTGACTTTGTGGTGTTGGATATGGAAGGGCACAAGAGTGCATCTCTTATCCTAGGGAGACCCTTCCTAGTTATAGGACGAACCCTCATTGATGTTGAAAAAGGAGAAGTAACTTTGAGAGTCAATGAGAAAATGTTCGTACTGACTGCTGTCAAGGCTATGCAGCATCCAGACACCCCAGAGGAATACTTGAGCATTGACCTCATTGATTCCATGGTGGAAGAAGTCAACATGGCTGAAAGTCTCAAGGAAGGGCTGAATGACATCCTTACTGATGCACAACAGGATTCAGAGGAACCTCTGGAAACCCCTGAGGAAAAGGAGAAGCTTCCAAAGCTTGAGCTCAAGCCATTACCATCCTCCCTGAAATATGCATTTTTGGGAGATAGAGATACTTATCCTGTGATCATAAGCTCTACCTTAGAGCCACAGGAAGAAGAAGCACTAATTCAAGTGCCCGAAACACACAAGACTGCCCTTGGGTGGACTATAAGTGACCTTAAGGGCATTACCCGACCCGATGCATGCATAAAATCCTACTGGAAGATATCGCCAAACCAGTGGTGCAACCACAGAGGCGACTGAATCCGTCTATGAAGGAAGTAGTGCAGAAGGAAGTCACTAAACTCTGGGAGGCTGGGATTAAATAATTTATACTGACCATGCCGCTCTAAAGTGTTTACTCACTAAGCAGGATTCTAAACCTAGACTTATAAGATGGGAATTACTCCTGCAGGAGTTTGATATAGAAATTAGAGACAGAAAAGGCACAAAAAATCAAGTGGCTGACCACTTGTTTAGAATTGAGCCCGTGGCGAGGAATTCTCTTTCCCCCATTGACATCTCTGAATCCTTTCCAGTTGAGCAACTCTTTGCCATCTGGACAGCACCTTGGTTTGCAGATATTGCAAATTACAAGGCTATAAGGTTCATTCCCAAAGAGTTTAATAGGCAGCAAGCCCAAAAACTCATGTATGATGCAAAGCACTACTTGTGGGATGAACCATATCTCTTTAAGAGATGCTCGGATGGAATAATCTGCCGCTATTTGTCTGAAGAAGAGGCACAGAGAATCCTATGGCCTTGCCATGGATTAGACTATGGAGGACACTTCGGAGGTGAGCGAACAGCCACCAAGGTTCTCTAAAGTGGCTTCTACTGGCCCACACTTTTCAAAGATTCTAGAGAGATTGTACGTAACTGTGACAGTTGTGAAAAAACTGGTAATCTCCCTCAAAGTCACTACATGCCTCAATAAGGAATCCTAGAGATTGAGTTGTTTGACATATGGGGTATAGATTTAATGGGATCCTTCCCACCTTCATAATCAAACACGTACATCCTTGTGGCAGTAGATTATGTATCTAAATGGGTTGAAGCAATAGCATCACCCACTAATGACACCAGAGTAGTAATGAAGTTCTTCCAAAAGAACATCTTTAGCAGATTTGGTGTCCCTAGGACACTAATTATTGATGGAGGTACTTATTTCTACAACAGACAGTTGGATTTTGTCTTAAGCTGTTACGGAGTTTGCCATAAAGTAGCAACGCTGTATCATCCCCAAACAAATGGGCAAGCTAAAGTCTCAAATAGAGAACTAAAACGAATCCTTGAGAGTACAGTAAGTACCGCGAGAAAGGATTGGGCTAGAAAGCTTGATGATGCTCTGTGGGCATACAAAATAGCTTTCAAAACCCCCATCAGAACCTCACCATATCAGCTGGTATATGGAAAATCCTGTCATTTGCCAGTGGATTTAGAACACAATGCCTATTGGACTACTAGATTCCTCAACTTTGATGCTAAAGCATCAGGAGAGAAATGGCTTTTCCAACTAAATGAGTTGGATGAATTTTGCTTAGCTGTATTTAAAAATGCAAAGATCTATAAGGAAAAGTAAAATAGGTGGCATGACAGGAAGATATCTTCTAGAGTCTTTGAACCAGGACAGAAGGTCCTGCTCTTCAACTCAAGACTCAAACTATTCCCTGGGAAACTCAAATTCCGTTGGATGGGACCGTTTGTGATTACCAGTGTATCACCTTACGGGCACATAGAACTTCAAAGTAAAGAAAACAGGTTCACTGTCAATGGACAGAAGGTTAAGCATTACCTTGAAGGTGATATAGAGCCAGGAGGCTCAATACTGCTACTAAGTTAAGTACAGTAAAGTCCAGCTAAAGACATTAAAGAAGTGCTTGTTGGAAGGCAACCCAATTATTACTAGTATATTTTTATTTTTATTTTTTAGTTTTTCTTTATTGGTCTTTAATCGCGTTGATTTTAATGTTAGTGATCATGAACGGTGCTTAAACAGAGGCAGAATTATGCAGAACAGCAAACAGAATACCTTGGAGAAGGGATCTCCCTGGCGTTAAATGCCATAAAGGGGTGGCATATGGGAGTTCAAACGCCCATGGAGGCAGCAAGCCTAGCGTTAAACGCCAGCCAGGGAGCCCTGGCTGGGCATTCAACACCCCATAGGGAAGACAAGCCTAGCATTAAACGCCAGCTAGGGAGCCATGGCTGGGCGTTTAACTCCCAAGAAGGAGGGCAAATATGGCGTTGAACACCAAAATGGGTGGCATTCTAGGCGTTCAATGCCCAGCAAGCAGAGGCAGCAGCGTTAAACGCCAGAATGCAGCCATTCTGGCCGTTTAAACGCCAACAAGACAGTGTGGGAGGTAATTTCAAAATCCTTATCTTTTCTTTATTCAATCTATATTTTTCAAATTCAGTTTTGAATATTCATTGATTTTTAAATCAAAATCTTGTTCAAATATTTCAAATTCAATTTAATTTTAAATTCAAATTATTTTCAAATCTTTTTCAAAATTTCATATCTTTTTCAAGCTGTTTTCAAATTCTTTCAAAATCCTTTCTTATCTTTAGTTATTCTTGTTCATATCTTTTATTAAACTTTTAAATCTTTTTTATCTTATCTTTTATATCTTTTCCATATTTTTTTCTTATCTTTCAAATTTAACAACTTATCTTTTCTATCTTTTTCAAAACTTCTTTATCTTTCTTCAAATATTATTTTTGAAAATCCCTCCCCCCTCCCTATATATATGTGACCGTGCCCCCACTCCCTCACTCACCACCTCTAATTCGAATTATATTCTTCTCTTCTCCCCTACTTCACCTTATCTTCTGCTTCCTTTCTTACCTTTTGCTCGGGAACGAGCAAATCTTTTAAGTTTGGTGTGGAAGGAGTGGTGCACGAAATTGTGATCTCATGGTAATGGCGCCAAAAACTCTGTACGCACGTCTTAATAAATTATTTTTCATTCACAACTTCGATACAACTAACCAGCAAGTGTACTGGGTCATCCAAGTAATAAACCTTACGTGAGTAAGGGTCGATCCCACGGAGATTGTTGGTATGAAGCAAGCTATGGTCACCTTCTAAATCTCAGTCAAGCGGATATAAAATAGTTATGGAGTTTTCAAACATAAATAATAAAATAGAAAATAAGGATAGAAATACTTATGTAATTCATTGGTTAGAATTTCAGATAAGCGTATAGAGATGCATTCGTTCCTCTGAACCTCTGCTTTCCTGCTGTCTTCATCCAATCAATCTTACTCCTTTCCATGGCTGGCTTTATGTAAGGACATCACCGTTGTCAATGGCTACTTTTTATCCTCTCTGGAAAATGGTCCGATGCGCTGTCACTGCATGGCTAATCGTCTGGAGGCATCACCCTTGTCAATGGCTGCATCCCATCCTCTTGTGAAAATGGTCCAAATGCTCTGTCACAGCACGGCTAATCATCTGAGCTTCTCGATCATACTGGAATAGGATTCACCCTCCTTATGCGTCTGTCACTACGCCCAGCACTCACGAGTTTGAAGTTCGTCATAGTCATTCAATCCCAGATTCCTGCTCGGAATACCACAGACAAGGTTTAGACTTTTCGGACTCTCATGAATGCCGCCATCAATCTAGCTTATACCACGAAGATTCTGATTAAGAGATCCAAGAGATACCCATTTAATCTAAGGTGGAACGGAAGTGGTTGTCAGGCACGCGTTCTTGGGGGAATGATGATGATTGTCACGTTCATCACTTTCAGGTTGAAGTGCGAATGAATATCTTAGAAGCGGAATAAGTTGAATTGAATAGAAAAACAGTAGTACTTTGCATTAATCTTTGAGGAACAGTAGAGCTCCACACCTTAATCTATGGAGTGCAGAAACTCTACCGTAGAAAAATACATAAGTGAATATAGGGTAAGCATGGCCAAGTGGCCAGCCTCCCATGGAGGTCTAGAGATCTAAAATTGATTAAAAGATGTCTAATACAATAGTAAAAAGTCCTATTTATAATAAACTAGTTACTAGGGTTTACAGAAGTAAGTAATTGATGCATAAATCCACTTCCGGGGCCCACTTGGTGTGTGCTTGGGCTAAGCTTGAATGTTACACGTGAAGAGGTCAATCTTGGAGTTGAACGCCAGTTTGTAACGTATTTCTGGCGTTCAAATCTGGCTTGTGACGTGTTTTTGGCGTTTAACTCTAGACAGCAGCGTAGAACTGGCGTTCAACGACCTTTTACGTCGTCTAAACTCGGCCAAAGTATGGACTATTATATATTGCCGGAAAGCCCTGGATGTCTACTTTCCAACGCAATTGGAAGCGCGCCATTTTGAGTTTTGTAGCTCCAGAAAATCCACTTTGAGTGCAGGGAGGTCAGAATCCAACAACATCAGCAGTCCTTCTTCAACCTCTGAATCTGATTTTTGCTCAAGTCCCTCAATTTCAGCTAGAAAATACCTGAAATCATAGAAAAACACACAAACTCATAGTAAAGTCCAGAAATGTGAATTTAACATAAAAACTAATGAAAACATCCCTAAAAGTATCTAGATTCTACTAAAAATATACTAAAAACAATGCCAAAAAGCGTATAAATTATCCGCTCATCACAACACCAAACTTAAATTGTTGCTTGTCCCCATGCAACTGAAAATCAAATAGGATAAAAATAAGAGAATATACTATAAATTCCAAAGTATCAATGAAACATAGCTCCAATTAAATGAGCGGGACTTGTAGCTTTTTGCCTCTTGAATAGTTTTGGCATCTCACTTTATCCATTGAAGTTCAGAATGATTGGCATCTATAGGAACTCAGAGTTCAGATAGTGTTATTGATTCTCCTAGTTCAGTATGATGATTCTTGAACACAGCTATTTTATGAGTCTTGGCCGTGGCCCTAAGCACTTTGTTTTCCAGTATTACCACCGGATACATAAATGCCACATACACATAATTGGGTGAACCTTTTCAGATTGTGACTCAGCTTTGCTAAAGTCCCCAATTAGAGGTGTCCAGGGTTCTTAAGCACACTCTTCTTTTGCTTTGGACCTTGACTTTAACCGCTCAGTCTCAAGTTTTCACTTGACACCTTCACGCCACAAGCACATGGTTAGGGACAACTTAGTTTAGCCGCTTAGGCCAGGATTTTATTCCTTTAGGCCCTCCTATCCACTGATGCTCAAAGCTTTGGGATCCTTTTTATTTACCCTTGCCTTTTGGTTTTAATGGTTATTGGCTTTTTGCTCTTGCCTCTTGGTTTTAAGAGCTTTTGGCTTTTTCTGCTTGCTTTTTCTCTCTCTTTTTTTTTTCTATTTTTTCGCTATTTTTTTTCTGCAAGCTTTGTTCCTTGCTACTTTTTCTTGCTTCAAGAATCATTTTTATGATTTTTCAGATTATCAAATAACATGTCTCCTTATCATCATTCTTTCAAGAGCCAACATATTTAACATTCTTAAACAACAACTTCAAAAGACATATGCACTGTTCAAGCATTCATTCAGAAAACAAGAAGCATTGTCACCACATCAATATATTTAAACTAAGAGAGGTGATGGATTCATAGGACATTCATAACTTTAAGACAAAGTTACTAAATACTAATGATCATGTAATGAAGACACAAACATGGGTAAGCACTTAACATAGAGAAAACGAAAAACAGAGAATGTAAGAACAAGGAATGAGTCCACCTTAGTGATGGTGGCGTTTCCTTCTTAAGGAACCAATGATGTCCTTGAGCTCTTCTATGTCTCTTCCTTGTCTTTGTTGCTCCTCCCTCATTGCTTTTTGATCTTCTCTTATTTCATGAAGGATGATGGAGTGCTCTTGATGTTCCACCCTTAATTGTCCCATGTTGGAACTTAATTCTCCTAGGGAGGTGTTGATTTGCTCCCAATAGTTTTGTGGAGGAAAATGCATTTGAGGCATCTCCAGGATCTCATGGTGATGAGCTTCATGCGTCTCTTGAGATCCATGAATGGGCTCTCTTGCTTGCTCCATCCTTTTCTTAGTGATGGGCTTCTCTTCCTCAATGGGAATATCTCCTTCTATGAAAGCTCCAGCTGAGTAACATAGATGGCAAATAAGATGAGGAAAAGATAGCCTTGCCCCAGGAGAGGGCTTTTCGGCAATTTTGTAGAATTCAAGGGAGATGACTTCATGAACTTCTACTTCTTCTCCAATCATGATGCTATGGATCATGATGGCCCGATCCACAGTAACTTCAGATCGGTTGCTAGTGGGGATGATGGAGTGTTGGATGAACTCCAACCATCCTCTAGCCACAGGCTTGAGGTCCAGTCTTCTTAATTGAACCGGATTGCCTTTGGAGTCAATCTTCCATTGAGCTCCTTCTACACATATGTCCATGAGGACTTGGTCCAACCTTTGATTAAAGTTGACCCTTCTAGTGTAGGGGCATGCATCTCCTTGCATCATAGGCAAGTTAAATGCCAACCTCACATTTTCCGGACTAAAATCTAAGTATTTCCCCCGAACCATTGTAATATAATTCTTTGGGTTTGGGTTCTTACTTTGATCATGGTTCCTAGTGATCCATGCATTGGCATAGAACTCTTGAACCATTAGGATGCTGACTTGTTGGATGTGGTTTGTTAGAACTTCCCAACCTCTTCTTTGGATTTCATGTCGGATCTTCGGATACTCATTCTTCTTAAGCTTGAAAGGGACCTCGGGGATCACCTTCTTCTTGGCCACAACATCATAGAAGTGGTCTTGATGAGCTTTGGAGATGAATCTTTCCATCTCCCATGACTCGGAGGTGGAAGCTTTTGTCTTCCCTTTCCCTTTTCTAGAGGATTCTCCGGTCTTGGGTGCCATCAATGGTAATGGAAAAACAAAAAGCTTATGCTTTTACCACACCAAACTTAGAATATTGCTCGCCCTCGAGCAAGAGAAGAAAGAATAGATGAAGAAGAAGAAGAAAATATGGAGGAGAGGGGGGAGGGGTGTATTCGGCCAAGAAGAGAAGAGAGGGTTGTGTTGTGTGAAAATGAAGAAGAATGGAGGGCTATATATAGGGAAGGGAGGGGGGGTAAGGTTTGGCCATATAGGGTGGGTTTGGGTGGGAAATTGATTTTGAATTTTGAAGGTAGGTGGAGTTTATGAGGTAGGTTTATGGGGAAGAGTGGATGGATGAGAGTGGTGAAGTGGTGATAGGGAAGAGAGATTGAGGTGATTGATGAAGAGTTTTGGGGAAGAGTGTTTATGGGATTGTGTGAAAGAGGGGTGAGAAGAAGTGAGTGGAGGTAGGTTGGGATCCTGTGGGGTCCACAGATCCTGAGGTGTTTAGGCATGCAAAATGCCTTTGCACACAACTCTGGGCGTTCAGTGCTAGATTGGTGCTTGTTCTGGGCGTTGAACGCCCATTTGTTGCCCATTTCTGGCGTTGAACGCCAGAACCATGCTTGTTCTGGGCGTTCAGAGCCAGCTCTTCTCCAGAGTGCAATTCTGGCGTTCAAAAGCCCAGATGCTGCCCATTTTGGGTGTTCAGCGCCAGAACCATGCTCTGTTCTGGCGTTAAACGCTAGCCAGATGCTTCTTACTGGCGTTTAAACGCCAGTAAGGTCTTCCTCCAGGGTGTGATTTTTCTTCTACTGTTTTTGATTCCGTTTTCAATTTTTATATTTATTTTGTGACTCTACATGATCATGAACCTAATAAAACATGAAGGAACAAGAAAAATAAAATTAGATAAATAAAAATTGGGTTGCCTCCTAACAAGCGCTTCTTTAATGTCAATAGCTTGACAGTGGGCTCTCATGGAGCCTCACAGATGTTCAGAGGCATTGTTGAGACTTTCCAACACCAAACTTAGAGTTTGGATATGGGAATTCAACACCAAACTTAGAGTTTGGTTGTGGCCTCCCAACACCAAACTTAGAGTTTGACTGTGGGGGCTTTGGTTGACTCTGTTTTGAGAGAGGCTTACTGTGCCTCTTTTCCATGTTTACAGAAGGGTAACCTTGAGTTGTAAACACAAGGGAGTCCTCATTCAATTGAAGGACTAATTCACCTCTGTCAACATCAATCACAGCTCTTGCTGTGGCTAGGAAAGGTCTTCCAAGGATGATAGATTCATCCTCATCCTTCCCAGTATCAAGGATTATAAAATCAGCAAGGATGTAAAGGCCTTTAACCTTTACTAATATGTCCTCTACTTGTCCATAAGCCTGTTTTCTTGAATTGTCTGCCATCTCTAATGAGATTTTAGTAGCTTGCACCCCAAAGATTCCCAGTTTCTCTATTACAGAGAGGGGCATGAGGTTTATCCCTGAACCAAGGTCAAATAGAGCCTTTTCAAAGATCATGTTGCCTATGGTACAAGGTATTACGAACTTTCCAGGATCCTGTTTCTTCTGAGGCAATGTCAGTTGATCCAGATCACTTAGTTCATTGGTGAACAAGGGAGGTTCATCTTCCCAAGTCTTAATACCAAATAATTTGGCATTCAGCTTTATGATTGCACCAAGGTACTTGGTAACTTGCTCTTTAGTAACATCCTCATTCTCTTCAGAAGATGAATACTCGTCAGAGCTCATGAAGGGCATAATGAAGTTCAATGGAATCTCTATGGTCTCTAGATGAGTCTCAGATTCCTTGGTTCCTCAAAGGGAAACTCCTTATTGATCACTGGACGTCCTAGGAGGTCTTCCTCACTGGGATTTACGTCCTCCCCTTCCTCTCCAGGTTCGGCCGTGTTAACTATGTCAATGGCCTTGCACTCTCGTTTTGGATTTTCTTCTGTATTGCTTGGGAGAGTACTAAGAGGGATTTCAATGATCCTTTTACTCAGCTGGCCCACTTGTGCCTCCAAATTTCTAATGGAGGACTTTGTTTCATTCATGAAACTTACAGTGGCCTTAGATAGATCAGAGACTACGTTTGCTAAATTAGAGGTATTTTGTTCAGAGTTCTCTGTCTGTTGCTGAGTGGATGATGGAAAAGGTTTACTATTGTTAAACCTATTTCTTCCACCATTACTAAAGCCTTGTTGAGGCTTTTATTGATCCTTCCATGAGAAATTTGGGTGATTTTTCCATGAGGGGTTATAGGTGTTTCCATAAGGTTCACCCATGTAATTCACCTCTGCTATTGCAGGGTTTTCAAGATCATAAGCTTCTTCTTCAGAAGATGCCTCTTGAGTACTGTTGGATGCAGCTTGCATTCCATTCAGACTTTGAGAAATCATATTGACTTGCTGAGTCAATATTTTATTCTGAGCCAATATGGCATTCAGAGTATCAATTTCAAGAACTCCCTTCTTCATAGGCGTTCCATTACTCACAGGATTCCTCTCAGAAGTGTACATGAACTGGTTATTAGCAACCATGTCAATGAGTTCTTGAGCTTCTGTAGGCGTTTTCTTTAGGTGAATGGATCCACCTGCAGAAGTATCCAATGACATCTTAGCTAATTCAGACAGACCATCATAGAATATATCCAGGATGGTCCATTCTGAAAGCATGTCAGAAGGACACTTTTTGGTCAGTCCATTGTATCTCTCCCAAGCTTCATAGAGGGATTCACCTTCTTTCTGTCCGAAGGTCTGAATATCCACTCTAAGCTTACTCAGCTTTTGAGGAGGAAAGAACTTGGCTAAGAAAGGCTTGACCAGCTTATCCCAAGAGTTCAGGCTATCCTTAGGTTGAGAGTCCAACCATACTCTAGCTCTGTCTCTTACAGCAAAAGGGAAAAGCACGAGCCTGTAGACTTCAGGATCTACTCCATTAGTCTTAACAGTATCACATATCTGCAAGAATTCAGTTAAGAACTGAAAAGGATCTTCAGATGGAAGTCTATGAAACTTGCAGTTCTGCTGCATCAGAGAAACTAATTGAGGTTTAAGATCAAAATTATTTGCTCCAATGGCAGGAATAGAGATGCTTCTTCCATGTAAATTGGAATTAGGTGCAGTAAAGTCACCAAGCATCCTCCTTGCATTATTATTATTTTCGGCTGCCATCTCCTCTTCTTGTTCGAAAATTTCTGAAAGGTGCTTACTGGATTGTTGTAATTTAGCTTCTCTTAGTTTCCTCTTCAGAGTCCTTTCAGGTTCTGGATCTGCTTCAATAAGAATGTTCTTGTCCTTGCTCCTGCTCATATGAAAAAGAGGGACAGAAAAATAATAATAATAGGGGTCCTTTTTACCACAGTATAGAGGTCCCTGTGTGAGTAGAAGAAAAGAAGAAGAAAAAATTTGAACACAGATGGAAGAGGGGGTTCGAATTTGGGTGAGATGAAGTGTTAGTAGATGAATAAATAAATAGAAGGAGATAAGAGAGAGAGAGAATTTTCGAAAATAATTTTTGAAAAAGAGTTAGTGATTTTCGAAAATAGTTTTTGAAAAAGGTTAGTAATTTTCGAAAATTTAGAATCAAAAATTAAAATAATTAGTTAATTAAAAAGAAATTTTGAAAAAGAGGGAAGATATTTTCGAAAATTAGAGAGAGAGAGTTAGTTAGGTAGTTTTGAAAAAGATAAGAAACAAACAAAATGTTAGTTAGTTAGTTGAAACAAATTTGAAAATCAATTTTGAAAAGATAAGAAGATAAGAAGTCAGAAAGGATATTTTAAAATCAAATTTTGAAAAAAATAAGATAAAGAGATATTTTTGAAAAGATATGATTGAAATTAGTTTTGAAAAAGATTTGATTTTTAAAATCACAATTAATGACTTGATTCACAAGAAATCACAAGATATGATTCTAGAACTCAAAGTTTGAATCATTCTTAACAAGCAAGTAACAAACTTGAAATTTTTGAATCAAAACATTAATTGATGATGTTATTTTTGAAAATTAGGAGATAAAGATAAGAAAAAGATTTTTGAAAAATATTTTTAAAATTTTCGAAAATAAATAAGAAAAATGAAAAAGATTTGATTTTTTTGAAAAAGATTTTGAAAAAGATAAGATTTTTAAATTGAAAATTTGATTTGACTCATAAAAACAACTAGATTTTAAAAAGTTTTGAAAAAGTCAACTCAAATTTTCGAAATTTATGAGTGAAAAAGGGAAAGATATTTTTTTTTATTTTTGAATTTTTAATGATGAGAGGGAAAAACATGAAAAAGACTCAATGCATGAAAATTTTGGATCAAAACAATGAATGCATGCAAGAATGCTATGAATGTCAAGATGAACACCAAGAACACTTCGAATGTCAAGATGAACATCAAGAACTTATTTTTGAAAAATTTTAAATGCAAAGAAAACATGCAAGACACCAAACTTAAAAATTTTTCATGCATAGACACTATGAATGCAAGAATGCATATGAAAAACAAGAAAAGACACAAAACATGAAAACATCAAGATCAAACAAGAAGACTTACCAAGAACAACTTGAAGATCATGAAGAATACTATGAATGCATGAATTTTTCGAAAATTTTATGCAAACTTTAAAACATGCAATTGACACCAAACTTTCAACTTGACTCAAGACTCAAACAAGAAACATGAAATATTTTTTATTTTTATGATTTTATTAAATTTTTTTGGATTTTTAGAAAATTAATGTGAAAAAGAAAAATAAGGATTCCAAAATTTTTAATATGAATTCCAGGAATCTTGTGCTCTTTAGTCTAAAGCTCCAATTTGAGGGTTAGGCATGGCTTAATAGCCAGCCAAGCTTTAGTATGCTATTACATGAATTGAAGTGATTAGTTGAATCCTCAGTCCAAAGGAATTTGGACATGGCTTCACAGCCAGCCAGGATTCAACAAATCATCATGAAACACTAGAATTCATTCTTAAAAATTCTGAAGAAAAATATATTTTTTTTGAAAACATTTGTTTTTTTAAATTTTTTTCGAAAACAAAGGAGAAAATTTTTGAAAGATTTTTGAAAAATTTTTTTTTTTTGAAAACTTTTTGAAAATAAGAAGAAAATTACCTAATTTGAGCAACAAGATGAACCGTCAGTTGTTCAAACTCGAACAATCCCCCGCAACGGCGCCAAAAACTTGGTGCACGAAATTGTGATCTCATGGTAACGGCGCCAAAAACTCTGTACGCACGTCTTAATAAATTGTTTTTCATTCACAACTTCGATACAACTTACCAGCAAGTGCACTGGGTCGTCCAAGTAATAAACCTTACGTGAGTAAGGGTCGATCCCACGGAGATTGTTGATATGAAGCAAGCTATGGTCACCTTATAAATCTCAGTCAGGCGGATATAAAATAGTTATGGAGTTTTCGAACATAAATAATAAAATAGAAAATAAGGATAGAAATACTTATGTAATTCATTGGTTAGAATTTTAGATAAGCGTATAGAGATGCATTCATTCCTCTGAACCTCTGCTTTTCTGCTGTTTTCATCCAATCAATCTTACTCATTTCCATGGCTGGCTTTTTGTAAGGACATCACCGTTGTCAATGGCTACTTTTTATCCTCTCTGGAAAATGGTCCGATGCGCTGTCACTGCATGGCTAATCGTCTGGAGGCATCACCCTTGTCAATGGCTGCATCCCATCCTCTTGTGAAAAAGGTCCAAATGCTCTGTCACAGCACGACTAATCATCTGAGGTTCTCGATCATACTGGAATAGGATTCACCCTCCTTTTGCGTCTGTCACTACGACCAGCACTCGCGAGTTTGAAGTTCATCACAGTCATTCAATCCGGAATACCACAGACAAGGTTTAGACTTTCTGGACTCTTATGAATGCCGCCATCAATCTAGCTTATACCACGAAGATTCTGATTAAGAGATCCAAGAGATACCCATTCAATCTAAGGTGGAACGCAAGTGGTTGTCAGGCACGCGTTTGTGGGGGAATGATGATGATTGTCACGTTCATCACATTCAGGTTGAAGTGCGAATGAATATCTTAGAAGCAGAATAAGTTGAATTGATTAGAAAAATAGTAGTACTTTGCATTAATCTTTGAGGAACAGCAGAGCTCCACACCTTAATCTATGGAGTGCAGAAACTCTACCGTAGAAAAATACATAAGTGAATATAGGGTAAGCATGGCCAAGTGGCCAGCCTCCCATGGAGGTCTAGATATCTAAAATTGATCAAAAGATCTCTAATACAATAGTAAAAAGTCCTATTTATAATAAACTAGTTACTAGGGTTTACAGAAGTAAGTAATTGATGCATAAATCCACTTCCGGGGTCCACTTGGTGTGTGCTTGGGATGAGCTTGAATGTTACACGTGAAGAGGTCAATCTTGGAGTTGAACGCCAGTTTGTAACGTATTTCTGGCGTTCAACTTTGGCTTGTGACGTGTTTCTGGCGTTTAACTCCAGACAGCAGCGTAGAACTGGCGTTCAACGCCCTTTTACGTCATCTAAACTCGGCCAAAGTATGGACTATTATATATTTCTGGAAAGCCCTGGATGTCTACTTTCCAAACCAATTGAAAGCGCACCATTTCCAGTTCTGTAGCTCCAGAAAATCCACTTTGAGTGCAGGGAGTTCAGAATCCAACAGCATCAGCAGTCCTTCTTCAACCTCTGAATTTGATTTTTGCTCAAGTCCCTCAATTTCAGCCAGAAAATACCTGAAATCACAGAAAAACACACAAACTCATAGTAAAGTCCAGAAATGTGAATTTAACATAAAAACTAATGAAAGCATCCCTAAAAGTAACTAGATTCTACTAAAAACATACTAAAAATAATGCCAAAAAGCGTATAAATTATCCGCTCATCAAGGAGCCTACTCACCCATAAAAAATTTGAATCCCATGGCTCTAAGAAGTGGCAAGACTGCTCCAAGAAACAAGAAATAAGATAATCCAACAGTTGTTTTTAAACCTGTTCGATTCCTTACCAAGCAGCATGAAGAACATTATCAAAGATAATGAGTAAAAGGCCAGTAATCCCTGAGGTGTGATTCAAATTAGGAGAAGAAGAATACCCGGAGATCCAAGACCAAATTCAAGCAGAGGCTGGGAGATTCTAACTAATCTTTAGTTTAATGTTGGATATAACATGATCCATGAATTTTATGCAAATATGTGGATGACAGATAAGCAAAAGAAAGATGGAACAGCATTCCATACTTTCCGCACTATAGTCAGGGAGAAGATCATGTATTTTCTTATGGATAAGGTGAGAGAGATCTTCAAATTACTCTTGTAAAGGGATGACCCTAAATCCTACAATAGAAGGGTGGTAGCCAACCCAAAGCTGAATCAAGTCCTAGAGGACATATGCCTGCTTGGAACCCAATGGATTGAGGATGCAAAAGGCAAACCAAACCAGCTAAAAAATGCGAACCTCAAGCCAATTGCTAGAGGATGGCTAGACTTCATTAAGCATTCTATACTCCCCACAAGTAACCGCTCTGAAGTCACTATTTCAAGAGCTGTGATGATTCACTGCATCATGAAGGGGAATGAGGTAGAAGTCCACCAAATAATCCCCCGTGAGATGTACAAGTTAGCAAACAAGATGTCTACTAATGCTATGCTGGCCTATCCAAACCTTATCTTTCGCCTATGCTAAGAGGCTAAGGTCCTGATCCATGTGGAAAACTTTATTCTAGTGGAAATCCCAATCACTAAACAAGTGATGGAAAGCTCCAGGATATCAGAGGATCAGCCCAAAAGGAAGGCACCTGAGCTTTCCCATGAGATCCCTCTGATGACAAGTCATCTTAGCCTAGTTTCACTAGCCTTTTTCTTTTGTTTTCAATTGATTTATGCACTTTCTTGAGCCACAAGCAAGCCAATTGGGTAGATTTTCATGTTTCCTTTGATTTAATCAACCATAGATGAATTAATGTAATTTCATGAGGATTTATGCTATAATTGCCACATATTATGAAAGAATGACAAACTCATGATTTTGAGCATAGCTTTGATGTGTTTGGTTGATTGATGATAGGTGAAGAAAGCTTGGAGAAAGGTTGAAGCAAGAAGGAATGGCTAGGAGAAAGAGAGAACAAAAAGTTTGAGCAAAAGTTTGCCTCAAACTTTAGCTCAAACTTTCGGATAAGTGAAAACACACCAGGGAACAAAAAGCTTGAGCAAAAGTTTGCTTCAAACTTTAGCTCAAACTTTTGGGAGAAAAGCTTGAGCCAACGTTTGCCTCAAACTTTTTGGCAAATGTTGGCATCACAAATCAACACCCTGGAGAGAAAAAGTTTGCGCCAACATTTGCCTCAAACTTTTTGGCAAACGTTGGCGCCATCAACAACACACCCTGGAGACAAAAAGTTTGCGCCAACGTTTGCCTCAAACTTTTTGGCAAACGTTGGCGCCATGAGTGTGCATAAGGGGGCCAACGTTTGAGCAAAAGTTTGACCCCAAACTTTAGCTCAAACGTTGGTAGCAGCAAGAATGGGGTTGCTGATGTAAAAAGTTTGAGTAAAAGTTTGCCTCAAACTTTTACTCAAACTTTTACCCAAGCTTTTATAATTCCCAACCCGGTTCACTTCGGTTCTCTCTCCAACTCCAAGAGCAATCAACCAAGGCCTCTATCAACCCAATTCCATCAAGAGCAAAGGCCCAATTCAAGGCTTGAAGACCATTTGAAGAAAGTGTATAAATAGATGAAGATTTAAGTTTCTAGGGAGCTTTTCTTTTCGGTTTTGATTTAGTAGTTTTGTAGAGGGCTCACTTTTACATTTTGGCATTGTTGTTTTAATTCAAGAGAATTTGGGGAGGAGAATTGATCTCTCTTCTTCCTTGTTCTTGCTTGAATACTCTTTACTTTTCTTGCTTCGGATCTTGGGTGGAGAATTGAAGAAATTCTGTTTCAATCTCACCTTGGGATCTTGTTTAATTTTACTGCACAATTGAATTTCAATTTCTGATAATTGCTTCTTCTTCTACTTTCTCTGCAATTTACATTTCCTTTGCAATTGCTCTTGTTAGATCTAGGAAGGCATTGAGATCTAGACTTGGTTATCTAGTCTCTTGAGTCCTGAGATCTGGATTCCCATTTTCGATTCTTTGTTTAATGCTTTTCAAGCCCATTTACAATTCCGTTTTAGATCTGATTCAATTCAAGTTATCTTCTACTCTTCTGTTTGTTGAATTTTACTTTTCCTTGTTTAATTTCTGCAAATCCAATTCCCAATTCCCTTTACAATTCAAGCCATTTACATTTCTTGCACTTTAAGATTCTTCAATTTACATTTCTTGCATTCTAAGTTTCGGCCATTTAATTTCTTGCTCTTTAAGATTCAGCACTTTGAATTTCAGTTCTCTTTAATTTCATGCAAATTGCCCATTCCCTTTACTTTCCATGCAATTTAAATTCTGCAAATCACAAATCTCTCAACCAAATCTTAATTCGCTTGACTAAATCAACCACTAAACTAAAATTGATCAATCCTTCAATCCCTGTGGGATCGACCTCACTCCCGTGAGTTATTATTACTTGATACGACCCGGTGCACTTGCCGGTGAGTTTTGTGTCGGATCGTTTTCCGCACATCACCCTCCAATTGAGTATTGGGATCAGCTAAAGGCGTCTGTGATGCACTTGCAAACCACCTTGGATCAACTCAGAGAGGAGCAGAAAGATCAGACTAGCATGATTTGCAAACTGATCAAAGAGCAAGAGAAGCAGGGGCGTGAGATAGAGGAATTGAAGCGCCAGAAGCTCTCCCCTGAAGAGCCCAGCGCCCCTCAAACTGAAGAGCCTAGCGCCCTTCAAGTTGAAGGTTGTTGAGTTTTAACCCTGTGATTATTCCTATTCCTGTTTCATGAATTTCCATCCTAATTTAGAGTTGCATGATCACTAGTAGTATTTAAGTCTTTATTTTTATTTTATGTCTTTTAATTTTTAGAATTACATAAACATTAGTAGTAATTAATTTTTATTTTCCAATTAGCTATAAAATATTCCTCTTATCATCATTAAACATGAATAAAATAGTGATTTTTTTAAAAAAATTAAAGATTCATAAATTTTCGAGTTCTACAATAAGAATAATCAATTATTTGATGTGGTGGCATTGCTTTAGTTTTCTGAATAAATGAATAAACAGTGCATATTTGAAGTTGGAATTTCAGGATGCTAGCTCTTGAAAGAATGATGAAAAAGGAAAAGTATTATTGGTGATCTGAAAAATCGAAAATTTGATTCTTGAAGCAAGAAAAAGCAGCAAGGAAAAAGAAAATTCATGTTGCAAAAGAAAAAACATATGATTTATGCACGGGAATCTGTCTCTCAACAAATTTCCCTCGGCAATTATACTGAAATGTCGTCAAGTAAAAACTCACAATAGAGTGAGGTCAAATCCCACAGGGATTGATTGATTGAGCAACTTTAATTAGAGGAATGTTCTAGTTGAACTAAGCAGAATTGGATTGAGAGTTGCAAAAAATTAAATGGCGGGAAAAGTAAATGACAAGATATGTAAATGGCTGGAAGTAAATGGCAGAAAATAAAATGTAGAAAGTAAATTGCAGAAATCTAAATGGGAATGGGGTGATGAGCATGAATGTAAATAGAAGAAATTAAAGAATGGGCAAGATCAGAAATAGGGGAACTCATTGGGTTTAGGAGATATTGCATTCTCCAGATCAAGTTCATTCTCATCTCTTCCTCAATCAATGCATTCATTGATCTCGTTAGCAATCTTAAGTGATTGGATCCCAATTCCTTGGCAATCCAATCTCTCTAAGCTTGAACAATTGACCAATTCCTTGATTTAATTACTCATGGAAAGAGATGAAGTGTGGTCACTGATTATACCACAAGTTTTTCTAGATCAAAGTATTGGTAGGATTATATGTCACCATATCCATCCAAACTCCAACCCAGTCCAACATGAGAAAGCATTTCTAGCATGATTTCCTCATTCCTCTTCCAAGGGTCAGAGGAAATCCAAGTATGAATAATTTCTCCTCCAAGATAATTATCCACTTGTTATGAAGATCGAAAGCTTTCAAGTAAATCAAGAGAAAAGAAAGAGGAAGAAGAATGAAAACTATTATTGATCCATTGAATTATAACAGAGCTCCCTAACCCAATGAAGAAGGGTTTAGTTGTTCATAGCTCTGGGAATGGAAATTGAAGACGAAAATTACATTGAAAGTAAAACTGAATTACAGAGAAAGTAAAATAGAGTATTTACAATCCTGGATCCCCCAGTCCCGATCTCCCTTTCTAGTTCAAAACTACCCCTATATATATTGCTTCTATAATATCTAGTTAGCTCTGCAAGTCTTGGATCTGGGCCTTTAAGCTTTAGTTGAAGCAGTTACAGTCTCAGTGGGCTTAGCTCAGCTTGCTAAAAGAAGTTGAGTCACGTATAATTCACATTAGTCAAGGCATTAGTGTGGTTAACGTTAAGTATAAATTCTGGTTCGAAGACGTTACTGACGCTAACTTTGTTACTAACGTCCCAACCCTCTTGAGCTACGTTAACCCCAATGTTAGTGGCACTAACGTGACCACTAACGTAGCCTTTCCTAATCCTTGACAACGTTAATGGTGTTAACTTCACCTTTAATGCTACAATCGTTCCTTCTTCCACGTTAATGGCTCACGTTAATGGTGCTAACGTGGCCATTAACATGGGAATACCTTGGCTCGAAGACGTTAGTTGCACTAACTTTGTCACTAACATTGCAAACTGCTTCCCCTTCTACATTAGTGCCCACGTTAGTGGCACTAACGTGGGCTTCTTGGCCATTTCCAACGTTAGTGACAAAGTTAGTGTCACTAACGTTGACTCTTTCCCTCTTTCTCCACGTTAATACCCACGTTAGTGGTGTTAATGTGGCCACTAATGTAGGTATCCTAGGCCATTCCTAATGTTAGTGACAAAGTTAGTATCACTAATGTTGGCTCCCTTTTTCCTTTACGTTGATGCCCACGTTAGTGGCACTAACGTGGCCACTAACGTGGGCTTATGTTGGCCTTCCTAACATTAGTGGTGTTAACTCCACCACTAACATTGGAGCTTCTCCTATCTTCCACGTTAGTGCCCATGTTAGTGGCACTAACGTGGCCACTAATGTGGGCTTCAATGGCCTTCAAAGACGTTAGTGGTGTTAACTTCACCACTAACGTTGCAAGCTTGCTTTCCTTCTACGTTAATGGCCACGTTAGTGGTACTAACGTAGCCACTAACGTGGCTCTTCTCTGCTTCTTTTGGCCTGAAATCAAACAAACAAAGTGCATCAAAGCTTTGCTCTAAAGCATGGGATCCTGCATCATTTATTTTATCATCCAATTCTAGCATTTTGCTCATGCAAATGTTCCAAATTCACAATGTTTGCTTGAATCAAGGTATGAATGCATATTCAACCAATTGCTTGCTTATTACCTAAGAAAATGCATGAAACTAACCTAAAATACACAAAAAATGGCTAGTAAAACTAGCCAAGATGCGCTGGCATTACAACACTAAACTTAAATCTTGCTTGTCCTCAAGCAAGTGCTAGAACATAAGAAGAATGAATGAAAATACAAGAGTTACAAGTCCTTATTCAGAGAATTCAAATCCTTGTTTTATGGAATTTCATGCATGGCAGTTTTGGTTCATCTTCTTGTTGGTTTCCAAGCTATAGCATGCTCTTAAATACTCACTCTATTACCTTCTATGAAACCTTTATTGATCCTTATGTTGGCTTTGCTTTTGTTTTCCTTTTCTCTTTAGAGCTTATTACTTTCTTAGGCTAAGTGCTTTGTGTTGAGGCAACCTTTTAAGATAAGCTTTCAACCAACACTACCGAACCAGTTGGTTCAAGGTGCTAGGTGTTGAAACACCCCTAAGGACCTACTTACTTAAGCCTCTCCTCAACACATACACACCACAGGCACATGCTTTGTTATTTCTTTCCCGAGACCTTGGTGCCCAACACCTCTTTAGGTTACTAAGTGTTTTGTAACAGGGTTGCTTTTGATAGTGGACTTTTAGTTGACAATCCTGGGTTCGTTAACCCAAGTTGTCAAGTGGTGAAGCACTCCTAAAAACATACTTATCCAAGCAGATCCTTGCGCAAAAACACCACAGACACATGCCTCAAGGTTCAAACTATTGGTGCCCAACCTTAATTCTTACTCTTTTCTATCTTTTTCATTCTTTTTTTCTCTTTTGGGATCTTATTATTTATCTCAGCCTCATAGAGTGCACTTCAAGCTCATAATTCAGGAGATACTTAGCCCTTTACCTTATTGATAAACCAACTTAGCTAGCAAATACCACCACAATCACTAGGACTTTATTCTACAACATTGGATTTCACTCTTGTTTTTCATAATATTTTCTTTTATTGAACTTAAGAAACAAGCATACAATCATAGGCTTTGGTGCAGTGGCCTAGGCAACTAGCTAGCAAGAAAAAGATAAAGTAAAGAAACTAAATGCAAAAACATAGAGATCAAAGATTAAAAGAACATTGATTGGCATCTATACAAGTGCACTTTCAATTGGCATCTTTTATCAAGAAGCAGTACAACCTCTTGTTGCTTTTTTATCATCATCTTCTTCATTCCTTGCAGCCTTCTTTATCGATTCTTGATGATGCTGCTAATGATCAGATTTCTGCCGGTAAAGAATTTTCACAAATAAATTCCCGTTGTAAGTATAGTTTCTAAACCAACAGAGAATCCTTTCGTACAAAAGTTTTGGTTGTCACAAGTAACAAACCCAATAAAATTTTTAACCGGAGTATTTAAACCTCGGGTCATCTCTCAAGGAATTGCAGGGAAGTATGATTTATTATTGGTTATGAAAAAGGGTATGTTTTTGGGTTTTTGAAATAGGAAACAGGAAAATAAATTGGCAGGAAATTAATATAATAACTAGAAAAACTCTTGACAAGGTATGAGAACTGAAAATCCCATCCTAGTTATCCTTATTAGGTGTGATGAGAATTGTTATTGCTCCCACTTAGTTAACCCTTACTAAATAAAGGAAAGTTAAGTGGACTAATCAATTTGATTCCTCAAGTCTTAGTCAACTCCTATGGAAAGACTAGCTTTAGAGGGATCCAAATCAATCAGCAATTTGTAATTTTCAATCAACAGCTCAGTTTGACAACTCAAGTGTCACCAATTACTCAACCAAAGCCAAAGAGGGAGAAAATCTACTCGAATAAAAATGCCTTGACCAGGAGAAGATTAATTGGAAGCATCAATAACATAAATTAAAGAAAGCAATCATAAATCTGAAATGCCTCAAATTATATTAAATAGAAAATCAAATTAAACATAGGAATCTATAAATCAATTTGGCAAAATAAACAAACTAAAGTAATAGAATAATTAAAAGTAGAAGAGAACATAAATTAAAGGAACATTGAACCTGGAATGAAGAAAACGAAGAAATCCTAATCCTAAAATCTAAGAGAGAGGAGAGAGCTTCTCTCTCTAGAAACAACATCTAAAACCTAAAATTATGAATATAAAAGTTGTGTCAATGAATTGATTGATTCCCCCACTTTATATCCTCTAATATGTATTTTCTGGACCGAAAACTAAGTCAAAAACAGCCCAGAAATCGCCCCCGGTGATTTCTAATACGTCCAGCACGCGGCAAAGTTACGCGTGAGCGTGGATTGGATTTTTGCCAGGTCACGTGTGCGCGTGATCCACGCTTGCGCGTTGCCTATATTCAGGGAAGATATGGAAAATTATATATCGTTGCAAAGCCCCGGATGTTACATTTCCAACGCAACTGAATCCGCCTCATTGGGACCTCTGTAGCTCAAGTTATGGTCGATTTAGTACCAGAAGGTCAGGCTGGACAGCTTTAGCAGTTCCTTCAGTTTCTTGTATTCCTTCCACTTTTGCATGCTTCCTTTCCATCCTCTGAGCCATTCCTGCCCTGTAAACCCTGAAATCACTTAACACACATATCACGGCATCGAATGGTAATAGGAGAGGATTATTAATTAGCAATTTAAGAGCAACGAAGCATGTTTTCAATCATAGCACAAAATCAGGAAGGAAATTGTAAAACATGCGAATTATACGAATAAGTGTGAGTTTAGTGGATAAAATCCACTCAATTAAGCACACGATGTACCACGAAATAGTGGTGCATCAAATCTCCCCACACTTAAACATTAGCATGTCCTCATGCTAAGTTCAAGAGAAGCTATAAGAGAGTGAAAAGGAATGGTAAAATTTATAAAATGCAACCTATCTATATGAATGCAACTAAATGTTAAATGCTTTTACGTACTTGGTAAAAAGTAAATAAATCTTTCAAGAACAAATATGAACTGGATTCCACTAATTCAAATTACAGAATAAAGTACAAGTGAACTTGCAAGTAGAAAATAGCTCATGAAATCCGGGAACAAAGAATCGAGCATCAAACCCTCACTGGAAGTGTATGCACTCTAATCGCTCAGGTGTTTAAGGTTCAATTCTCTCAATTCTCTACTAACCTTGATCTCTAAGGCTTGCTCTTCTTCTACGAATCAACACTAATTTGATACACAAATACACATATCAAGAGGTCTTTTAAGGGTTGTAATGGGTTAGGGTCAAGATAGGATTGTATTTGGTCAAGTGGACTAAAATCTGAATCCTTAATTAACTTAAACTTTCCACCTAACTTAAGACAATCCATGTAATTACAATACAAAATCTAACTTCCCATTAACTATGTTTTTCACATATTCATGCATCCTGATTCGAGTACAGTACATATGCATTCCTATCACTATTTACTTTGGGGCATTTTGTCCCCTTTTATTATTTGCTCTTTTTCTTTTCTTTTTCTCCTTTTTTTTCTCTTTTATATATATATATATATATATATATATATATATATATATATATATATATATATATATATATTTCTTTTTCTTTTATTTTTCTCAATGCATATGATTAAATTATTGAATGCATGAACTTGTCCTAAACATTTTTTTCACATTTTCATAAAGATATATAAAACCCAATTCTTAAACCAAATGTTTCCAAACCCAATTTTCCCACACTTAATTCAGGAGCACTATCACTAGTCTAAGCTAACCAAGGATTCAAATTAAGGACATTATTAATTTTCGCTTAGAGTTAATGATGGGCTAAAATAAAGAACAAATGGGATAAAATATGCTCAAATTGGTTTGCAAGGGATAATGAAGGGTTAAGGCTATATGGGTATGTAAGCTTAGTGAAACAAAGGTCTTAATCATATAAGTTCATGCATACATCAAACAATGGAAATATAGAATTAAGCAAGACAAAGATCACAATTTTAGAGAGAACAACACACACCAAAAATAAAATATTGGTTGATAAAATGCAACCAATCAAATAGGCTCAAAATCTTACTAGGTTTTGTGTGTTCGAGCTCAAAACCATGTTCTAGTATAATATTTCTTCAAGCAAGTTCAATAAAAATTTTAATTCAAATTAGTGAAATGCTATAAAAAGTTTCTTGAAAAAGAGAATATTACTTCAACCAAGTGGTAAAATATGCACAAAATCAAACAAACATGCAAATGCAACAACTAATTTAACAAAGAAAATTTAAACATTGGTGTTGAGAAGGAAATAACTAACCCATGGAGATCGGTATCGACCTCCCCACACTTAAAGATTGCACCGTCCTCGGTGCATGCTGAGATGTGCAGGTGGATG
Organism: Arachis hypogaea; assembly: GCF_003086295.3. NCBI lineage: Eukaryota > Viridiplantae > Streptophyta > Magnoliopsida > Fabales > Fabaceae > Arachis > Arachis hypogaea. Next base: position 56,200,752 of record NC_092049.1, read on the forward strand.
GGTGGCTGACGAACTGGTTTTTCTATCGATAAAGAAATTCACAAATATAATCGCGTTGCAAGTATAGCTTCTAAACCAACAGAAAATCCTTTCGTACAAACGTTTGGTTGTCACAAGTAACAAACCCAATAAAATTTATAAACCGAAGTATGCAAACCTCGGGTCGTCTTCTCAAGGAACTGCAGGGAGGTGTTCTTATTATTAGTTATGGAAAATAGTGTTTTTGGGTTTTAAAAGGTTTGAACAAGGAAAATAAATTGCAGGAATTAATAAATTAATATCTAATAAAACTCTTGGCAAGGTATGAAAATTCAGAAGTTTTATCCTAGTCATCCTTATCAATGGTGATGAGAATTGAGTTTAATCCCACTTAGTTAACCTTTACGAAAGCAAGGGAAAGTCAAGTGGACTAACTAGTTAGATCCTCAAGTCCTAGCCAACTCCTAAGAAAGGACTAGAGTTAGGGGAATTCAATTCAATTAGCAGAAATAACAATTAACAACCACGATAGGTTTGATAACTCAAGAATCTCCAGTTAATCAATTAAAGGCAAGAATAATAAAATCTAAATAAGAATTATAAATCTGAAATATCTCAATTTATATTAAATAAAGAAAATCCTAACATGAATGGTTCATAAGCCAATTTGGCAACATAAGTAATTAAATGAAAGCATTAAAGTATCTGAAGGTAAAAGAGAAATATAAAGTAAAAGGAATATTGAACCTGAGAAGAAGTTGAAATCCTAACGCAAATGATATATCGTTGCGAAGCCCCGGATGAACGGCGCCATTTTGACGAACGAAATTCTCGCGCAATCTAGAATTTTTAGAAATCAAATCAACTTGTAGGTATAGCTTCTAGACCGACAAGAATTCCCTTCGTACAAAAGTTTTGGTTGTCACAAGTAACAAATCCAATAAAATATTTAACCGAAGTATTTAAACCTCGGGTCATCTCTTAAGGAATTGTAGGGAAGTATGATTTATTATTGGCTATGAAAAAGGATACATTTTTGGGTTTTTGAAATAGGGAACAGAAAAATAAATTGGCAGGAAATTAAATTAATAACTAGAAAAACTCTTGGCAAGGTATGAGACACTACAAAAAAAAGGCCTATGGTCACGGTAAAAAACTGTGACCATAGCTAGTAAAAAGGGTGACCATAGATCTATGGTCATGGTTTTGGACCTATGGTCACGGTTTTTTACCGTGGCCATAGGTCTATGGTCACGGTTTCTTTATTTATGGTCACGGTTTTTATGGTCACGGTTTCAATTTTTAAAATCTGACACTTTAGGGCACGTTTTTTTACTGTGACCATAGGTTAATCTATGGTCACGGTAAAAAACCGTGACCATAGACTTATCTATGGTCACGGTTTTCACCGTGGCCATAGCCTCTATGGTCACCCCTCCTTAAAACTATGACCATAGATAAGGCTATGGTCACAGTTTTTACCGTGGCCATAGCCTCTATGGTCACCCCTCCTTAAAACCATGACCATAGCCCAACCTATGGTCACGGTTTTCACCATGGCCATAGATTCTATGGTCACCCCACTTAAAACCGTGACCATAGCCTGTCTATGGTCACGATTTTTCAACGTGGCCATAGCCTCTATGGTCACCCCACCTAAAACCGTGACCATAGCCCTATCTATGGTCACGATTTTTCACCGTGACCATAGCCTCTATGGTCATCCCTCCTTAAAACCGTGACCATAGCCCTATCTATGGTCACGGTTTTCACCGTGGCCATAGTCTCTATGGTCACCCCCTCCTTAAACTGGTTTTCCCTTTACGAAGGCAAACTCTAAAAAACTATTTACACCAACTATGTAGTCATTCTCAAATCTTGGTGAATCCATCCAATCTTTTGACAAAACATGATTAAACCTAATAATGCAAAAATCTGAACTTACTAAACATGGTCTAATAGGCCAATTATAGTGACAACCTAGCTACCATAAACACACTACCTAAATAACTAGAAGATCAAATTATAATATATATCAAGTATGATATAAACTTACTGCTTAGTTCCTTCATTTTGAGATGCCATTTGAAGTTGTTATCAACTGTGCCACAACAACTAATCAACTCCTTTTGTCTTTACTAGTCCAAAAACAATATCCTGTATGCAAAACAAAACAAAAAAATTCAGGACAAGATAAATCTATATGAAGAATTAAATTATTAAACCTCCATTCCCTATAAATTTTATTTGAAAAAAGAAAAACTATATTTTTTTTAATTTTATTTTTTTAACATTGGAAAGAGCATTAATCTTTAAAATTGGTCTTTCAATTTAAGTTTTATACAAAATTAATTGTACCTTAATTTTTATTTAACTTTATTAATAAATAATTTTTTATACACTTGATTTTGACATTAAAAGGGGGTTATGGTTAATTAGAGTATGTAACAAGACCTGAGTTATGATAATTGATAATCAAGTAGAAGGTTAATCAAGTTACTTATAAAAATAGATAGAAGAAAATGACATAAGCATTATTGTTTAATACATTAAAAGGGTGAAACATAAAACAAGTGAACATGTCAAAAAGGAGACCCAAAAATGGGATTTGAACTTAAAATTCAAAATACGCGTCTTCCGTTTAATTATTTTGAATGTGTCTTGGTATTTCTTTCACTTTGTAATAGTCTTGGAAAATTCTTGAGTATCCATTCATGGTGTAGTCAAAACAGCTTGTCAAAATAGCAACCTTCGTTGATAATTAGTTTATATCAAACAATAATTAGTTTATATTGTATACTAACTATAATTACAATAATATGACATTATTATTTCTGAACTGAGATTTCAACTTTGGGCAAAGTCATTGCTTCAAGGTACAAATTAAGTAGCAGTAGCCAACACAAGAACAAGGCAGCAATAATACTATGCAGCAGCATCATATAAACCAGTTTAGCACAAAAGTAAATCAATGAAATAGCAACATAGGATCAATAACAGTTTAAACCTAATCAACAGCACCAAGCAAACTAATTTAGCACAGAACAGATCAATAAACCAGCAGCATGAAACTAAATTAGAACAGGGCAAGTCATTATTGGCACAGGAAAATCAATTTCAGATAGAATAAACATCAGAGTTCAAACCTAAATCCACTACAAAATCAATTGACTACCTAACCACCTAATTCAACTAAGCTAACCTAATCAAACAGCAACCTAATATGTCAAGATATTTGTTTCCATTAGGTGCTCTACTTTATTAAAGCATTACTATGCCACTCTAAGGATCAAGTACATCTTAGTAAAAATCTTGTGATGTGCAGCTACCAATATCTTATTCAAACCTTCCTGCCCAGTACTCTGAAGAAACAAAAAATGTGCCAAACTTCACATCGATAGAGTTGATACAAAATTCTCATCATAAGCTTCAAAATTCAAATTGCAATATTAACAAACTTGACTCATTGTTCACTGTTGCATCATACAACAATATAAAAAAAATTATATTTATATCTTTCTTGAAATTTTGGGAAAGGGGGCAGGGGAGGGAATGTTCTTAAAACTGAAACGATAACATTAAAAACTTGTTTCACTAATTAGAATAAAGTATTAAATTAGCAAATTAGAAAACTTAGCTAATTGAAATTATGAGATCAAATGCTCATTAGAATTGAAATTATGAGATCAAATTGAAAAAACTTTGCTAATTGTAAAAACTAAACTAATTAAATTGAAAAGAAAAGAAAGAAACTTACTTGGAATACTCAATGGTATGAATGAGTGCTGACACGAAGAGCTTTGAGGGCTATGCACACCAGCGGGGCTGATGCCCAGCTTCACGGGTTGGAGCAAGACTTCGACGAACGGTGGCCTTCGAAGCTGGTGACCGGCGACTGGGTTTTGCCTGTAACATACAACAAAAACCCTCATGCCTCAGCAACCAATAAACTCAGCAACCAATGACAAAATAAATTAAGCTCAGCAACAAAAAAAGCTCACCAAACAAATCATGAATAGAATAACAATAAGCTCAGCAAGCAAATAATAACCTCAAAAAATAAAATCATGAACAGAAAATCAGAAATAACAACCAAATCACGAATAGAGTAACAATAAGCTCAACAAACAATAAGCTCAGTAAGCAAATAATAACCTGGGCAAAAAAAAATCATGAAGAGAAAATAAGAAAAACCAAATAAATCTATTCCAGCAAACAATAACCTCAGAAAATCCAGCTACTCAGCAAATGAATTACTAACAAATTACTAACAATAACCTAAGCTAATCCAGCTAATCCAGCTAATCAGAAAATCAACTTCTAAACCCTAAACCAGCAAGCACACGCCGAGGAAATGGCTGCAAAGTTTGTGAACAGAGTATTACTTACCGGCGGCGAGGAGGAAGGTGAGCAACGACGACGGTAGAGGAGGCGACACCGACAAACACAGAGAAGGCGAGCTCGGCGATGACAACGACGCGGTGGGGGCTGTGGTGGTCGAACCCGTCGCTGCGGTGGCTACAGGACGCAGCAGCTGCTCGATTCATGGCTTTTATGGACTATGGTCCTCAGAGAAGAAGAGAGGAGCAGTGGGGACTGTGGTGGTCGAACCCGTCGCTGCGGTGGCTACAGGACGCAGCAGCTGCTCGATTCGTGGCTTCTATGGACTATGGTCCTCAGAGAAGAAGAGAGGAGTGATGGGGGCTGTGGTGGTCGAACCCATCGCTGCGGTGGCTACAGGACGCATGCAGCAGCTACTCGATTTGTGGCTTCTATGGACTATGGTCCTCAGAGAAGAAGAGAGGAGCGATGGGTTTGTGTCTTTGTGAAGAAAGGAGTGATGGCTTCTAACGGACGGGCATTGAAACGACGAGAGAGGGGAGGAGGGTGCGCGTGGATGGGCAGGCCCTATGGTTCTCTTATTTCTTTTAACCCTAACTTAGGAACTTAGAAGATGATGAGGAGGGAATGGGGAAATTTGGGGAGGGAATGGGGAAATTTGGGGGGGGCACTCTTTAGATGCACTTACTTTTTCGATTAGAAGATAATAAGATTATAAGACCATACAAGCATATCAGTATAAGTTAAAATGATATTGTACAGCTAAATACATTTCTTTTATTGGTTTTTCTAAAATTGATCATCACATTATTAATAACAAAAATCCACAACGAAGATGAAGATTTCATATTTTATATATAGTAACAATATAAGGGAAATGCACACAAATAGACACACACGAAAGTGTTGATTACAAAAAAACTTAATTGGCTATCTAATTTTACATGAAAGTTTATGTGAATGGAATTTATTAAAATTTATAAAAATAATAATTACTTAAGAGTTAAAAATGTAACTGCCATGCTATTTAATAAAAATACTTGTATTTATTCAATTTTTGTGATGAATGCTGAATGGTTTGAGTAGTTTTTAAGGTGTGGCAATACAAAAAATTGAACTCGATGTAATCTTTTTTTTGCACCGTATGTATATACATTAAATTAATTATATTCTTAAAAATGGATTTGCTAAATATAAATTAAATAATAATAATAAAGATAATTTATTTAAATAAAATAATTAGCTTTCATATTTAAGAAAATAGAACATAGATATCTTTAGGTCACTCTAAAAAACCGTGACCATAGATACCTTTAGGTCACTCTTAAAAACCGTGACCATAGACCCTTTTAGGTCACCCTTTCAAAAAACCGTGACCATAGACTCTTTTGGGCCACTCACCAAAACCGTGACCATAGACCCCTTTAGGCCACCCCCAAAAACCGTGACCATAGACTCTTTTAGGCCACCCCCAAAACCGTGACCAAAGACCACTTTAGGTCACCCCTCAAAACCGTGACCATAGACCCTTTTAGGTCACCGTTTTTTGAAAAACCGTGACCATAGATCCTTTTTGGTCACTGTAAAAAACCGTGACCATAGACCCCTTTAGGTCACCCCCAAAACCGTGACCATAGACCCTTTTAGGCCACCCCCCAAAACCGTGACCATAGACCACTTTAGGTCACCCCCCAAAACCGTGACCATAGACCTTTTTTGGTCACTGTAAAAAACCGTGACCATAGACTCTTTTAGGTCACCCCCCAAAACCGTGACCATAGACCCTTTTATCCCACCCTTTTTTAAAAAACCGTGACCATAGATACTCTATGGTCACCCTTTTTCTTAAAACCGTGACCATAGCTTTTTTTTTTGGTCACGGTAAAAAACCGTGACCATAGAGGGTCTATGGTCACGGTTTTTTACCGTGACCAAAAAAACCGTGGCCATAGACCAAAAATGTTGTAGTGAGAACTGGAAATCCCATCGTAGTTATTCTTATTAGGTGTGATGAGAATTGTTATTGCTCCCACTTAGTTAACCCTTACTAAATAAAGGAAAGTCAAGTGGACTAATCAATTTGATTCCTCAAGTCCTAGTCAACTCCTATGGAAAGACTAGCTTTAGAGGGATCCAAATCAATCAGCAATTTCTAATTTTCAATCAACAGCTGAGTTTGACAACTCAAGTGTTACCAATTACTCAACCAAAGCCAAAGAGGGAGAAAATCTACTCGAATAAAAATGCCTTGACCAGAAGAAGATTAATTGGAAGCATCAATAACATAAATTAAAGAAAGCAATCATAAATCTGAAATACCTCAAATTATATTAAATAGAAAATCAAATTAAACATAAGAATCCATAAACCAATTTGGCAAAATAAACAAACTAAAGTAATAGAATAATTAAAAGTATAAGAGAACATAAATTAAAAGAATATTGAACCTGGAATGAGGAAAACAATGAAATCCTAATCCTAAAATCTAAGAGAGATGAGAGATATGAATATGAAAACCTAAAATTATGAATATGAAAGTTGTGTCGATGAATTGATTGATTCTCCCACTTTATAGCCTTTAATCTATGTTTTCTAGACCAAAAACTGGGTTAAAAAAAGCCCAGAAATCACCCCCAGTGATTTCTGATATGTCCAGCACGCGGCAAAGTCACGCGTGGATTTAATTTTTGCCAGGTCACGCGTGCGCGTGATCCACACGTGCGCGCTGCCTATCTTCAGGGCAGCTATGGTAAATTATATATCTCTACGAAGCCTTGGATGTTAGCTTTCCAACGTAACTGGAACCGCCTCATTTGGACCTCTGTAGCTCAAGTTATGGTCGATTTAGTACCAGAAGGTCAGGCTGGACGGCTTTTGCAATTCCTTCAGTTTCTTGTATTCCTTCCACTTTTGCATGCTTCCTTTCCATCCTCTGAGCCATTCCTGCCCTGTAAACCCTGAAATCACTTAACACACATATCACGGTATCGAATGGTAATAAGAGAGGATTATTAATTAGCAATTTAAGAGCAACGAAGCATGTTTTCAATCATAGCACAAAATCAGGAAGGAAATTGTAAAACATGCGAATTATACGAATAAGCATGAGTTTAGTGGATAAAATCCACTCAATTAAGCACATGATGTATCACGAAATAGTGGTGCATCAGCTGCACATTTCTTTTAAAAGATTGACTGCTTTTCCTGCGAAGGTAATGAAAGTTGCTTGCTTCCCAAGCACTTGAGTTGTTAGCATTCATGTGTGCCTGTAAGCTTCTGAACTTATTTTGGTGTGTCAATGATGAGTCCAATTTACACCCCCATTCAAAAAATTGGTGAATTAGTTCTTTTGGCAAGTGCACCAAATTTATCGTCAAGTAATAGCCCACAGTGGAGTGGGATCATATCCACAGAGATTAGCAAATTTGAGCAGTTTTAATCAATTGATGAATTAGTCAAGCAAAACAGATAGATTGTGATTTGTAGAATTATAAATGGTAGAAATGTAAATGACTAAAATGTAAAGGAAAGCAATAAAGTGCAAAAATGGAAATAACAGAATGTAAAGTGCAGAATCATAAATGACTTGAATGTAAATGAGAATGTGAAATTGCAGAATGTAAAAATAAGCTATAAAGAAAGTGGTAGATAAGAATGGGGAGATTCATTGAGATTAGGAGATGTTGTCTCTTTGGATCAACTTCAGCTTATATCCTCTTCAATCATGCAACTCATTGACCTCTTGGCAATCATGATTGATTGAGCCCCAATCCCTTGGTGACTCAATCTCTCAGATCTTGATCAATAGCCAATTCCTTGGTCTAGTTGTTCATGAAGAGAGATATGCTTGGTCCCTGATTATACCACACATTATCATAGGTCCAAGTAGAGGGAGGATTATATGTCATCATATCCAAACACCAAAACCCAGATCCTACTCAATTGTGAGAAGGGATTTCAAGCATGGTTTCATGTTTCCTTTCCCAAGGTTCCCATGAAACCCATTTTGCATTCAATCTCTTTTCCAAAATAATTGAACACTAAGCATTAAGAACGAAATTCCTTCTAGCAAATCAAAGAGAAGATGAAGAGAAGAAGAATTTCACTATCATCAATCCATCAGGTACAACAGAGCTCCCTCTCTCAATGAGAGGGAATTTAGCTACTCATAGCTCAAAGAAAAGTACTCAAAGTAAAGAAGATGATGAAGTGTAAAAGTGAATCTAAAAATGCTATCTCTAACTGCTTAACCCCATCTTCAGTACTTCTTAGGGGTATTTATACTACTCCTAGCAAAAATAAAAGAATTACAAAAGTGAAAAAGGAAAATTACATTTTGGAGGGAAAAGAAACTCAATAAGCATGACTTTCCAGCTGGCGTGTGATTGGCGCTTCAGTGGCGTGTCACGTGCTCCCTCAATTCTGGCTTGGCGTGCCACGCTCAATCCCTCAAGTGGCACGCTTTCCTTCAATGACACTCCTGGCGTGCCACGCCTTCGAGCTTAAGTGGCACGCCCAGGGTCTTTAATGCCCAGGTAGCATGGCGTGCCACGCCTTTGAGCTTAAGTGGCACGCCCCAGCCTTTTTCCACTTCTCTTTGCCTCTGGAAACTTGAACTAGCGTGGGATGCCCAGGGTATGGCGTGCCACGCCCTTGTTGCATGCTTGACCAAGCTTTCTGGAAAGTTGAACTAGCGTGGCATGCCCAGGGTCTGGCGTGCCACGCCACGAACTCAAGTGGCACGCCCCAATGGTTCTTTTGCTCTCTGAATGACACTGGCGTGCCATGCCTGGGATTCAAGTGGCACGCCCAAGTGAGGAATAGTGGATGGCGTGCCATGCCTTCAACACCAAGTGGCACGCTCCATGTATTTGGCCTCCTTCACCCTCTCTGAAAACTTATACTAGCGTGCCACGCCTAGAGGCTGGCGTGCCACGCCCATAATCTTGCCTTGGTTCCAGTAGCTGGCGTGCCATGCCCAGTACTCAAGTGGCACGCCATAGTGAGATTCATGGGTTGGCGTGCCATGCCTTCGACATCAAGTGGCATGCCCAGCACTTAGTTTGGCCTCTTTGTGCATTGGCGTGCCATGCCTGGTCGCTCAGGTGGCATGCCTAAGTGAGATTTAGAGCTTGGCGTGCCACGCCTTCGACTTCAAGTGGCACGCCCAGTCTTCAATTGCCTTCAGCCCCTTCTCTGGATTTTTGTACTAGCGTGCCATGCCATGCTGTTCAAATGGAACGCCCATACATTTGTGGACTCTTCAAGCTTGGCGTGCCACACCTGGATTCTCAAGTGGCATGCCCAAGTGACTTTTTGGAGTTAGCGTGCCACGCCTTCGATACCAAGTGGCACGCCATAGTGATGGTTCCCCCTGGAGTGATGAGTTGGCGTGCCACGCCTCTTGGCTCAAGTGGCACGCCCATAATGGCTGATGGGTTAGGCGTGCCACACCCAACATGGCGTGCCATGCCCCTTTTGTGTCCTCCATTGTTGCTCTCTGGAACTTTGTACTAGCGTGCCATGCCTAGTTCCTGGCGTGCCACGCCCATATGAATGCTTGGGAATTCTTCTCTGGATTTTAGTACTGGCGTGCCACGCCAGTGCATTTTTGTGGCATTTGTTCTAAGTGACACGCTAGTTTCACACGCCCAACTTCTTTATTGCTTTCTTCCCATTTTTGATGCCTTTTTCACCTGATATTCAGCACAACTCATCTCAAGGTAGTGTACCATAATATCCATCAAATAATGCATGAATTGTACTGATCAAATGTGATTTATTCTCTTTTATGGTCCTCTTTATGCAAGAAAGAAGGGTAAATGATGCAAGTCATCAGTCAACGCCAAACTTAATTCTTTGCTTACTTCCTTGAGCAATGAATTGCATGCACAATGTCATACGTACCTTTAATCTCCTTGGAAAAATATATTAAGCTAGGCTGGAGGGTCAACTTATTCCTGTGGTTGCTTGAAATTAGTGATATCTTATGATAATTGAAGGATTGCAGTGTGTTCGTGTGAACTTCTTGGTGGAACACCAAATTTAGTTTCACACATTTGTCCTTGAATTATTGCATTATGAAATCCTCACTTTTGGCATAAAACACCAAACTTAATTCCTTGCAATACACAGAAGGTTATTTGATCTTTTATTACTCAAAAAGAAAATTCACAAGAAGGGTTTACCTCTGGTTGGGTTGCCTCCCAACAAGTGCCCTTTTAACATCATTAGCTTGACGGTTGATTTTTGTCAGGGAGGATCATAATGTCTCAAGTCTTCTCCTCTCACAGTGAATTTATCTCCACTTGCTTCCTTGAGAATCCCTACATGCTCTAAGGAGAGGATTCTATTGATTGTATACACTTAAGGCAGTTGAGATGGTATTATAGGGAGATGAGGTGGGCTTAGATGATGGTGGATTGATATTACTCTGTCTCTTGGAGAAAAGTCCTCTGTAGGGATCTTCTTATTCTTCCATCTCCTTGGTACCTTTTTCCCAATCCTCCTCTCTCCTTCAAGTGGTGCTTTGGTGATTCTTATGTCAGGAGGGTCCTGGTTGATGGTTTCTTTTGGATCCTGTGGTTCTAGCTCCTCCTTGGATTCCCTTGGTTGTTGTATCACTCGAACTTCTTATTTTTCTACCACTGAAGTCTTCAGAGGTTCTGCTTGTGATTCACTGCTTATTTCCTCCAAAAACACTTCATTATGATAATCCTCCAGCTTTTTGCTCTCTTGTTCAGATTCATGTGAGGGCTTGAAGACATGAAAGGTAAGTTGCTCATCATGTATTCTCAATATTAACTCTCCTTGCTCAACATCAATGAGTGCTCTGGCTGTTGCTAAGAATGGTCTCCCCAAAATGATTGGATGAAGATAACTTTCTTCCATCTCAAGAACAACAAAATCTGTAGGGAGGAAGTACTTCCCCACATTTACCAGTACATTTTCAACTACTCCTAGTGCTTGTTTTTGGTTCTTATCAACTAGCTGAAGGATCACATCAGTGGATTTTAACTCATTGATTTGTAGCTTTTTCATGAGAGACAGAGGTATTAGGTTTATACTTTCTCCTAGATCACAAAAACCTCTATCTATCATTGTGTCTCCTATGGCACAAGGGATGTGGAAACTCCCTGGATCCTTCTTATTTGTGGGTAGTTCCTTTTGGATAAGAGCACTACATTTTTTATTCATCACTACTGTTTGTCCACCCTTCAATGGATTTTTCTTGGTTAGCAACTCCTTCATGCACTTAATGTATGAAAGCATCTGTTGGAGGGCTTCAATGAAAGGAATGTTGATGTGAAAAGATGCAAACATATCTGGGAACCTTGAATATGACTTCTCTTTTTCACCACTCCTGAGTCTCTAAGGGAATGGTGCTTTTGGTACATAGGGGCTCAAGATTTCCTTCTCCATTGGTTCCTTCATTTGTGCAGTGTCTATTCCTTGTTCCTTCTCTTCCAACTTTTCCTTTGAAGCCCCTTGAGTATGCTCTACTGTCCTGCAATTCTCTTCCTCCAAAATTTCTTCATCTCTTAGAGTAATGGCCTTACATTCTTCCCATCTCACATTATTTATTTCTCCTCTTGGATTCTTCTCAGTATCACTTGGAAACTATTATTAAATTTAGGGATTTATTGACAAAGGTACCCTACTTGAGATTCAAGCTTCTTGATGGTCTCCCCTTGGTTCTTCATTTTAGACTTACTTCATCCTTGAATGTTCTGTTGTCTTGAGATTCCTTGCAAAGATTTTCAAGCAGGGTTTCAATTCGGGATAGTCTATCCTTAGATGGTGATGGTAAGTTGGAATTAGGGGGTTGAGGTTGGCTATTTGGTGCTTGATATGGAGACTGGGAAGAGTTATTGTGTAGGGGTTGGTATGATCTTTGATTGGGGTATTGGTAGGTGGGATTGTTATATTGGTTGGAGTTGTGAGGTCTATGATCTTGGCCTTGGTTTTACTGGTTTCCCCACCTAAAGTTTGGGTGGTTCTTCCAACCAGGATTATAAGTCTTGGAGTATAGATCATGGGGTGGTCTTGATGAGTTTCCAACATGATTTTCTTGCTCCCAATCACCTTCTTTCTCTGCATTCACTCTTTCTTGGGCTGGCGGTTGAGTATTGATTGCTGCAACTTGATTCCTCTCCATCTGCTTGGTAAGCTCTGCTAGTTGATTAGTGATCAACTTGTTTTGAGCTAGCAACGCATCCATGTGACTCAACTCCATCACTCCTCTGTTGTTGCTCCTATCAGAGGCATAGAAGAATTCGTTGTTGGCCACAGTTTCTATGATGTCTATGGCCTCTTCAATTGTCTTTTTCTTATTGAGAGAACCTCTTGAAGAGTGATCCAAGGCATTCTTTGATTCATAAGACAAGCCTTCATAGAAAATATGCAGCTACACCCATTCGTTGAATATATCTGGTGGGCACCATCTTGTTAACTTCTTGTATCTCTCCCATGCTTCATAGAGAGTTTCACCATCTTGTTGCCTAAATGTTTGCACCTCAGCCCTTAATCTATTGACTTTTTGGAGAGGGTAAAACTTTGCCAAGAACTTGTTAACCACATCCTCCCAAGTGGTAAGGCTTTCTTTAGGAAATGACTCTAGCCACTTAGATGCTTTGTCCTTAAGAGAAAAGAGGAACAAAAGCAATCTATAGGTGTCAGGATGAACACCATTGGCCTTCACAGTATCACAGATTCTCAGGAAGGTGGTTAGATGTTTGTTGGGGTCTTCTTGGGCACTTCCTCCAAATGAGCAATTATTTTAAACCAGGGTGATGAGTTGTGGTTTTAGCTCAAAGTTGTTGGCATGAATGGTTGGCTTTAGGATGCTGCTCCCACAATTCCCAGGATTGAGATTGATGTAGGAACCTAACACTCTTCTCTCCTTCCCAGCATGATTTCCAGCACCTTCTCCAACATGGTTACGAGCTTCCTCCTCCATAGTGACGTCTAGATCTTCTTCCAACTCTTCTTCCCCACTATGCCTTTACCTCTGGCTTCCCTCTTTAGTCTAAGAAAGATCCTCTCAAGTTCACTTTCAAAAGAGGTTGAAGCTCCTCCCCTTTTACCTGTCATACACACAGTAAAACATGCAAAGCGAAGTAAGTGAAGGGATCAATATTGTTAAGAAATATCGTCAGATTGGTTAAAGAAATATATGGAACAGTTAGTGAATTAGTGGATTTCGAATGTAAATAACAGATGAAACAACGCAATTTGCAAAAAATAAAGATAAATAAACTGAAATAAAAGTTAACAAAAGAAAAGAAAAGTGTTCAATCTAGTTATCCTCCAATTTAATAATTGTCAATACATAATCAATCCCCGGCAACGGCGCCATAAACTTCATGCACGGGAATTTATCTCTCAACAAATTTCTCTCGGCAAGTATATCGAATTGTCGTCAAGTAAAAATTCAAAATACAATGAGGTCGAATCCCACAGAGATTGATTGATTGAGCAACTTTAATTAGAGGAGTATTCTAGTTCAACTAAGTAGAATTGGATTGAGAGTTGCAAAAAATTAAATGGCGGGAAAAGTAAAAGACAAAAAATGTAAATGGCTGGAAGAAAATGGCAGAATATAAAGTGCAGAAAGTAAATTGCAAAAATCTAAATGGGAATGGGGGTGATGAGCATGAATGTAAATAGCAGAAATTAAAGAATAGGCAAGATCGAAAATAGAGGAACTCATTGGGTTTAGGAGATATTGCATTCTCCAGATCAAGTTCATTCTCATCTCTTCCTCAATCAATGCATTCATTAATCTCCTTGGCAATCTTAAGTGATTGGATCCCAATTCCTTGGCAATTCAATCTCTCTAAGCTTGAACAATTGTCCAATTCCTTGATTTAATTGCTCGTGGGAAGAGATGAAGTATGGTCACTGATTATACCACATGTTTTTCTAGATCAAAGTATTGGTAGGATTATATGTCACCATATCCATCCAAACCCCAACCCAGTCCAACATTAGAAAGCATTTCTAGCATGATTTCCTCATTCCACTTCCAAGGGTCAGAGGAAATCCAAGTATGAATAATTTCTCCTCCAAGACAATTATCCACTTATTATGAAGATCGAAAGCTTTCAAGTAAATCAAGAGAAAAGAAAGAGGAAGAAGAACGAAAACTATTATTGATCTATTGAATTACAACAGAGCTCCCTAACCCAATGAAGAGGGGTTTAGTTGTTCATAGCTCTGGGAATGGAAATTGAAGATGAAATATACATTGAAAGTAAAACTGAATTACAGAGAAAGTAAAATAGAGTGTTTACAATCTTGGATCCCCTGGTCCTGATCTAACTTTCTAGTTCAAAACTACCCCTATATATACTACTTCTCTGATCTCCAGTGTGCCCTGCAAGTCTTAGATCTGGGCCTTTGAGCTTTAGTTGAAGCAGTTACAGTCTCAGTGGGCTTAGCTCAGCTTGCTGAAAGAAGTTGAGTCAGGTATAATTTACGTTAGTCAAGGCGTTAGTGTGGTTAACGTTAAGTATAAATTCTGGTTCAAAGACGTTAGTGACGCTAACTTTGCTACTAACGTCCCAACCCTCTTGAGCTATGTTAACCCCAACGTTAGTGGCACTAACGTGATCACTAACGTTGCCTATCCTAATCCTTGACAACGTTGATGGTGTTAACTTCACCATTAATGCTACAATCATTCCTTCTTCCACGTTAAGGCTCACGTTAGTGGTGCTAACATGGCCATTAACGTGGGCATACCTTGGCTCGAAGATGTTAGTGACACTAACTTTGTCACTAACGTTGTAAACTTCTTCCCTTTCTATGGTAGTGCCCACGTTAGTAGCACTAACGTGGCCACTAACGTAGGCTTCTTGGCCATTTTCAACGTTAGTGACAAAGTTAGAGTCACTAACGTTGGCTCTTTCCCTCTTGCTCCACGTTAATACCCACGTTAGTGGTCTTAACATGGCCACTAATGTGGGTATCCTAGGCCATTCCCAACGTTACTGACAAAGTTAGTGTCACTAATGTTGGCTCCCTTTTTGCTCTACGTTGATGCCCAAGTTAGTGGCACTAACGTGGCCACTAACATGGGCTTATGTTGGCCTTTCTAACGTTAGTGGTGTTCACTTCACCACTAATATTGCAAGCTTGCTTCCCTTCTACGTTAATGGCCACGTTAGTGGTACTAACGTAGCCACTAACGTGGCTCTTCTCTGCTTCTTTTGGCCTGAAATGAAACAAACAAAGTGCATCAAAACTTTCCTCTAAAGCATGAGATCCTACATCATTCATTTTATCATTCAATTCTAGCATTTTCCTCATGCAAATGTTCCAAATTCACAATATTTGCTTGAATCAAGGTATGAATGCATATTCAACCAATTGCTTGCTTATTACCTAAGAAAATGCATGAAACTAACCTAAAACACAAAAAAAATAGCTAGTAAAACTAGCTAAGATGCCCTGGCATCAACGATGAATGCAAAAAAAATGGCAAAAAAATGGCGAAAAAAAAGAAGAATAGAAAAAGAAAGAAAAAACCATTAGCTCTGTAAACCAAAAGGCAAGAGCAAAAAGTCAGTAACCCTTTAAACCAAAAAGCAAGGGTAAAAGGACCCAAGGCTTTGAGCATCAATGGTTATGAGGGCTTATAAGGAATAAAATCCTGACCTAAGTGGCTCAACCAAGCTGTCCCTAACCATGTGCTTGTGGTGTGAAGGTGTCAAATGAAAAGCTTGAGATTGAGCAGTTAAAGTCGTGGTCAAAAGCAAAAAAAAGAGTGTGCTTAAGAACTCTGGACTCCTCTATCTGGGGATTCCAACAAAACTAAATCACAATCTGAAAGGGATCACCCAGTTAAAGTGTCTGCGGCATTTATATATCCGGTGGTAATAGTGGAAAACAAATTGCTTAGGGTTACGGCCAAGACTCTGAAAACTGTGTTCAAGAATAAAAAAGAACTGAACTAGGAGAGTCAATAGTATCATCTAGAATCTAAGTTCTTAAAGTGACTAACATTTATGAGATTCAATGGATAGTGAGATGCCAAAACTATTTAGAAGCAAAAAGCTACTAAGTCCCGCTTATCTAATTGAAACTGAGCTTCATTGGAAACTCTGAGATTTATTATATCTTACTCTTATTTTTATCCTACTTTTTTTTAGTTGCATGGTGACAAGCAATTGTTTAAGTTTGATGTTGTGATGAGCGGATATTTTATACGCTTTTTGGCATCATTTTCATATAGTTTTTAAGAAGTTTTGTTTAATTTTCATTGAGTTTTCATAGGTTTTAGTGTTGAATTCATATTTTTTTAGTCTACTTCGATTTTGTATTTTAGGTATTTTCTGGCTGAAATTGAGGAGCTGGAGCTAAAGTCTGATTCAGAGACAAAGAAAGCACTGCAGATGCTATCCAAATCTAACCTCCTTGCCTTCAGAAGGCCTTTTCTGGAGCTACAGGAGTTCAAATAGAGCGTTCTTAACGGATATGGAAATCTAAGTTCCAGAGCTTTCCAGAAATATATAATAGTCTATGCTTTGCTTCAGATTAGAAGCCCCAAAACTGGCATCTAACGCCAGCCTCCTGCCCCATTCTAGGCGTCCAGCGCTCAAGGAGAAGAGACCAGCGTCCAAACGCCCAAAGAGGACCCCCTAGCCAGCGTTCAACACCATAGAGCCCTCATAGCACATGGATCTCATCAAAGCTCAGCCCAAACACTCAGCAAGTGGGCCCAGAAGTGGATTTTAGCACTAAAAAGACTGTTTTACCCTTACTAGTCATTAGTTTAGTATTTAAGGGAAAAGATCACACTTGTTTAGGATCTCTCCCAGCATATTTCGAATTTATCACTGTATTTTCCTATCAGTATGAGTTTCTAAACCTCCTAGGTTGAGAAGAGGAGCCCTACTGAGTTCTATGAATTAATAAAAGTATTACTGTCTCTCTTTAATCCGTGTTTGATTCAATTCTAAGATGTATATTCATTCTTCAACATGATGATTTGGATGATCCGTGATAATCAGCTCCATTCTTCATACTAAGAACACGTGCCTGACAACCACCCTGTCTTCTTGGGTTCATGTGAATACGGGCTAGGAAAGCATCGAACCACCAGCTTGATTATACAGCTCTCAGACGGTTAATCCACGACTTCATTGGGGACTTCTCGAGACACCAGTTCAGCTGAATTACGGCGAGATTAGGATCTCTGTGGTAGAGGCTAGAATCCAAAGGTGTAGCATTCTCTGATCCAGAAGATCTGACCTTCTCTGTGTCATTTTGAGTAGGATCATTAAGGAGAATGGACTGCAAGAGCTTCATCCTCAATTAGACTAGATGTGCACTAACCCTGGTATTCAGATCTGGAGGAGATTGGTGACCGCGGTCATACAACATTGATCATATACAGCCTGCCATAGAAGAAATCATTCATAATTGAAGAAGACAATAATACCAGAGTTAATCCAGAAGTACAAAGCATCTCAAAACCTTAACTAATTTCTTATCTCTGCTTACATTCCAATTCACAAAGTATTTGATACACTTTTCTTTATTCCTTTTATGCGTTTAACCAAATTCAAACCAATAACTCCTCTATCTTCCTGACTAAGACCTACAAGATAACCATTGTTTGCTTCAAACCACAATCCTTGTGGGATCGACCTTGACTCGCTCAGGTATTACTTGGACGACCCAGTGCACTTGCTGGTTCAGTTGTAAGAAGTGCGGGGATTCATGCACCACCTATGAAAATATAATAAAACTTAAACAAAACATAATGAAAACTATATGAAAATGATGCCAAAAAGTGTATAAAATATCCGCTCATCAAATATGGATCATTATTGGGATTTCTATGGGCATTCCCCATGTAGTTGACATGTTCAGGAGGAAATTGAGCATAGTCATAATTCTCGCCATGAATGAAGCCACCATTCATGTCATAAGGAGCCTCTTGAGGGGCATTCTGAGCACTAATAGCTGAAACCTGCATCACACTCAAAGGTTGAGTAAGCATATTGATTTGTTGGGACATAACCTTGTTCTGAGCAAGAATAGCATCCAAGGTATCCACCTCCAAGACTCCTTTCTTCTGAGAAGTCCCAGAGTTCATAAGATTTCTATTAGAAGAGTAAAGATATTGGTTGTTAGCAACCAACTCAATAAGCTCAACAGTCTCTTCAAGCGTCTTCTTCATGTGTAATGAACCACCTGCAGAATTATCTAAACATATTTTGGCCATTTCACAGAGGCCATCATAAAAGATCTCCAGCTTGGTGAATTCAGAAAACATGTCAGCAGGACATTGCCTGGTCATCAACTTCTACCTCTCCCAGACTTCATAGAGGATCTCACCATCTCTCTGCCTGAAGGTCTGAACATCCACCCTTAGCTTAGTCAGCTTCTATGGTGGGAAGAATTTGGACAAAAATCCAGTTACCACTTTATCCCAAGTGTCTAGGCTCTCCTTGGGCTGAAAATCAAGCCACTGCTTTGCTCTATCTCTCACAGCAAATGGGAAGAGCATGATAAACCCCATTTTTAGGGATTATCTTGTGCCTAATTTAGGGAATTTTATCAACTTTTCTCACATTTATTCAATGAAATGGCATAGTTTCATGATTTTCTCCTAATTTGTGCTTGAAAGTGAAAACATACTTTTTAGACCCTTAATTGCTAATTTTAATCCACCTTTGATTCCACTAGATTCCTTAATGTGTTTGTTAGTAAATTCAGGTTGAAAAGGGTAGGAATGGATCAAAGGAGTGAAGAGAAAAGCATGCTAAGTTGAGAACTCATGGAAATCAAGGATTTGGAGTGCATTCATCGACGCGCACGTGTGACATACGCTCACGCGTGGAATATGAAGTCACAAGGCGACGCGTACACGTGAGAAGGAAAATGCTGAGCGACGCGTATGCGTGACCAATGCATACGCATCGTAGCTCACACGTGACATCATTAAATTGAAAATGCTGGGGGCGATTTCTAAGCTTCCCAAGCCCAAATCCAACTCATTTCTGAAGCCATTACATGCAGAATTCAAGAGGGGATGAAAGAGGGAATCATTCATACACTTTAGCTTAATTTAGATGTAGAATTCTAAAGAGAGAGATGCTCTCTTCTCTCTCTAGATTAGGGTTCTTAGTTTTATTTTCCTTTTAGATCTAGATCTCAATTTCTCCTTTGCATTAGTTTTCCTTTACTTTTATTTGTTTTAGCAATTTACTTCTCTTTTAGTTTCCTTTATTTTGTTAATTCTAGTTTATAAACTCTTTTGTTGATTTTCATTTCCTTCAATGCAATTTATTGGTTTCATGTCTTTTAATATTTGCTTTGGTTTCTATTGTTGATTTCTTGCCTTTGTAGTTCTAGTTTCCTTTAATTCTTGCAATTTATGATGTTTATTTTTATTGTCCTCGTTGTGTTTGATGAAATGTTTCTTTTAGTCATGAGTTAGGTTTTTTTTCCTCTTGGCTTGTGTTGAGTAATTGGTGACTCTTGTGTTATCAAAATCTTTTGTTGATTGGTAATTGGAAGTTGCTAGTTGACTTGAATGCCACTAAAGCTAGTCTTTCATTATGATTTGACTAGGACTTATGGTCTCAAGTTGATATCTACTTGACTTTCCTTCAAAGTTAGAGGTTAACTAAGTGGAGCAATGGAAAATTCTTATCACAATTGATGATGATAATGAGGATAGAACTTCTAATTCTCATTCCTTGCCAAGAGCTTTCTTAGTTATTAGTTTTTTTCTTGCTCCCTATTTCAAAAAACCCCCAAAAACATTCCTTCTTAGCCAATAACAAGAATACTTCCCTGCAATTCTTTGAGAGACAACCCGAGATTTAAATACTTCGATTATTTTTATTGGGATTTGTACTTGTGACAAACAAATTTTTGATTGAGGATTGATTTTGGTTTAGAACTATAATTGCAACGAGATTTCATTTGTGAAAATTCTAGACCATACAAATAATTCCCTTCATCAAAATGGCACTGTTGCGGGGGAATTGCAATGGTGTTATGTTATTGGCTATTGTGAATATGTTCATATTGTGAATAGTTTGATTGTTGCTTCATTTGCTAGTTGTAGAATTTTGTTTCTCTTGTTTCCTATTAGTTTGTATGTTATTCTTTGCTACTATGAATTCTCATCACTTTGGCCATGAGTGTGATTACAGTTATGTTGTTGGGAATGGAAGCTTCAATGAGGATGTGAATCAAGGGTGGAACAATCAAAGATGGGAGGAGCCTCAAGGGATTAATCAACCTTCTTGGCAACAACCTCCTCCGATTTCTTATAGGTATAATCCAACCCTTAGTGCATATCAATCCAATAGCTATGGTGGACATCCTTATGACTACCAATAACCACCACTATATGCCTATGAGCCACACCCTCAATATAGCCCTTAACTATACTCGCAAGCCCCTTTTCACCAAACACCTCCATATGACCCTAATCCTTATCCACCATACCAACCACCTTTTGAGCCATATGAGACACATATAGAACTACCACCATTCCAACCTCAATACCTTCAAGAACAACCACCTCCTCCATACTATGACCAAGATGAATCACCTCCAATGTATGTAAATTTTCACCCACAAGATGAATTCTACTTTCCACCACAATCCTCCATAGAAGAATATCCATGTCCATCAATCCAAGGGCAATATGATCTTACTTATGTTAGCAATTTGGAACGAGAATCAAGGGATCGCCTAAAGGAATCAATGGATTAGCTTCAAGCAACGCTTCGTCAAAAGTTGGACTCATGGGATTCATACCACAAGCAAAACATGTCCATGGAAAATTGTAGAGGAGCAACCGAAGAGAAGGGTATGAAGGAGATTGTAGAATCTCAACTTGAGAGAAAGGGATTGGAGTGTGTTGTGCAACAAGTGGAACAAATGGGGAGTGTTGAACCACCACATCCATATTATGATGAACCACCTTCCTATTATAAACCTTTCCTCTAAAATAATGAACCCTCCCATCCACCCCAACCTCCAATGGATGACATCCTTGGTGTCCTTTTTCAAGGGCAAGAGGAGATGAAAAGGGATGTACAAAAATTCATGGCTGCCTTGGATGAGGTAATAAATCAATTAGCCTCCCAACGTTTGGACACTCAAGGAACTCCTATGGCTACATGTGGAGAATCTAATTAAGAACATAGAATGAAGGAGAGATTGGAAACTCCGGTGGATAATGAGGAATGTTGCTTTGTGTTGGAATAATTAGAGGAAGCTATGATTGTTGAAGAAAAGGAAGAAAGGGTTGAAGACTTAGGAGATGCGGAACCGCCATGGGAACCTAAAGTTGAGGAAAACCCCTCGAAGAAGATTGAATTTGATGTTAAGGAGGAATGTGCACAACCTCCAAGGCATATCCCATATGAAGAATTGGACGGGATAGAGCAAGAATTGAGTTCCCTTGGCAATAAAGATCAAGCATCAAATCTTAGTGGTGAAGAATCCTTTGAGCATGAAGAAATTTCTCCCGGTGAATTTGAAAGTGTTGTGGAGGTAGACTTCTCTCATCCTCCTAATTATGGTGTGAGTAAGGGAAAAGAGTTGGGTAAAATTGATGAGCAAAGGGTTGAAATTGGGAAATCTTATGAAGAGGTGGAAGTCCTTAGAAAAAGAAGGACGGGAGTTGAACATGCTTTGTCAAGATCCTTGGAAGCTTCTTTACCTAGGTTTTCGTCTACTCCTTCACTTGAGTGGGTAAAACTCATCTCTATTAGCTTTATTATCCCACTTGAGTATGGCTTGCTTGAAATGGATGGTCAACTTAGGGCACTTTACGGGATGAAGCGTAAGAGGAGGATATTTCGTGGTTGGCAATGCAAATCAAGGCTCATTTTGGTTGACACATCAAAGATGAGATGCAAAGGTTGGACTAGTGCCCAATTAGGTGGGTCTAGGAGGATAGTTAGTGATGAGCGGATAATTTATACGCTTTTTGGCATTGTTTTTACATAGTTTTTAGTATATTTTTATTAGTTTTTAAATAAAAATCACATCTCTGGACTTTACTATGAGTTTGTGTGTTTTTCTGTGATTTCAGGTAATTTCTGGCTGAAATTGAGGGACTTGAGCAAAAATCATATTCAGAGGTTGAAGAAGGACTGCAGATGCTGTTGGATTCTGACCTCTCTGCACTCAAAATGGATTTTCTGGAGCTACCAAACTTCATATGGCGCGCTCTCAATTGCGTTGGAAAGTAGACATCCAGGGCTTTCCAGAAATATATAATAGTCCATACTTAGCCCGAGTTTATACAACACAAACTGGTGTTCAACGCCAGTTCTATGTTGCATTCTGGAGTTAAACGCCAGAAACAAGTTGCAAAGTGGAGTTAAACGCCAGAAACAGGTTACAAACTGGCGTTCAACTCCAAGAGAAGCCTCTACACGTGTAAAGCTCAATGCTCAGCCCAAGCACACACCAAGTGGGCCCCAGAAGTAGATTTCTGCATCATTTACTCATTTCTGTAAACCCTAGTAACTAGTTTAGTATAAATAGGACTTTTTACTATTGTATTTACATCTTCGGATCATCTTTGGATTATCTTTTGATCCTTTGATCATGTTCAGGGGGCTGGCCATTTGGCCATGATTGGACATTGTTCTTATGTATTTTCAACGGTAGAGTTTCTACACACCATAGATTAAGGTGTGTACCTCTGCTGTTCCTCATGAATTAATGTAAAGTACTATTGTTTTTACTATTCAATTCAAGCTTATTCCTATTCTAAGATATTCATTCGCACCCAAGAACGTGATGAATGTGATGATTATGTGACGCTCATCACCATTCTCACCTATGAACACGTGCCTGACAATCACTTCCGTTCTACATGAAGATGAGATAGAATGAGTATCTCTTAGATATCTAATACAGGGGACCGAGTCTGAGAAATTAGAGTCTTCGTGGTATAAGTTAGAACCCATGGACGGCCATTCCTGAGATCCAGAAAGTCTAAACCTTGTCTGTGGTATTCCGAGTAGGATCTGGGAAGGGATGGCTGTGACGAGCTTCAAACTCGCGAGTGCTCGGTGTAGTGACAGATGCAAAAGGATAGTAAATCCTATTCCAGTACGATCGAGACCCGACAGATGATTAGCCATCCAGTGACAGCACATTGGACCATTTTCACAGAAAGGACGGGATGTAGCCATTGACAACGGTGATGCCCAACATACAGCTTGCCATGGAAGGGAGTAGGAATGATTGGATGAAGACAGCAGGAAAGCAGAGGTTCAGGAGGAACGAAAGCATCTCTATACGCTTATCTGAAATTCTCACCAATGAATTACATAAGTATCTCTATCCTAGTTTATATTTTATTTATATTTTTATTATCAATTCACCATAACCATTTGAATCCGCCTAACTGAGATTTACAAGGTGACCATAGCTTGCTTCAGGCCGACAATCTCCGTGGGATCGACCCATACTCACGTAAGGTTTATTACTTGGACGACCCAGTGCACTTGCTGGTTAGTTGTGCGAAGTTGTGACAAAGTGTGATTCACGTTTGAGAGCACCAAGTCTTTGGCGCCATTGTTGATGATCGCAATTTCGTGCACCAAGTTTTTGGCACCGTTGCCGGGGATTGTTCGAGTTTGGACAACTGACGGTTCATCTTGTTGCTCAGATTAGGTAATTTTATTTTAATTTTAAGCTTTTTATTTCTTATTTTCGAAAAATACAAAAAAAAATTCTCCTTTTTCGTTCTTCCCAAAATAATTTTTGAAAAAAACCAAAAAAAAATTAATAAAACCAAAAAT
Source organism: Arachis hypogaea (assembly GCF_003086295.3). Classification (NCBI taxonomy): domain Eukaryota; kingdom Viridiplantae; phylum Streptophyta; class Magnoliopsida; order Fabales; family Fabaceae; genus Arachis; species Arachis hypogaea. Next base: position 56,224,874 of record NC_092049.1, read on the forward strand.
ATTTTATGTTTCTTGTTTGAGTCTAGAGTCAAATTTTAAGTTTGGTGTCAGTTGCATATTTTTTAATTTTTCCTTAAAAAATTTTCGAAAATTCATGCATGATGTTCTTCATGATCTTCAAGTTGTTCTTGATAAGTCTTCTTGTTTGATCTTTAAAATTTCTTGTTTTGTGTCTTTTCTTGTTTTTCATATGCATTCTTGAATTCTTAGTGTCTAATTATTAAAAATTTCTAAGTTTGGTGTTTTGCATGTTTTCTTTTATTGAAAATTTTTCAAAAATACATACTTGATGTTCATCATGATCTTCAAAGTGTTCTTGGTGTTCATCTTTGCATTCAAAGTGTTCTTGCATGTTTTCTTTGTTTTGATCCAAAATTTTTATGTCTTGAGTCTTTTTGATGTTTTCTCTTTCCTTATTAAAATTCAAAAATAAAAAAAAATATCTTTTCCTTATTTTACTCCTAATTTTCAAAAATTGCATTGAATTAGTCAAAGATTTTCCAAATCATATCTTTTTTTTAGTCAAGCAAAATTTCAATTTCAAAACAAAAAAATTTATCTTTTTCAAAAATAAAATCCTTTTCACTTTTCTTCTTAATTTTTTTTCGAAAATTTTAAAAATTAATTCTTCAAAATCTTTTTCTTAATTTTATCTTATATTTTCGAAATTAATACTAACATTTAATGTTTGAATTCAAAAATTTCAAGTTTGTGACTTTCCTATCAAGAAAAATTCAATCTTTAAAATTCTAGAATCATATATTTTGGTTTCTTGTTAGTCAAGTCATCAACTTTAATTTTTAAAATCAAATCTTTTTAATTTATATTTCAAATCTTTTTCAATCATATCTTTTCAATCATATCTTTTTAATCATATCTATTTTCAAAATAAAATCATATCTTTACAATCATATCTTTTTCAAAAATCAAATCTTTTCAAATTGTTTGCCAATCATATCTTTTTAATTCATATCTTTTTCAAATCACATCTTTTTAAAATTCTAATTTCAAAATTTCTTTCTAACTTCTTATCTTTTAAATTTATTTCTTATCTTTTTCAAAACCACCTAACCACTTTTTCACTCTTAATTTTCGAAAATTACCTTCCCCTTTTTCAAAATTCCTTTTAATTAACTAATTATTTTAAATGTTAATTTAATTTTATTTTATTTCTCTTTTTAAAATTTCGAATTATAACTAATATTTTAAAAAAAAAATACTTTTATTTTATTTTATTTAATTTTTGAATTTTTCTCTTCCCCTTCTTTTATTCTTCTCTTCTTCAACTCACATAAAGGAATCTCTATACTGTGACATAGAGGATTCCTCTTCTTTTCTATTCTCTTCTTTTTCATATAAGCATGAACAGGGATAAAGACATTCTTATTGAAGCTGATCCTGAACCTGAAAGGACTCTAAAGAGGAAGCTAAGGGAAGCTAAAGCACAACTCTCTGGAGAAAATCTGACAGAAATTTTTGAAAAAGAAGGAGACATGGCCGAAAATAATAACAATGCAAGAAAGATGCTTGGTGAATTTACTATACCAAATTCCAATTTACATGGAAGAAGCATCTCAATCCCTGCCATTGGAGCAAACAATTTTGAGCTAAATCCTCAATTAGTTTCTCTGATGCAACATAACTGCAAGTTTCATGGACTTCCATCAGAAGATCCTTTTCAGTTCTTAACTGAATTCTTGCAGATCTGTGACACTGTTAAGACCAATGGGGTTGATCCTGAGGTCTACAGGCTTATGCTTTTCCCATTTGCTGTAAAAGACAGAGCTAGAGTATGGTTGGACTCTCAACCTAAAGATAGCCTGAACTCTTGGGATAAGCTAGTCACGACTTTCTTAGCCAAGTTCTTTCCTCCTCAAAAGCTTAGTAAGCTTAGAGTGGATGTTCAAACCTTCAAACAGAAAGAAGGTGAATCCCTCTATGAAGCTTGGGAGAGATACAAGGAACTGACCAAAAAGTGTCCTTCTGACATGCTTTCAGAATGGACCATCCTCGATATATTCTATGATGGTCTATCTGAGCTATCAAAGATGTCATTGGATTATTCTGTAGGTGGATCCATTCACCTAAAGAAAACGCCTGGAGAAGCTCAGGAACTCATTGACATGGTTGCAAATAACCAGTTCATGTACACTTCTGAAAGGAATCCTGTGAATAATGGGATGCCTCAGAGGAAGGGAGTTCTTGAAATTGATACTCTGAATGCCATATTGGCTCAGAACAAAATATTGACTCAGCAAGTCAATATGATCTCTCAGAGTCTGAATGGATTGAAGGAATCATCCAACAGTACCATAGAGCCATCTTCTGAAGAAGAAGCTTATGATCCTGAGAACCCTGCAATAGCAGAGGTGAATTACATGGGTGAACCCTATGGAAACACCTATAATCCCTCATGGAGAAATCATCCAAATTTCTCATGGAAGGATCAACAAAAGCCTCAACAAGGCTTTAATAATGATGGAAGAAATAGGTTTAGCAATAGCAAGCCTTTTCCATCATCCACTCAGCAACAGACAGAGAATTCTGAGTAGAATCCATCTAGCTTAGCAAATATAGTCTCTGATCTATCTAAGGCCACTTTAAGTTTCATGAATAAAACAAGGTCCTTCATTAGAAATTTGGAGGCACAAGTGGGCCAGCTGAGTAAAAGGGTCACTGAAACTCCTCCTAGTACTATTCCAAGCAATATAGAAGAAAATCCAAAGAGAGAGTGCAAGGCCATTGATTTGACCATCATGGCCGAACCTACAAGGGAGAAGGAGGCCGTGAATCCTAGTGAGGAAGACCTCCTGGGACGTTCAGTGACCAATAAGGAGTTTTTCTTTGATGAACCAAAGGAATCTGAGGCTCATCTAGAGAACATAGAGATTCCATTGAACCTCCTTCTGCCCTTCATGAGCTCTGATGAGTATTCTTCTTCTGAAGCGAATGAAGACGTCATTGAAGAGCAAGTTACTAAGTAACTTGGTGCAATCATGAAGCAAAATGCCAAATTATTTGGTAATGAGACTTGGGAAGATGAACCTCCCTTGCTCACCAATAAACTGAATGCATTGGATAGGCAGAAATTACCTCAAAAAAAAAAAAATAGGATCCTGGCGAATTCTTAATACCCTGTACCATAGGCACCATGACCTTTGAGAAAGCTCTGTGTGACTTAGGGTCAGGAATAAACTTAATGCCAATCTCTGTAATGGAGAAACTTGGGATCTTTGAGGTGCAAGCTTCCAGAATCTCATTAGAGATGGCAGACAACTTAAGAAAATAGGCTTATGGACTAGTAGAGGACGTGTTAGTAAAGGTTGAAGGCCTTTACATCCCTGCTGATTTCATAATCCTAGACACTGGGATGGATGAGGATGAATCCATCATCTTTGGAAGACCCTTCCTAGCCACAGCAAGAGCTGTGATTGATGTGGATAGAGGAGAGTTGTTCCTTCAACTGAATGAGGACAACCTTGTGTTTAAAACTCAAGGATCTCCTTCTGTAACCATGAGGAGGAAGCATGAAAAGCTCCTCTCATTGCAGAGTCAACCAAAGCCCCCACAGTCAAACTCTAAGTTTGGTGTTGGGAGGCCACAACCAAACTCTAAGTTTGGTGTTGAACCCCCACATTCAAACTCTAAGTTTGGTGTTGGGAGGTCCGAACAAAGCTCTGAACATCTGTGAGGCTCCATGAGAGCTTACTGTCAAGCTATTGACATTAAAGAAGCGCTTGTTGGGAGGCAACCCAATGTTATTTAATCATATCTATTTTATTTTCTTTTTGTTATTTCGTGTTTTATTAGGTTGATGATCATGTGGAGTCACAAAAACTACTGAAAAATAAAAAATAGAATGAAAAATAGCATTAAAAACAGCACACCCTGGAGGAGGAGCATTCTGGCGTTTAAACGCCAGAAACAAGCATCTGTCTGGCGTTTAACGCCAGAAACAAGCACCAAGCTGGTGTTTAATGCCAGAAACTAGCATTTAGTTGGTGTTAAACGCCAGAAATAGGCTACATTTGGGCGTTTAACGCCAGAAACAAGCAGCAGTCTGGCGTTAAACGCCAGGATTGCACAACAAGGGCATTTTACACGCCTAATTGGAGCAGGGATGTTAAGTCCTTGGCCCCACTGGATCTGTGGACCCCACAGGATCTGTGGACCCCACAGGATCCCCACCACTTGTTCTCTCCTCTTCACACATTTTTATAACTCTCTTCCCCAAATACCCTTCACCAATCACCTCCATACCTTTTGGCCGAACCACTCACCTCCCTCCATCTCCTCTATTTTCTTCTTCTTCTACGACCTTCTTCCTTCTTTTGCTCGAGGACGAGCAAACCTTTTAAGTTTGGTGTGGTAAAAGCATTGCTTTTTGTTTTTCTATAACCATTTATGGCACTTAAGGCCGGAGAAACCTCTAGAAAGAGGAAAGGGAAGACAAAAGCTTCCACCTCCAAGTTATGAGAGATAGAGAAATTCATCTCAAGGGATGTACTTCCCTCCACAGAACTATTAGGAGCAAATCAACACCTCCCTAGGAGAATTAAGTTCCAACATGGGACAACTAAGGATGGAACACCAAGAGCACTCCATCATTCTCCATGAAATTAGAGAAGATCAAAGAGCTATGAGGGAGGAGCAACAAAGACAAGGAAGAGACATAGAGGAGCTCAAGAGCACCATTGGTTCTTCAAGAAGAGGAAGACGTCACCCTCACTAAGGTGGACCCATTCCTTAATCTCCTTGTTCTTACTTTCTGTTTTTCGTTTACTATGCTTCATGTTTATTTATGTTTGTGTCTTTACTATATGATCATTAGTGTCTAAGTGTCTTTGTCTTAAAGCTATGAATGTCCTATGAATCCATCACCTCTCTTAAATGAAAAATGTTCTAAAAACAAAAGAACAAGAAGTACAGGGTTTCGAATTCATCTTTGAAACTAGTTTAATTATTTTGATGTGGTGACAATACTTTTTGTTTTCTGAATGAATGCTTGAACAGTGCATATGTCTTTTGAAATTGTGGTTTATGAATGATAAATATGTTGGCTCTTGAAAGAATGATGAAAAAGGAGAAATGTTATTTGATAATCTGAAAAATCATAAAATTAATTCTTGAAGAAAGAAAAAGCAGTGAATACAAAAGCTTGCAGAAAAGAGAAAAAAGAAAAGAAAAATGGCGAAAAAAAGAGAAAGAGAAAGAAAAAGCAAGCAGAAAAAGCCAAAAGCTCTTTAAACCAAAAGGCAAGAGCAAAAAGCCAATAGCCCTTAAAACCAAAAGGCAATGGTAATAAAAAGGATCCAAGGCTTTGAGCATCAGTGGATAAGAGGACCTAAAGGAATAAAATCCTGGCCTAAGCGGCTAAACCAAGCTGTCCCTAACCATGTGCTTGTGGCGTGAAGGTGTCAAGTGAAAACTTGAGACTGAGCGGTTAAAGTCAAGGTCCAAAGCAAAAACAAAGTGCGCTTAAAAACCCTGGACACCTCTAATTGGGGACTTTAGCAAAGCTGAGTCACAATTTGAAAAGGTTCACCCAGTTATGTGTCTGTGGCATTTATGTATCCGGTGGTAATACTGGAAAACAAAGTGCTTAGGGCCACGGCCATGACTCATAAAGTAGCCATGTTCAAGAATCAACATACTGAACTAGGAGAATCAATAATACTATCTAAATTCTAAGTTCCTATAGATGCCAATCGTTCTGAACTTCAAGGGATAAAGTGAGATGCCAAAACTATTTAAGAGGCAAAAAGCTACTAGTCCCGCTCATCTGATTGGAGCTAAGTTTCATTGATATTTTAGAATTTATAGTATATTCTCTTCTTTTTATCCTATTTGATTTTCAGTTGCTTGGGGACAAGCAACAATTTAAGTTTGGTGTTGTGATGAGCAGATAATTTATACGCTTTTTTGCATTGTTTTTACATAGTTTTTAGTATGATTTAGTTAGTTTTCAGTATATTTTTATTAATTTTTAAATAAAAATCACATTTCTGGACTTTACTATGAGTTTGTGTGTTTTTCTATGATTTCAGGTAATTTCTGGCTGAAATTGAGGGACTTGAGCAAAAATCAGATTCAGAGGTTGAAGAAAGACTGCAGATGCTGCTGGATTCTGACCTCCCTGCACTCAAAATGGATTTTCTGGAGCTACCGAACTCCAAATGGCACGCTCTCAATTTCGTTGGAAAGTAGACATCCAGGGCTTTCCAGCAATATATAATAGTCCATCCTTTGCCCGAGTTTAGACGATGCAAACTGGCGTTCAATGCCAGTTCCATGTTGAATTCTGGAGTTAAACGCCAGAAACAGGTTACAAACTGGCGTTCAACTCCAAGAGAAGTCTTTACACGTGTAAAGCTCAATGCTCAGCCCAAGCACACACCAAGTGGGCCCCATAAGTGGATTTCTGCATCATTTACTCATTTCTGTAAAACCTAGTAACTAGTTTAGTATAAATAGGACTTTTTACTATTGTATTTACATCTTCGGATCATCTTTGGATTATCTTTTGATCCTTTGATCATGCTCAAGGGGCTGGCCCTTCGGCCATGCCTGGACATTGTTCTTATGTATTTTCAATGGTAGAGTTTCTACCCACCATAGATTAAGGTGTGGAGCTCTGCTGTTCCTCATGAATTAATGCAAAGTACTATTGTTTTTCTATTCAATTCAAGCTTATTCCTATTCTAAGATATTCATTCGCACCCAAAAACATGATGAATGTGATGATTTTGTGACGCTCATCACCATTTTCACCTATGAACGCGTGCCTGACAACCACTTCTGTTCTACATGAAGATGAGATAAAATGAGTATCTCTTAGATATCTAATATAGGGGACCGAGTCTGAGATATTAGAGTCTTCGTGGTATAAGTTAGAACCCATGGACGGCCATTCATGAGATCTGGAAAGTCTAAACCTTGTCTGTGGTATTCCGAGTAGGATCTGGGAAGGGATGACTGTGACGAGCTTCAAACTAGTGAGTGCTGGGCGTAGTGACAGACGCAAAAGGATAGTAAATCCTATTCCAGTACGATCGAGAACTGATAGATGATTAGCCATGCAGTGACAGCGCATTGGACCATTTTCACAGAGAGAACGGGATGTAGCCATTGACAACGGTGATGCCCAACATACAGCTTGCCATGGAAGGGAGTAGGAATGATTGGATGAAGACAGTAGGAAAGCAGAGGTTCAGCAGGAATGAAAGCATCTCTACACGCTTATCTGAAATTCTCACCAGTGAATTACATAAGTATCTCTATCATAGTTTATATTTTATTTATATTTTTATTATCAATTCACCATAACCATTTGAATCCGCCTGACTGAGATTTACAAGGTGACCATAGCTTACTTCAGGCCGACAATCTCCGTGGGATCGACCCTTACTCATGTAAGGTTTATTACTTGGACGACCCAGTGCACTTGCTAGTTAGTTGTGCGAAGTTGTGACAAAGTGTGATTCACGTTTGAGAGCACCGAGTCTTTGGCACCATTGTTGATGATCGCAATTTCGTGCATCAGTTAGGCACTTCATTGAGAATTCATCTTGCTTATCACCCGGATGGATTAATGATGATCGACTTGAAGACGGGTGTGAAAATAAAGTGTGGGATCCCGTATTACAAGATGTGGATCAATTTTGGGAGCTCATGGTTTGTGTTGGACTCCATCAAAGCTTGGAGCTATTGATTTTGAAGAATGGAGCTTATTGGAAGTCCAAGCATTGGTGGATGTTCAAGGATGGATACAAGCACAAGCCACCATGACAAGGAGCTCACCATAAGTCCAACTTAAGGACAATAAATAAAAGTACTAGGTGGGATAAATATTGGTAACATCTTTTCACTTTATCTTTTGTAAATATTGGTAAAAATTAGTTTAATTTTGATGTTTTGTTTGGTTTATTGAGTTTAATTGGTAGTTTAGTATGTTGAATAAGGTCTTATGGTGTTTTAGTAGCTGTTTGGAGGTTTGGAATGCTTGGTTTGGTGCAAAAACTTGGAAAAATTTTGAAAAACAGAGCATCAACCCATGTGTATGCATCACCCACGCGTACACGTGAGTCCAAGCTTTTCGACCATCCACGCGTGCACATCACCCACGCGTACGCGTGGATTAAGATTTCCACCTTCCATACAAAAACCCGAGAGTTGTCCGAGGTTTGGGCTGGAATTGTGTCTCTAGCACAAAGTCCACCCACGCGTACGCGTCAACCCTCTGAATAACCCATCACGCGTACGTGTGACCCACACGTACGCGTCGACACCATTTCACTTATCCACGCTTACGCGTCACATGATTCATACGCACAGATTGCCTTGTTCCACCCACCTTCTTTTCTCTTCCTCTTTCGATTTCTTTCCTTCTTCTCTGTTCTTTTCTTTTCTTTCCCTTCTTCAACCATCATCCAACACTACCAAAAGCCATCTATAACCATTTTTTTTTAGTTAGATAGTTAGTTAGTTGTTTAGGTTAGTTTAGTTTTCATTTATTTTTTTGTTTTTCATTGTATGTGTTGGATTATTAATCTTGGTTACTGTTTATTGCTGCTGATTACTGATAGGATGTTAGTTTAACATCACCTTTGTTTATATCCTTTGTTGGATTCTTTGTTGAGGTACAAATTGTTACTTGGTTTTGAGCTTTTCATGCTTAGCACTTTTGAATACCAAGTACATGTTATATTGTTTCCTAGCTTTCTAAATCTTTTGAATTGCATGCTTTGGCCACCATGCATTCAACATCTATTGTTAGGCAATTGTACATTATCAATGCATTTTTTTAGGTGGTGCTTGTTGTTAATTGACCTTTATTCAAATCACCCATTTCATGCATTGAGATTTTGGAATTGTCAAAATTGGATCGAAAGCTTACCTGGTGATATATTTTTGAGGTTTCTAAGATTTGTGGACCATGCTTGCTATGTGACTGAGTTTAACTTCTATCTTCTTTTTCCTAAGTTCCATAGCATCCATGTGTTCCACTTCTATGTCACTTAGGTGTTGCAACAACTTCAAAATGTGTCATTGATTGATGTATAAGTTCATATTCCATTTTGTTCATTAAAGTTACTTACACATTAACCAATGTCCATGCATTATCCAATTTCACAATTGCTTGATTAATTGCTTTAGTGCTTTTATGCTTCTTCACTACTTGTTTGGTTATCTTAACCCACAAGTCTCTTCAAGTATCTCAAGAACACTAGAATGAGTGAAGTGCATACCTCTTTTGTATAATGGTGACATAGCTTTTTATGCTAGTGTGCGTGTGTTCTATACCGCGTGCAATTTAGAACTCACACTAATTCACTCACTCAATTCTAGTGATTTACCTCATTCCAACATTGTATACTTCCTTGCTTTTTCATTTAATTTTCTTACTATCCTGTCTTCTATTTTCAGGATAAGTCACCATAAGAAAAAAATGGAAGCGGGAGAAAGAACATTCAGCAACCGGTTGACCTACCAGCTAAAGGTGGCAACTCGGAGAGTCGCCATACCCCCTTGCTCATCTTAAAATGCACCGAGGACGGTGCAAACTTTTAACTGCGGGGAAGTCGTCCGACCAGTCTTCGTTTTTGGGTGACAATTTCTAATCCTAACACTTTTTCATTTCATCTTTTAGGTCTTTTAGGACTTTTGTTGTATTTTCTTATTTTGCACATATATATATATATATATATATATATATATATATATATATATATATTTATATATATATAATAAGCTTAGTTAGAATAATGAAATTCTCCAAGAAAAATATTCTTAATAGGGCATTGGTATTCCAATTGATTTAAGTATAAATTTTCATTAAACTTTCTTGAATTCTATATATTGTGGATCATGTTCTTGAGCTAAGAACACAAGCTTGTGAGATTTTGAGCCTAATTGCGTGGTTATATCTTATAACCACTTATTTTCCTTCTTGTGTGCATTATTCTCTTTCTATGATTGTAGTCTTTGATTTGTTTGATTCTATATGTCTATTATTCCATGTATATATGCATTTATCTGATTGAGGCCATTGTTTCATTAGCTCACTTACCCAAATAGCCTTACATTTTATCTTCCATTGTTATCCAACTTTGAGCCTACGATTAACCTACTTTGTTCTTAATTTTAGCACATTACAAGCCTTTAAGCAAAAATAATAAATGTCTTTAATTTGGATCTTTGATTATCTTAGGCTAGTGAGTGTGTGTATCATTCAAGTGTGGGGAAACCTGGGACATTGGTTGAGGTAAAAGGATATTTTTGTATTTTGTTGAAAATCTTGGGAATTGGGTACATATTCATGCATTAATTATGTTTAAACCATATGCATTGATGCTCTTTGAAGGGTTGGAAACGAATTCCAACACCTAAAACTCACCGGCAAGTGTACCGTGTCGCATCAAGTAGTAAAACTCACATAGAGTGAGGTCGATCCCATAGGGATTGATGGATCAAGTAACTTTAGTGGGTGATTAGTTTAGTCAAGCTAACATTGAAGTGAAATTGGATGCAATGTAGCCAACAGAAAATAAATAGTAGTGAATTTAAAGTTGCAGAATGTAAATGGCAGGGAACTTAAAGAGCAAGAAAAGTAAATTGACAAAATCCTAGATGACAAGAAATGTAAATTACATCAAATGTAAAGGGGATTGGGTGCAGGAAATTTAAAGAAAAGCAATAAGCAGCACTTAGAACAACTGCAGAATAATTAAATTGCATGAAAAGTAAAAGGAATTGGGTGCTGGGAATTAAAACTTCAACAAGAAATTGTAAAGTGCAATCAATCAGAGAAGTAGAAATGGGGATAAATTGCAAAAGATCTAAATAGATATGGAAAATTACTTGAAGAAATAGAACAGAAAATAAATTTAGCTCAATTATAAAATTTAAAAGAGAAATTAAAGATCTCAGGAGATCAATGAGACTAGAAAGTAGATCTAGATCTCAATTCCTTCCTTGATCAAACAGAAAGCAATTTGCAGAAGGAAATGAGGTTTAAAAATAGCAGAGAAGGTTAAAACCCAATGCTTAGATTAATTGAGAGGGAGAGTGGAAGATGATTCTCAGAATTTGAATCAATGGAGCTCTTCAACCTCAATTCAAGATCCAAAACAGAAAAGCTAAAGTTGCAGAGGAAGAAGATTTAAAACAGCAAATGAAATTTGAATTATCTAGAAGAAGAACAAAGAGATTTCAGAGTGAGAATTGAAATAAAATTCCTTCAATTCTCCAATTTAAGTCAAGATGTAAAAGTGACCTCTCTATTCTCCTTCAAATGCTCTCTAGTAGAGCCAGCCTTTCTCCTGAAATGAGAATCGATGCCTTTATATAGGCTTTACAAAGTGAAAATGAAATAAAAAAAACAAATTACAATTAAATGAAATTCCTCATCTAATTGATCCTTGTGCCTTTGAGTTAATGGGCTTTGCTTGCTTTGGATTTGAAGAAGAGTGGGTTGATTTGGATTTGGCCTTTTTCAAATTGGTGAAGAATTGAATTTAAATGGAATTTTGGTTGAATTTTGGCCTATGGGTGACACTCCCAGTAGAGTGCTCGGTTGTCACCAAGAGCACAGCATCCAAGCCTTGCCTTGGCCTTGCAATGTGCGTGACAAGCTCCCTGGACAGCATCAGGGTAGCGCTCAGCTCTCCCCAAGAGCGTAGCATCCATGCTGCTTGTCAAGTAGTGTGAAGTATCCGTGTTCAAGCCTTGGGGGTTGCACTCTTGCCCAATTTTCTTGCATTTTCTTTGCGAGAGAGCACGATAATGCTCTCTAAGTCATCGCTGTGCTCTCCATATGAGTGCTATTAGAAGCGCCTCTTTGCCTTGGAGTGAGGCTCTCTCTTCGAATCTTGGTGGTTGCACTTTGGTCTATTTTTGCTTGTTTTTGGTCCTTAAAGATGCCTTTCAGTTGTTCCTCAATTTTGTGTCAAATATGGATTGCCATATTTACTTGGAAAGCTCTGAATGTCAGGTTTCCAGTGCAACTAGAAGCACATCAATTAGACGTCTGTAGCTCAAGTTATGGCCCTTTGAAGGAGGCATGGTCATGTTGTGAGCGCCCAAGTTTAACTTAGCCAAAAATCTTGCTTCCAAGCTGAATTTGAACTCTTATAGCGCTCGGTTAACTCAATGAGTGCAGCACTCCTTGATTTAGTCATGGGCCACGCTTTTAAAAGCGTGGCCTAAGGCTCCAAAGTGTGCCCCAACTTCAAAGTGTGCCCCAAAACTCTTTTTTTCTTCTTTTTAGTTTATTTTGTGCTCTTTTGCTTTTTTTTCTTATTTCCTACAAAATTTATAAAATCAAAAGATCAAGGAAATGTACCATTTAAGCACAAAAGTATTCAATATTTAAGCACAAATCATCAATTTTTTTTATGAAAAAGCATAGAAAAACATGACATGATGGCATGTCATCACAACACCAAACTTAAACCTTACTTGTCCCCAAGCAAGAAAAGAATCATGCTATAAAGATTGACAAACCAAGGTGAGAAGAAGAGCAACTCAATGTTCATGGTAAGCTAGTTTTCTAAGCATGCTACAATCACAAAAGAAATATAAATGATTGATGCTTCTATCTAGCTCAATTTATGAAATCTTTTTCTTATATTTCTTCCTTGAAACAAGCTTTTGATTTTCTTATTAGCTTCTCCTTTTGGGTGCTTTGCCCCATGAGTTGATAACAAAGCTACGACTTCTAAATGCTTTGTTTTCAAGTATTACCACTTGATACATAAGCACCACAAGCATTTAATTAGAGGACTTCATTAGGCTCATTTGTTTCTTTTCTTGACTCTCTAATCATTGATGCTCAGAGCCTTGAGGTTTGAGGAAGTGCATTTGCACTTTGAGCCTAACCTTGACTCTAAGTATTTTGTTTTCAAGCTTTTTGCTTGATACATAAACATCACAATTACTTAACAAATTAATTTTCATTGGTACTCAGAGCCTTCATCTTTCTCATTCTTTCCCTTTTGCTTTTCTTGCCTTAATTGTATTTGCTTCTTCAAGGTTTTCATGATTTTCAAAAGATTTCACAAAATATACTAGATGAAAACTTCAATTAAATAAAATCCAATGCATTTGAGCAACAATTAATCATACTAGCTTTCCAATACTTGTATGCACATGCTTCTTCTTTAATTCCTTGTTTGCTTATGATCATATGATGCTTTACTGCTTTTGAATTCACAAAACTCAAGTTGGTAGTCATAATGTCACAGCAGCATGTTGCAAATCAAGATTCAAGCTATGCTTATTCATACCACACATGCATACAGAGAATATAAAGACAATCATGCAATTTAAAGTGCTGGAAACAAATGAGAGGGAAAAGGAACTTTACAACCTTGTAATTCATCTTCTCTAATGTTATCCTTTTCCTTCTATTCTTCCTCTTTCCCTTGTCAAACTCAGAATGCTTGCTCATCCTCAAGCAATAATTAGAACAATGGCTATGGGGCTAAGATGGATCATGAATGTCTTACACAATGAAATGTTAGTAATACATGTGTTCTAAGCAAGCAAAATTAAAGATAATAATCAAGGCACAAGAGACAGAGACATTGTGATTGCAATCATGAGAAGGTGTGCATGATACATGGCATAAAAGATAAGTGGCACACCAAATTTAGTGTGACACTTTCACTTGGAATTAATGCAAGTATCTAGTAAAAATTGGAAGCAAATTTTGTTGCATAGCAACACCAAACTTAGAATGCAACCATATGTCAATTTATTTGAACTAAAACTAAGCCAATGAAACTGTTATAGGTTAAGTACAATCACCAAGCCAAGAATCTGTCATGAATAAGGATCTCTTGGTGATGTATTAACAAAAATAGTTAATAAGCAAAATAAGTGAAAGCATTAAAAACAAAGAATTAACTAAAGTAAATAGAATAACAAAATGTCAAACCAAAAGAAAATTAACACTGCAAAGGCATTATGGTTATGCAGACAAGTGGTGTTGCTGGATTTCTTGCATAGAGAATTAAGTGGCACACCAAACTTAGAATCTTAGTGTGACACTTTAGAATTGATGCAATCATCTAGAGGGATTGAAAACAAAGTGTTGCATGGCAACACCAAACTTAGAATGTAACCATATGCCAATTTATTGAATTTAAACAAATCAAAGAAAGAAAAGAAAGCAGAAAAGAGAAATGTTACCTACGGTTGACATGTTCTTCACTTTCTTCCTCTTCTTCCAGTTTGTTAAGAGGAATGACCTCAAGGGGGGAGAATATTTAGCTAGTGTCCCTTGTCTTGGCCTCTCCTTAGCAAGCTTCCTCTTGTAAATGGCTTGATTGATCTTGCATGCTGGATCAGGGACAGGATTGGTGCTCTTGTTAGTTGCCTTCACTTCTTTGATTTCAAGACATGGTTGCTGTGTGATTATTGGAGTTTTGTCTTCATCAAGAGTTCCTTGCAATGGTGGTTCAATGAGCTCTTCCTTTGTGCACTTTTCTACTTCACTTGAGTGTGAATTCTCTTAAGTATCTTTCTCCATTTCTTCTTCATGATTTTTCATTAATTCCTTTGGGAGGGAATCTTTATGTTTCATTGTCACCTCAAGTAGCTTTTGTGAATGTAAAATCCTTGGCTCATGTCCCTCATCCTTCATTGCAATTTCACTTGACACAAAGACCTTTTGTTCTTATTTTTCCACTTCCTTACTTGCATTCAACAATTGTTCTCCCAGCACTTCCATGTTTTTGAGGGAGTTCTCTAATCTCTGTTCCACCTCCTTACATTTTTCAAACATGATCTCAAGCTTTGAGAGGCCTTGGTTCATGGAAGTTTGTGTGGGTGGTAAGTTTTGAAAGGGGCTTTCTATTGAAGCATGGTCAAGTGACGATATCTCTAGATAAATATCATATGGAGTATTAGAATTCTCCTCCCAGCCACCATTAGAATCATGACTTGCATCATTTTGTGGTGGAGGAAAATATCCCATATGATTTTCTTGCTCATCTTGTGTCTCTGAAGCAAATCTCCATGGATTGGAGTGCTTAGAACTTGTATTTTCTTGGTGATATTCCCAGCCACCATTAGAGATTAGTGATGGTGGATAGTATCCCATAGAATTTTGTTTGACCATAAGATGAGTTGAACTCCATTTGAATTTTGTAAAATGCAACATCAATGAAAATTGAAATTACTCATATCATAGATGAGAATTTTTTAGTGAGGCAAAAACTCAAACACCTTGGTTTCAATCTAAAATAGAAAACAAAAATAAAGAAAATGCTTGATCTAGACTTCTCACCCACTTAATCATTGTTGATCTAAATCAATCCCCGGCAACAGCGCCAAAAACTTGATGGGTTGGAAACGAATTCCAACACCTAAAACTCACCGGCAAGTGTACCGGGTGGCATCAAGTAGTAAAACTCACTTAGAGTGAGGTCGATCCCACAGGGATTGATGGATCAAGCAACTTTAGTGGGTGATTAGTTTAGTCAAGCTAACATTGAAGTGAAGTTGGATGCAATGTAGCCAACAGAAAGTAAATAGCAGTGAATTTAAAGTTGCAGAATGTAAATGGCAGGGAACTTAAAGAGCAAGAAAAGTAAATCGACAAAATCCTAAATGACAAGAAATGTAAATTGCATCAAATGTAAAGGGGATTGGGTGCGGAAAATTTAAAGGAAAGCAACAAGCATCACTTAGAACAACTGCAGAATAATTAAAGTGCATGAAAAGTAAAAGGAATTGGGTGCTGGAAATTAAAACTTCAACAAGAAAATGTAAAGTGCAATCAATCAGAGAAGTAGAAATGGAGATAAATTGCAAAAGATCTAAATAGATATGGAAAATTACTTGAAGAAATAGAACAGAAAATAAATTTAGCTCAATTATAAAATTTAAAAGAGAAATTAAAGATCTCAAGAGATCAATGAGACTAGAAAGTAGATCTAGATCTCAATTCCTTCCTTTATCAAATAGAAAGCAATTTGCAGAAGGAAATGAGGTTTAAAAATAGCAGAGAAGGTTAAAACCCAATGCTTAGATCAATTGAGAGGAAGAGTGGAAGATGATTCTCAGAATTTGAATCAATGGAGCTCTTCAACCTCAACTCAAGATCCAAAACAAAAAAGCTAAAGTTGCAGAAGAAGAAGATTTAAAATAGCAAATGACATTTGAATTATCTAGAAGAAGAACAAAGAGATTTCAGAGTGAGAATTGAAACAAAATTCCTTCAAATCTCCAATTTAAGTCAAGATGTAAAAGTGAGCTCTCTATTCTCCTTCAAATGCTCTCTAGTAGAGCCAGCCTTTCTCCTGAAATGAGAATCAATGCCTTTATATAGGCTTTACAAAGTTAAAATGAAATTAAAAAAAAACAAATTACAATTAAATGAAATTCCACATCTAATTGATCCTTGTGCCTTTGGGTTAATGGGCTTTGCTTGCTTTGGATTTGAAGAAGAATGCATTGATTTAGATTTGGTCTTTTTCAAATTGGTGAAGAATTGAATTTAAATGGAATTTTGGTTGAATTTTGGCCCATGGGTGACACTGCCAGTAGAGTGCTCGGTTGTCACCGAGAACACAACATCCAAGCCATGCTTTGGCATTGCAATGTGCGTGACAAGCTCCCTGGACAGCATCAGGGTAGCGCTCAGCTCTCCCCAAGAGCGCAGCATCCATGCTGCTTGTCAAGTCTTGTGAAGAATCCGTGTTCAAGCCTTGGGGGTTGCACTCTTGCCCAATTTTCTTACATTTTCTTTGGGAGAGAGCACGATAATGCTCTCTAAGTGAGCGCTCTGCTCTCCACATGAGCGCTATTAGAAGTGCCTCTTTGCCTTGGAGTAAGGCTCCCTCTTCGAATCTTGGTGGTTGCACTTTGGTCTATTTCTGCTTGTTTTTGGTCCTTAAAGATTCCTTTCACTTGTGCCTCAATTTTGTGTCAAATATGGATTTCCATATCTAGTTGGAAAGCTCTGAATGTCAGCTTTCCAATGCAAATAGAAGCACATCAATTGGACGTCTGTAGCTCAAGTTATGGCCCTTTGAAGGAGGCATGGTCATGCTGTGAGCGCCCAAGTTTAACTTAGCCAAAAATCTTGCTTCCAAGCTGAATTTGAACTCTTATAGCGGTCGGTTAACTCAATGAGCGCAGCACTTCTTGATTTGGTCATGGGCAACGCTTTTAAAAGCGTGGCATAAGGCTCCAAAGTGTGCCCCAACTTCAAAGTGTGCCCCAAAACTCTTTTTTTCTTCTTTTTAGCTTATTTTGTGCTCTTTTGCTTCTTTTTCTTCTTATTTCCTACAAAATTTATAAAATCAAAAGATCAAGGAAATGTACCATTTAAGCACAAAAGCATTCAATATTTAAGCACAAATCATCAATTTCTTGTATGAAAAAAGTATAGAAAAACATGACATGATGGCATGTCATCACTCTTGTATATATTTTAGTTTTGAAAGAAAAAATTGATAAAAAAAAGAAAAAGAAAGAAAAAGAAATGGGTAATCAATGCATATGTGTGGTAATCAAAAGAGAATGCATGAGTGTGAGAAAAATTGAAGAATGGGTAGTGAGGTTAGCACTTAAATTGTATAGGTTGTCATAGGTTAGGTGGGAAGTTTAAGTTAATCAAAGATTCAAATCCTAGTCCACTTAACCATATACCATTCTACCTTGACCCTAGCCCCATTACAACCTTGTGGAAAGACCTGATGATAATTGTATGCATGCATGAAATAATTGTTGATTGTTAGATGAAAAACAAATCTTGAAAAGCATGATTAGGAGAGAATTGGGTGAATCAACCCTATACACTTGAGCACTAGAGCGGATACACATCCGGTGAGGGTTCGATTGCTTAATTATATGTTTTCACCTAGAATCATCACTTTTCTTGCAAGTTTGTAAAAATCTTTAATAACTTAATTCAATTGTGGGTTTGATTTGATTGTTATTGCTTTAGCCCTTATGCTTATATAGGTTTTCTTGGAAATCAAATTATTTTGACCAAGTAGTTGCATTCATTTAGATAGATTGTATCTAGGTAGGTTGCATATAATAATTTTGCATTGAATAAATGTTGATACCCTTTGTTTCTTTCTTGATTCTAGCATGAGGACATGCTTTGTTTAAGTGTGGGGAGGTTGATAAACCCCATTTTTAGGGTTTATTTTGGGCCTAATTTAGGGGATTTTATCAACTTTTCTCACATTTATTCAATGAAATGGCATTGTTTCATGATTTTCTCCAAATTTGTGCTTGAAATTGAAAACATGCTTTTTAGACCCTTAATTGCTAATTTTAATCCACCTTTGATTCTACTAGATGCCTTGATGTGTTTGTTAGTGAATTCAGGTTGAGAAGGGTAGGAATGGATCAAAGGAGTGAAGAGAAAAGCATGCAAAGTGGAGAACTCATGAAAATCAAGGATTTGGAGTGCATTCATCGACGCGCACGCGTGACATACGCTCACGCATGGAATATGAAGTCGCAAGGCGACGCGTACGCGTGACATGACGCGTATGCATGAGAAGGAAAATGCCAAGCGACGCGTACGCATGACCCACGCGTTCGTGTCATAGCTCGCACGTGACATCATTAAAGTGAAAATGCTGGGGGTGATTTCTGAGCTTCCCAGGCACAAATCCAACTCATTTCTGAGGCCATTACATGCAGAATTCAAGAGGGGATGAAGGGGGAATCATTCATACACTTTAGCTTAGTTTAGATGTAGAATTCTAGAGAGCAAGTAACTATAACTAAGACAAGTAATCAAGAAATTTGGATTTTCAAATATGAATGATAAAAGCAACTCTTGGCTAGGCATGGGAATTGGGGTCACCATCCTTGTCTAATAACCATATCTTGACAATTATGGGGAACCAAACTCATTAAGCCTACTTCTATACTTGAAGTACGTCAAATGGTTTGGTCAACATCAACCCATAAGTTCTAACCTCACTACTAATTGACTTAGTAGAAAGTTAGCGTCAATGGTTATCAAATTGACCACTAAGGACTCCCAAATCATCAAATCCATTAGACCCAATGACTCAAGTTTACCCAATTCCCTTAGCCTAGGCCAAGAGTAAAGAAAACTACTCCATAATCAAGGTAAACAATTCATCAAACACATGGTAAGCATTAACAAAAGACATGTTCCGAATTGCAATTAAATTGAAATCAACAAGTACCCACTAACAATTATCAACATACAATCACTCAAACAACATAATTAATCATAGAATTCATCAATGTAACATCAACAAGTCAAGATTCACAACATTCATGAAATGGGTATAAAATGACAATTGACAAAAATTCATAAAACTATCATAAGATCTAAGAAAAATGATACTAAGAAATTCAAATTGAACAATTAAAACTAGTAAATAACAAGATCCAATTCAGAATTCAACAAGGGAAGATCAAATTAAAGCTAGATCTAGAGAGAAACAAGGGTTTCTCTCTCTAGAAGAACAAAGAACCAAAAACTAGCTAAAAATTATGTCTAGTGTAAAATGATTTATCCCCCTTTCCCCCTAGCATCCTTGGGTCTGCAGAAATCACTAGGCACGATTTCCTTTAATGAGGTCACGTGCAGCTTTCCGTGCGTGCGCGCCATGCGTGCGTGCGCGCCGATTGCTTTTGTGATCCACGCATGCGTGCCAGGTGCGCGTGCGCGTCGATGGAAATCCTCTAATCCGTGCGGATGCGTCCATCCTTGCGCGCCACTTCTAGCTATCCTCATCCACGCGTATACGTGGAGTGCGCGTGCGCGCCATTGCTGAATTTTCCAAAATCTAAATCTTCATGTTCCTTCCTCTTACGTATGTTTTCTTCCTCTCTTCTAGGCCATTCCTACCCTATAATTCCTGAAATCACTCAACAAATACATCACGGCATCGAATGGCAATAGAAGAAGATTAAAATATGGCAATTTCAAGGTAAAATAAGCATGTTTTTCATCATGGAGTAATATTAAGAAGGAAACACAAAATCATGCATGTCTTGCGAATAAGTGCAGAAAATGTTGACAAAATCCCCTAAATTCTACACAGTATAAACCACAAAATTGGGGTTTATAAAATCTCCCCACACTTAAACCAAGCATGTCCTCATGCTTAAAATAAAAAGACCAAAGATCATGGTAAGAAAGGGTTTATGAAATGCAAACTACCTAAGTAAATGCATGCAACTAATGTAAAATCATCTACCTACTTGGTCAAGGGCAAATCTATCCTCTAAGAACACATGTGAACATATAGGGTGAAAATAATATGTAGTTCATGAATCCTACCAAATCGAACATCACTAAGGAGTGCATATAACTTGCTAGATGAACGCTTGTGAAAGCCGGGAACAAAGAATTGAGAATCGAGCCCTCACCGGAAGTGTATCCGCTCTATTCGCTCAAGTGTATAGAGTTCGTCACTCAATCCTCTCCTAATCATGCTTTCTAAGATTTGTCTTTCATTTAACAATCAACAATTACTTAATGCATGCTTACAAGTATCATGAGGTCTTATTCATGGGTTGTAATGGGGCTAGGGTGAAGGTAAGGATGTATATGGCCAAGTGAGCTTAAAATTTGAGTCCTTGATTAACCTAGAATCCCACTAGACACATAGAACAACCTATACAACTGTAATACATTACTTAGCTACCCTTGAGTTTCACTCTTTGCATACTCATGCATTCCTTTCAATTCACATTCCATATGTATTATTTTTATTACTTTGTCCTGGGGCTTCTTTGTCCCCTTTTGTTGCTTTCTCTTCTCTCTTTTGTTTTTGGGTCCCCTTTTTCTTGGGGATTTATGTACAAAAGCTTCAATGCATATGGTTTAATCATTCTATACATGAGTATGTTCCCAAATCCTAGAATTTTCAATTACAACTACAATGCACCTCTTTATTTCTACCCAAATTTCTCAAGTATACCCTCCTAATTGAGCGATAAACATCCTAACTTACCTAAGCTAATCAAGGATCCAAATTTAGGGGCATTCATTGTTTTTCGCTTAGGGTTGTTGATGTGCTCTATTTAAGAACAAAAAGGGTTTATCATAGGCTCAAAATTAGTTAGCAATGGTAGATAAAAGGGTTAAGGCCATTTGGGAAAAGTGACTATTGAAATGATGGCCTCAATCATGTAAATGCATTCATACACAAAGTAATGGACATATAGAATCAGACAAAGCCAGGATCACAATCATAGAGAGAGATATGCACACAAGAATGGGAGATAATGGTTAGAATATGCAACCATGCAATAGGCTTTAAACTTACGTGCTTGTGTTCTTAGCTCAATCACTATGTTCTAAAATACATTCTTAAAGCAAGTTTAATGCAGAAAAATTTTTCAAATATTTGGTAGGTACCCCAGAACACAGTTTCTTGGGGAAGAAGTTATTATTTTGACCAAGCAACTCTATAGAAACTAACTATCATGCAAGGAGTATTTACAGGCAAGACTAACTACACATGCAATGTACTAACTACTAAGCAGAAGATAAATCCATGGGTATTGAAGAGAAGAGATTGTTACCAATGGAGATCGGTCGAACGACCTCCCCACACTTAGAATTTAGCACGGTCCTACTGATGACAAGTCATCTTAGCCTAGTTTTACTAGCCTTTTTCTTTGATTTTATTTGGTTTTATGCACTTTCTTGCATTCTAAGTAAGTAATTTGGAATGGAAATGCATAACTTCTTTGAATCAAACAACCACCATTTAATTGATGCTAAATCATGAGGTTTGAGCTAAATTTAATTGATTTTTATTGATTTATAAACCTTGTGAATTTGGCGATACTTTGATTGGTTGTTTTGATTACTTGAAGGTGAAGAAAAGAAAAAATAAGAAAAGCGTAGCCTAAGGAGCATGATCTAAGCAAAGAAAGAAAGTGTGGCACAAGAAAAGGAAGCGTGGCTTAAGGAAGGAAAAGCATAAGTGCATTCAAGAATCAAGAGCCAAGCTCTTGGCAAAGAGCTTTGAAGCTCTTGTGGAGAGCTTTCCTTCAAAGAATCAAGAGCCAAGCTCTTGGCAAAGAGCTTTGAAGCTCTTGTGGAGAGCTTTCCTTCAAAGAATCAAGAGCCAAGCTCTTGGCAAAGAGCTTTGAAGCTCTTGCCAAAGAGCTTTATCAAGAACATATGAAGAAGGAATCAAGAGCCAAGCTCTTGGCAAAGAGCTTTGAAGCTCTTGCCAAAGAGCTTTTTCGTGCATGCCATGAGGAAAATCAAGGAAGAAAAGCTCACTAATGCACTCACCAAGACTTGAACCCATGACCAAGAGGAGGGGGGGCCAGCGCTACTTCACAAGGAAAACAAGCCAAAATTGGCTTGTTTTCACTCACCAAGGTTCGAACCAAGTGCCTCAAGGAAGCAAGGCTTTGTGCGCCACTTATGTGCCAAGGAAAATTAACTTGTTTTCCTTCACCAAGGCTTGAACCAGGGACCTCAAGGAAGCAAGACTTTGGGGGCTTCTCTTGTGCCAAGGAAATTAGCTCCACAAGTGCTCCACCCAAGATTTGAACCAAGGACCTCAAGGACAAGTAAAGCTCTTGCCAAGAGCTTTCAAGCTCTTGCAAAGAGCTTTGTTCTCTTGTCACAAGGGACCGTGCGCAACACATTGGAAGAAAGGGGAACCAAAGCTCTTGGCCAAAGCTCTTGCCAAGAGCCGAACTCTTCCCTGGGAGGTGCACCATGGGCCAAAAAAATTCATCTAAAATCCAAATTAATTCATTTCTTCACCAAATTTTAAAGCCCATCCAAATTCTTAGATCCAATTTAGGAAGTGTATAAATAGGAGTTAGTTTGATGTAATGAGGACCTTTTTTTGGAACTTTTGAACTTTTACCTTTTTCACTTTTGAAGATTTTACTTTGAATTTTCATTTTGAGCTTTTATTTTGAATTTAGATCTTAGAGAATTGAGAAGGAGAATTGATCTCTCTTCTTCTTGGTTCTTGCTTGAGCACTCTTTAATTTTCTTGCTTTTGATCTTGGGTGAAGAATTGAAGAACTTCTGTTTCAATCTCACCTTGAGATCTCTTGTTTCCTTTTACTGCATAATTGAATTTAAATTCTGTTTACTGCATCTTCTCTTATTCTTCTTCTACACTTTCTGCATTTTACTTTTCTTCATTTCGTTGGCAATTAATCTTGTTGGATCAAGGAAGGAGTTGAGATCTAGAATTGTTATCTAGTCTCTTCCACCCCTGAGATCTCCAATCATCTTTTACTTTGCTGCAAATTAAGCATTGCTTTCTTTGTTTTTAATTTCTCAAGCATTTCTATTTTTCTGTTTAAATCTAATTTACTACAATTCACTTTCTAGTTTTCTGTTTCGCTGCAATTTACTTCCTCTTGCTTAAATTCTGCAAATCCCAACTCCCAATCCCTTTTACAATTCAAGTCATTTACATTTCTTGCACTTTAAGATTCAGCCATTTATATTTCTTGCAATCTAAGTTTCTGCAATTTACATTACTTGTTCTTTAAGATTCCGCTTATTTACTTTCTTTGCTCTTTAATTTCCTGCAATTTACCCTTCTCCCTTTACATTTCATGCAATTTAGCTTCTGTCAATTATAAACCACTCAACCAATCCTTGATTCGCTTGACTAAATCAACCACTAAACTAAAATTGCTCAATCCTTCAATCCCTGTGGGATCGACCTCACTCATGTGAGTTATTATTACTTGATGCGACCCGGTACACTTGCCGGTGAGTTTTGTGTTAGATCGTTTTCCACACTATCACCTACATGCTGCGAACAATGCGCAAAGGGCGGTCGGGACCGAAATCCTCACTATCCTCTCCTTCAGAGCTCCCATCACATGGGTTGGAGGTGGATGTGAATATTTCGGGTTCCTCCATGCTAGGGGTAGCACAACACAGAAGCTTCTTGATGTAAGTGTATCGGTGTTGATTGCGCCGCTCATATCTATTAAGCTTTCAGTGTAGATCTTCTATCCTTTGATGTGTGGATTTTTGCCGTGGTGGTGATGATGAGGTGGAAGGTGTAAATAATTTCCGCTTGGGACCACATCGCCCTTAGCCAGAACTATAATCTTCCTGTCCTTGGCATCCCAAGGAATACCCGCAGTAGCAAGTAAGTCAGATACCAATGTTGGAAATGGCAAATTACCCTAGAGGTGGACTTGACTCATCGCTTGCTTGACCAGAAACAGAATGTTCACTAGTCTCTTCGTGAGAACACACCAAACAAGCAAGGCGAGGTCCACCGTGAAGGATGACTTGTGGGTGCTACGTAGCACATAATGAGATTGGATATGGTCCCAAGCTCTAGCTTCCACTGTGAGAAAGCGAGCGTCAATGCACTTAGGCCTCATCCGGATCGACCCTGGGTCCAAAATGACCCTGGCTCAGCAATGACTCGAAGGATCGAGTCCCAATCAAACCCAAATTTTTCCCGCTGACGCAAGACTTCTTGGTAGCCATCCATGTCACTTGGTACCGGTAGGACATTAAGCACTTGCTGAATAGCCTCTTTTAAAACTGATACTTGCTTCCGACGTATGTACACCGATTGAAGGGAGGAAAGATGGTAGTTAGTGTAGAATTCTTCCACCCAAGAGAGGTTGATCTCCCTTGGTTTCCTTAAAAGAAACTCCCATCCTCGCCGTTCAATACGGGGTAGAATATAAGGAGCAACCTTGTCCGGCGGAGCAAGTAGATGCTCAGGATGATAGTTTCGTACAGCTATGGAGGGGAACATAAGTTCACAGAAGTGGTTGGGGAACCTTGAAGAATCTTTTGCCAGTTTTCTCTTTTCATTCTCATCAATAGGAGCGGGTGTCTTCGCCTTCTTAGATAGGGATCTGGCTCCTAATGAAGAGTGCGCCTTAGAAGTTGATCTTTGGGGTGCCCTCTTTGCGGCCAATTTCCTTGAAGCTTTCTCCTTGCCTTTCTTGGTTGCCATCCTGAGAAAGGAAGGGAAACAGGAAGACATTAAACTCAAAGAATCATTTTAACAAAAACATCCAAGTGAAAGATAGTGCCTAAAAGAAATCTTGCAACAAAGTGATTATAGAGACATGAATCACAACACTTGGCAAGGGATGCAAGAGGTAGTAAAACATACAATGGCATGAGAATAGTAATCTCAAGCATCCATAACAAAGAGTAAGTCATGTTCAATGAGTATCTAATTAGCAAGAAAAGTAGACTCAATGTGTTTAGAAGACAACAAGTGAATGAGGAGAAGCACCAAATTGAAAGTACATTATTAGAATAAACCAAAATGGCATTCATGCACTTCCTCAAACACTTGGTGTGCAATTATCAAGCAATGAGCAATTGTAAGACACTCAACCAATTTGAAGCCCAAAATGAAACATCAATCATCACATAAGCATCACATATTGGCAAAGACAAGGAAAAATGACAAAAGATTTATTAAAGCAAATTAAGCTCAAGAGATGAGAAATATAATCAATCAACTAAAAGAGAAATTAAGTAAATCAACAAGAAGTATTTAACTAGAAGAAGAAAGAATGCAAAGAAAATAAGAGATGAGACACGGAAAAAGTAGAACCTTGAGAAGTGGTAAAGAACAAGGTAGGATTTTCTTTTGTGAAGATAAGAAAGAAATAAGAGAGATGTAGTGCCACCGGAAGAAGCGGTTGTCGCCAGTGAGTGGCCGGAGATGGTGGTGGTAGATTGTGGAAGAAGAAGAAGAGAAGGGGGGTTATAGAGAAAGAAGAAGAAAGAAATAAGAAAAGAAAGGAGGTGAGAAGGACAGGGCGCGCAGCATTAAAACTGGTTCATGCAACCGGCGCGCGCGCGCACAGTACGCTGGCGCATCGTTGAGATGTTGGCAAGGGACACGGACGCGTCAACGGTGTGCACGCGTGAGGTTAGTTGTGCCCCTGGAACAGGACTAGCATAAAGTTGGAATAAGTCTCTGGGTTTCGTACCAGAGTTGGCGTATGGCGCAGGCGCGCGGACGCGCACCTTGCGCAGACGCATGCCTGAACGGATTGGCAACCGGCGTGGACACACGCAGTGCATGGACGTGTCGGTTTGGGCACAAGTGTGGCACAGGTGTGGCACAGGTGTGGCACAACTCTCTGATTTTTGTACCAGGGAGTCAACATAGCGCCATTGGCGCGCGCTCGCACAGTGCGCTTGCGCGTTGATGGGCGATTTGCAAAGGTGCACGCAAGCGGCAAGCACGCGAGCGCGCGGGTGTCTGGCGTGAGATGGGCATGAAGTGGGCATGACTCTCGGGTTTTTGGCCTAAGAGCTAGAAGTGCACCACCGGCGCGCGCGCACAGTGCGCTGGCACGTCGGTGCCCATTTTTCCTTTTCTTCTTCTTTTTTTTTTTACATAACAAGACCTATTCTAACACATTCTTGGTAGGTGCCTAAGCTAGTAGTCAAAGAGAACACTTCATAATTTCGTGCATTATCCAAAACCTGGTATTCTCTCTACTTCAACAACTCATCCATACCAAAATGATAAAAACTATACGAATATCCTATCTATTCAACAAGAAGAATAAAATTAGTATTCCTATACAACCAATCAATCATCAAGAAATAAAAAAATTCACAAGAATTTAAGGTTACAAACAAGATGGTATACACAAGGAAGATCTTACCACAGTGGGGTGCCTCCCACCAAGCACTTTTCTATAGCGTCCTTAAGTTGGACGGTCCCTTGCTTAAGTTTCCTCTCTCCTTAGTGCATCCTCCAATAGGAATACCTCTAGCTCTTTTGGGGGCTTGTAGCCATGATACTTCTTCACTTTATGTCCATTCACTTTGAAAGTTGCTTCACTCTTGGGATCAAACAACTCCACCACTCCATAGGGCTTTATCTCCTTCACCTTGAAAGGTCCTTCCCATCTAGAGCGGAGCTTGCCAGGAATGAATCGAAGCCTTGAGTTGTAAAGGAGGATCTCATCACCTTCTTGAAAGTCCTTCTTCCGGATGTGATGGTCATGAAATGCCTTAGGCTTTTCCTTGTAGATTCGGGCATTCTCATATGACTCGTTCCTCAAACACTCAAGCTCCTCTAGCTGTAATTTTCTAGCTTCACCCGCCTTGGTCAAATCCATGTTGTACTACTTTACCACCCAATAAGCTCTATGTTCAATTTCCACTGGAAGGTGGCATGCCTTACCATAGACGATTCGGAAGGGACTCATCCATAACGGAGCCTTGTAGGCTGTTCAATACGCCCATAGTGCATCTCCTAACCGGAGGCTCCAATCTTTTCTTTGTGGATTGACCACTTTCTCCAAGATTCTCTTAATTTCCCGGTTGGACACTTCCGCTTGTCCATTGGTTTGCGGATGATAAGTAGTAGCAACCTTATGCGACAATCCATAGCGCTTGAGCAATGCCTCTACTTTCCTGTTACAAAAGTGGGATCCTTGGTCTCTCACGATTGCTCGTGACAACCCATAACGGCATACAATGTTATTCCTAATAAAAGAAACAACGGTATTGGCATCGTCAAGGCGGGTAGGTATGGCCTCTACCCACTTTGACACGTGGTCAACCGCTAACAGAATATACAGATACCCACTAGAGTTGGAAAACGGTCCCACAAAGTCAATGCCCCATACATCAAATATATCACAGAACAACATAGGTTGCTGAGGCATTTCATCCCTTTGGGATGTGTTTCCCAACTTCTGACACTGATGGCAAGACACACAGAGCCGGTTAGCATCCTTGAATAAGGTTGGCCACCAGAATCCACAATCCAACACCTTTTTAGCGGTCCTCTATGGGCCAAAGTGGCCACCACATTCGGACGAATGGCAAGCTTCAAGAATGGGTTGGATTTCAGAGTCTGGGACACATCTTCGAATTACTTGGTCCACACCCCTCTTCCACAAGTAAGGGTCATCCCAAATATAGTATTTGGAATTACTCCTCAACTTATCCCTTTGGTGTTTAGAAAAGTTGGGAGGGAAGAGTTTCGCAACCAAGTAGTTCGCCATTGGGGCAAACCAAGGAAAACTATCCGTCACAGTATGCAAACTATCCAATGGGAATAAGTCATTGATCAGAAATAGATCAAATTTTAAATTCTCAGTGCGGCTTAAATGATCCGCAACCAGGTTTTGAGATCCACTCCGGTCCCTAATCTCAATGTCAAATTCTTGCAAAAGCAAGATCCAACATATGAGTCTAGGCTTTGACTCATTCTTTGTCAATAAGTACTTTAAAGCTGCATGATCCGTGTATACCACTATCTTTGACCCTAGCAAATAAGATCTGAATTTATCTAAAGCATGAACAATAGCTAGGAGTTCCTTTTCAGTAGTGGTATAGTTGGATTGTGCTGCATCCAGCGTTTTAGAAGAGTAAGCAATGACATAAGGGAGTTTACCATTGCGATGTGCAAGCGCGGCACCTACAGCATGGTTTGACGCATCGCACATTATCTCAACTGGCAACGTCAAGTTGGGGCCTCGCACAATCGGTGCTGTGGTAAGAACTCTCCTTAGCTCTTCAAAAGCTTTCACACATTCACTGTCAAACTCAAAATCCACATCTTTTTGGAGTAGGCGCGACAATGGCAAAGCAATCTTGCTGAAATCTTTGATAAAGCACCTATAGAATCCCGCATGTCCTAAAAACGAGCGGACCTCCCTCACAGATGAAGGGTGAGGTAAAGTGGTGATAACATCGACCTTATTCGGGTCTACAGAAATACCTTCATGAGATACTACATGTCCTAACACTATACCTTGTCTTACCATAAAGTGGCATTTTTCAAAATTTAAGACAACGTTAGTATCAACACATCTAGCTAAGACCTTGGCCAAGTTCTCTAAGCAACAATCAAATTAAGTACCATAAACGCTGAAGTCATCCATAAATACTTCCAGACAATTCTCCATTAGATCGGAAAAAACACTCGTCATACACCGCTGAAAAGTAGCAGGTGCGTTGCATAGTCCAAATGGCATCCTTTTATAGGCAAAGGTGCCAAACGGACAAGTAAATGTGGTCTTTTCCTGATCTTCAAGAGCAATGTGAATCTGGAAGTAACCAGTGAATCCATCAAGAAAACAATAATGGAATTACCCGCCAAACGGTCCAACATCTGATCGATAAAGGGAAAAGGGTAGTGGTCTTTTCTTGTAGCAGCGTTCAATCTTCTATAATCTATGCACACTCACCATGCATTTTGTACTCTTTTGGTGACCACTTCACCATCATCCTTTTTAACCGCAGTGATGCCCAACTTCTTGGGAACAACCTGGACCGGGCTCACCCATTCACTTCCAAAAATTGGGTATATGATACCCGCATCAAGTAATCTCGTGACCTCTTTCTTCACCACATCGAGGATAGTTAGGTTGAGCCTTTTTTGCAGTTACCTAACCGGCCTAGCTCCCTCTTGGAGAAATATCCGATGCATGCACTTGGGAGGGTCAATCCCCACAATATCCGCTAGGCTCCATCCAATTGGCTTCTTGTACCTTCTTAGAACATCTAGGAGCTTTTCTTCTTCTTCACTTGAAAGCTCACTAGCAATAATGACCGGAAACCTTTGGTTGTCCTCTAAGAAAGCATACTTCAAATGAGATGGAAGGGGCTTCAGTTCACTCTTTGCCTCAAGCTGAGGTTCCTTTTCATCAATCTCATGGAGTTCATTCTTGACAAATTCCTCATGTTCATCCTCTTGGTCATCCATCTCCTCAACAATAGGGCGGCACAACTTGTTATGGTATTCTTTTTCCACTTCCGCTACCACTTTATCAATTACATCACATCGGAGAACGGAATGCTCTTCGGGAGGATGTTTCATGGCTTCTTCCAAATTGAACTTGATAGTCTTGTCTCCAACCTCAAAAGAATATGTGCCGATGAAGGCATCTAACTTGAATTTAGAGGTCTTGAGGAAGGGTCTACCAAGTAAAACGGAGGATGAGTTTCTATTTTCTGTTGGAGGCATTTCATGGATGTAAAAGTCAACTGGAAAAACCATATCCTTGATCGCCACAAGTACATCTTCTGCTATTCCCATCACCGTGATCACACTTTTATTGGCCAAGGCAAACCTCACCACCGACTTATTTAATGGAGCTAAATTCAAACGCACATAGATGGAAAGTGGCATAATGCTTACACAAGCTCCCAAGTCACACATACAATCATGAAAAGTGCACCCACCAATACAATAAGACACCAAACAAGGTCCAGGGTTACCCCATTTCTTTGGAATAGGTTCCATCAAGGAAGAAATCGAACTACTCAAGGATAATATCTCTGATTCTCCTATCCTATCTTTGTGTGTACATAAGTCTTTCAAAAATTTTGCATACTTTGGAATTTGTTGAATAGCATCAAGAAGTGGTATGGTTACCTCAACCTTCTTGAACACTTGAAGCATGTTCAAATCAAATTCTGGTGTTTTCTTTGCCTTCTTCACCATGGATGGGAATGGAATAGGAATGGACTCATCTACTATAGCTTTCCTCTTGGGTTCCTTGAGGCTTACTCCTTCTTCCTCATGCCTTTTGTCCACCACCTCTTCTTCATGTGGAGCTTTAACAACCACTTCTTCCTCATGAATGTCTTCCATGACCCTTGGAGGTATCTCCTCCAATGTAGTCCCCGACCGTAGAGTGATAGCGTTGAGACCGCCCTTTGGGTTTGGTTGGGGTTGGGATGGAAGGTTAGAAGAGCTTAAGGGTTGGTTGGTGTTGTTGTTGGGAGTTGAGGGTTGGTTTGACATGGTCATCTTTAAAAGCATGTTAGTGAGGTCAGCCAATTGAGCGCCCAAGGCATCAAATTTGGCCTTGTTGCTCTCGTCCCGTTTCTCCATGGCGGCTCTAAGCTCATGAACTTGATTGTTGGAAGATGGAGGAGTTTGGTTGGATTCTTGTCTATGGTGTGGGGCTTGGTACTTGGTGTAGTTGTTTCGGTTTTGGTTGGAGTGGCCTTGGTTGGCTTGGTAGTTGGTGTTGTTATGGTGGTATTGGGATAAAGATTGGTTGTTGTTGTGATGAGAAGAAGAGTTATTCTATCTTTGGTTTTGATTGCGCCCTTGTGCATTATTGACGTTAGGATTTTTGCCAGTAAAGAATTTCATAAAAAACAGTCGTGTTGTAGATATAGTCTCTAAACCGAGAGAAATCCCTTCGTACAAACGTTTTGGTTGTCACAAGTAACAAACCCCTTTTTGAAATTGATAACCGAGTATTTAAACCTCGGGTCGTCTTCTCAAGGAATTGCAGGGAGGTGTTCTTATTATTGATTATGAAAAAGTGTGTTTTTGGGGAATGTTGAGTTTGGGAAATGGGCACAGATATATTTAAATGACAAGTAAAATAAATAAATAACTGTAAACTAAACTCTTGGCAAGGTAAGAGAAATTGGAAGTCCAGACCAAGTTATCCTTATCAATGATAATGAAAATTGAATCTTAATTCCACTTAGTCAACCTTTACTAAAGTAAAGGAAAGTCAAGGGATTAATTAGTTTGATCTTCGAATCCTATTTATTTCCTAAGAAAAGATTGGGATTATTGAAGTTCAATTCAATTAGCAAGATAACAATTAACAATTATGCTGTTGAATTGGATAACTCCTGAGTTACTGATTTCTTAACCAAAACCAAAAGGGGAAAAGTAAATCTACTGGAATAAAAATGTCTTCAGATAGGAAGCAGTAATCATGTAAATAAAAGAAAGCAATCATGAATTGAAATACCTCAAATAACATTAATTAAGAAAATTATATGTAAAATGGAAGAGTTCATAAATTAAATAAAAATAAAGAACCTGGGATTGAGAGTCACTCCTAAAACTAAGAAAAGTCCTAAATCCTAATCCTAAGAGAGAGGAGAGAACCTCTCTCTCTAAAAACTACATCTACTCCTAAAATTGTGAATATGAGAGCTTCCTCATGAATGGATGCAATCCCCCACTTTATAGCCTCTAATCTGTGTTTTCTGGGCCGCGAACTGGGTCGAAAACAGCCCGAAAATCGCTGGAGAAGAATTCAAACACGCTGATTTCCGTCACTGCGATGCGGCCGCATGGATCACGTGGTCGCGTCGCCTAGCGTCAGGTGAACTATAGCATATTATATATCAAATTGAAGCCCCGGACGTTAGCTTTCCAACGCAACTAGAACCGCGTCGTTTGGACCTCTGTAGCTAAAGTTATAGCCGTTTGAATGCGAAGAGGTCAGGCTGGACAGCTTAGCAACTTCTTCATCTTCTTGTATTCCTTCCACTTTTGCATGCTTCCTTTCCATCCTCCAAGTCATTCCTGCCCTGTAATATCTGAAAACACTTAACACACATATCAAGGCATCTAATGGTGATAAGAGAGGATTAATAATAAGCAAATATAAGATCAAAGAAGCATGTTTTCAATCAAAGCACATAATTAGGAAGACAAATGTAAAATCATGCAAATAGTATGAATAAGTGGGTAAAGAGTAGATAAAAACCACTCAATTGAGCACAAGATAAACCATAAAATAGTGGTTTATCAACCTCCCCACACTTAAACACTAGCATGTCCTCATGCTAAGCTTAAGAGAACTATAAAGATGAAGAGGAATGGTAGGATGTATGAAATGCAACCTATCTATATGAATGCAACTACATGCAAAAAAATGTCCCTACCTACTTGGTTAAAAATAAATAAGTTCCCCCAAGACAAAGATAAATCAGATTTTGCTAATTAAAATTATACAGTAAATATAAGTAAACTTGTAAGAAGATAGCTCATGAAAGCAGGGAACATAGAATTTAAGCACTGAACCCTTATAGGAAGTGTATATGCACTCTAATCTCTCAAGTGTATAGGGTTAATCACTCTACTCTTCTCTAGTCATGCTTTCTAAATTTTGTTCTTCATCTAACCAATCAATAAATATTTAATGTACCAATGCAAACATCATGAGGTCTTTTCAAGGTTGTAATGGCCCCAAGGTATGGGTGAGGGTATATATATAAGGCTAAGTGAGCTAGTGAAGTGAATCCTTGAGTAGTCTAAGATCTCACCTAACATATACATACTCTATTAAAATTATACTTAGCTACCCAAATTTTCCCACTTTTGTATTACATACTCATGTATCAAACTTATTTTTATTTTCTTTTGAATTTTGTCCCATGTGCATTGGTTCTTTTTATTTTGCATTTGGGGTAATATATATATATATATATATATATATATATATATATATATATATTCTTTTGTATCCCCTTATTTAATTACTTAATATTTTTTTTTCAATGCACATGGTAATTTGATTATTTTGATTTTTACATGAGCATGCTTCCCAAAACTTTTATTTTGAAATGTCTTTATTCTTTTTAATTTTCTACCTTTGTTTTTATCATCCATGTTCCCATAAGGTTCCCCACACTTAAACAATACACAATTTCTATCTTAAGCTAACCAAGAATTCAACTTGGGATTTTTATTTTGTTTTTCTGCTTAAGGCTAGTAATGTGGTTATTAAAACAAGGAGGGATTTAGAAGCTCAAGGGGGCTAACAAGGGTGACGTAAAAGGTAGGCTAATTTGGGATAAGTGAGCTAGAATCAAACAATGGCCTCAATCATATGCAAGCATGTAAGTACACTAAATAATGGACATATAGATTGGAACAAAATATAGATTACAATCATAGGGAAGGAAACACACAAGAATAAAAATTTATGGTTAAATAATGTAACCATGTAAATAAGCTCAAAGTCTCACAGGTTGTGTGTTCTTTGGCTCAAAAACCATGTTCCAAATACAACTTCAAACAAGTTTAACACAAAAATTTTCATTTTAAATTAGTGAAATTTTTCAAAAATAGGGTCCTAAAAAGAATTTTATTACTTTAACCAAGTAGTAACTAAATGCACAAAATTAAATAAACATGCAATCAAATATGCAGATGCAACAATGAACAATTAACATTGGTGTTGAAATAGGAAATAACTAACCCATGGAGATCGATATCAACCTCCCCACACTTAAAGATTGCACCGTCCTCGGTGCATGCTGAGATATACAAGTGGACGGGTTGCTTCAACTGGGGCTCTTTTTGTTCCTTTCCTTGCTGGTGATTTGGGAGTAGCTTTCTCTTTACCCTTCTTGGTGGCCATCCTGAAAAGGGAAAAAGAAAGTGACTTTTAAAGCTAAGGGTTAGAGCAAGGAAGAGAGTGGGAAAAGGTGGTAATCAATGCACAATAAAGAAGAATGACGTTAACACACGCTCATGAGTACATGTGAAAAGTCATCAATGAAAAATAGCTAGTGCATATGATAACAATTGAATGCAAGGTGTTTATTGGCATGCAGGCAAAGGCATGAGTAGCATAGATCAAGCATTCAATGTCCAAGTTGGATTACCAAGTCTTTCAAACTAACAACATGTTTGTAATGACAATTATATTGAATGAATATGATTTGAAAAAGGGTTTTGTGAAAAGCAAGCATTCAGAGTAGTAGGATAAAAGATACTGAAAAGCAGTGCACAATGCCATACGGGCATTTTTACAAACACATAGCATGCATGGTAAATAATCTAATGAAAATAATAAATTGAACATGCAAGCAACCTTTTAAAAATAAATATATATAATTGTCAAATAATTCCTCTAATAATCCACAAGTAAAATATAGAAATAATGACCCAAATAAATTTCTAACACCAATGAAAATAATTCAATGAATGAAAGTATGCAAATAAATTAAAATAAAATAAAAAAGAAAAATAAGAAGAATGAGAAGGGAAAGAAGATAAGAAAGGAAGAAGAGAGAAATAAGAAAAGATAAGAAAAATAAGGATTAGAGAAGAAAAGATAAGAAACTTGGCTGATCTGGATATTCTGTGCGCCGCTTGTGACGCGGATGCGTGAGTGACGCGGTCGCGTGGTGCGTGACAAGGTCAGGTGATGCGGACGCGTGGGTCACGCGATCGCGTGACCTGTTTTGTGCAATTGGCGCGAGTGCAGCCTCGCGGTCGCGCAACTCTCTGTTCGAAACTCTTTTACCAAAAATCTGGGTGACGCGATCGCGTGGGGCATGCGATCGCGTGAATGGCCATC
Organism: Arachis hypogaea; assembly: GCF_003086295.3. Lineage (NCBI taxonomy): Eukaryota > Viridiplantae > Streptophyta > Magnoliopsida > Fabales > Fabaceae > Arachis > Arachis hypogaea. The sequence continues at coordinate 56,259,935 of NC_092049.1, forward strand.
TTTTTAAAAACGACGCGGACACGTGGTGCACGCGTTCGCGTGGTGAGGCTTGGGCTTCCAGCACGAGTCCAGCTCAACTCCAGCTCAACTTTCTGCCATACACCCATTTACGTCGACTTCTCAAAGTCACGCAGTCGCGTGGGTGACGCGATCGCGTGGGAAGCTATTTTTCCAAATGACGCGGCCGCATCAGCGACATGGTCGCGTGGATCAAATTGTGCCATTCGCACGCCTCCAGCCCTGTTCCTGCATAACTCTGTTCAATTTCTTTTCCTCCTAACGCACTGGTGACGCAGACGCGTCAGCGACGCTGCCGCGTCACGTGCGTGCTTTTTTTTTTTTTAATCTGAAAAGATGTAGAATACAGTGTTAATATGAATGTGATGCAAAACTCCAGGTTCAATATAATAAAATAAAATAAAATTTTAAAAACAAACAAAACTAAATAGAATTAAAATTGAGAAAGGAATGATTATACCATAGTGGGTTGTCTCCCACCTAGCACTTTTAGTTAAAGTCCTTAAGTTGGACATTTGGTGAGCTCCCTGTTATGGTGGCTTGTGCTTGAACTCATCCAGGAATCTCCACCAATGTTTGTATCTCCAGTCACCTCCGGGGTCCCAAACTAGGCATGTAAAGCCCTTAAGAAGCTTCAAACAGATTCTTAGGCTCCCGGGGTGACAAATGTCAGAGCAGATTCCAGGATCCCAAATCTTGCTTTTACACCCATCTTTATCGGGATCTGTATTTTTCCAACTGGGTGATAAGTAATTTGAATTCTCACTGCAGCTACCAAATAGCTTCCTAGACCTATTCAGTTGAGCTTTACACCAACCTTTGTGTTTAAACTTAAAGCTTCCAACCATGATGAACCTTGCAGGACAATTCTTACCACTGGCCATCTTCCTCTTACTCTTAATATCACAAAGAGCTCTAAGTTGACCATCCGTCTCCAGTAGTCCATATTCAAGTGGGGTTAGAAAGCTAAGGGATATGAATTTTACCCACTTGAATGTTGTGAAGGATGATGGCAACATAGGAGGAGGTATTTTTAATGAAATTGCAAGCTCCACTCCCTTGTGCTCTTCTCTGATAATTACCACCTCTTTGCAAGCTTCTTCAGTTTCAACCTCTTCCTCTTGGTAGCTTTCTTCCAATTCAATCTCCTCTTCATTGCTTTCCAAGGGCATGGGAGGTCGTGCTTCTTCTTCTTGAATCTCCATCACTTGATCAACCTCTTCCAAGTCTTCAACTGTGATATGCCTTGGAGGTTGTACACCCTCCTCAACATCAATTGCAACCGTCTTGGAAGGAGGCTCTATGTTTTGACTTTCCCATGGAGGTTCAGCATCTCCTAAGTCTTCAACCAATTCTTCTTCTTTAATAATCCCGGCTTCCTCTACTTGTTCCAGTACAAAGTCATGCTCCGTACTGTTCACTGGAGTTTCTAGTATCTCCTTCATATTACGTTCTTCATTAGATTGTCCACATGAAGCCATGGGGGTTCCTTGAGTGTCCGAACGTCAGACAGCTAATTGATTTATCGCTTGCTCCAATTGACGAATGGTTGCATGAAATCGATCCACTATTTCCTTGAAACGATCCTTTGTCTCTTGATGCACTCGGTTTTCATAAATAGGATCATAGTGCTCTTGGATTGATGAATATGAAGATGGTGAATATTGAAGTGGTGGTTCTTGTGAGTAATTGGGTTGGAATTGGGGTGGTTCTATATATGGTTCATATGGCTCATAAGGTGGTTGGTATGGTGGTTGAGGGTTAAGGTCATATGGAGGTGAATGGCGGAAAGGGGCTTGTGAGTGTGGTGGTCCAAAGTTATGTTGAGGAAAGGGTTCATAGGCATATGGTGGTGGTTGTTCATAGTCCATTGGAGGTGGTTGTTGCCATGAGGGTTGATCAAATCCTTGTGGCTCCTCCCATCTTTGATTATTCCAACCTTGATGCCTGTTCTCACTGTAATTTCTTCTTCCTGCAACATAGTTATAACCAGACTCATAGCCAAAGGGGTGAGAGTTCATAGTAGCAAAATAAAAATTAAAAATGAAAATAAAAATAAATTTAAATTAAAAGGTTATTTAAATTTTGAATTCGAAAATCAAACTTGAAATTTGAAATTTAAAATTTTGAAATTTGAATTTTTGAAATTTGAAAATTTTTAAATTTAAATTTCGAAAATTTTTAAATTTCAATTTTGAAATTTGATTTTTGAAATAAGATAAGATAAGATAAAAATTTTAAAAATAAAAATCTGAAATTTTTTTTTTTCGAAAAAAATTAATAAAAAATATTTTTGAATTTAATGAGGAAAGAGAAAAACAATAAAATGACACCAAATTTCAAATTTTTAGATCAAAACGAAGAAACAACTAAGAACAGCTTGAAGGTCAAGATGAACGTGAAAAACAACTTGAAGATCAAGATGAACACTAAGAACAAATTTTTGAAAAATTTTTTTAATAACTAAATAAAAACCAATAACCTCTTAATTTATGAAAACGCAAAAATAAAAACAAATAAACAAGCAAAAATCAAAAAATATTTACAATAACCAATAATAAGGCACACGTTTGCAATTTCCCGGCAACGGCGCCATTTTGACGTTAGGATTTTTGCCAGTAAAGAATTTCATAAAAAATAGTCGTGTTGTAGATATAGTCTCTAAACCGAGAGAAATCCCTTCGTACAAACGTTTTGGTTGTCACAAGTAACAAACCCCTTTTTGAAATTGATAACCGAGTATTTAAACCTCGGGTCGTCTTCTCAAGGAATTGCAGGGAGGTGTTCTTATTATTGATTATGAAAAAGTGTATTTTTGGGGAATGTTGAGTTTGGGCAATGGGCACAGATATATTTAAATGACAAGTAAAATAAATAAATAACTGTAAACTAAACTCTTGGCAAGGTAAGAGAAATTGAAAGTCCAGACCAAGTTATCCTTATCAATGATAATGAAAATTGAATCTTAATTCCACTTAGTGAACCTTTACTAAAGTAAAGGAAAGTCAAGGGATTAATTAGTTTGATCTTCGAATCCTATTTATTTCCTAAGAAAAGATTGGGATTATTAAAGTTCAATTCAATTGGCAAGATAACAATTAACAAATATGCTGTTGAATTGGATAACTCCTGAGTTACTGATTTCTTAACCAAAACCAAAAGGGGAAAAGTAAATCTACTGGAATAAAAATGTCTTCAGATGGGAAGCAGTAATCATGTAAATAAAAGAAAGCAATCATGAATTGAAATACCTCAAATAACATTAATTAAGAAAATTATATGTAACATGGAAGAGTTCATAAATTAAATAAAAATAAAGAACCTGAGATTGAGAGTCACTCCTAAAACTAAGAGAAGTCCTAAATCCTAATCCTAAGAGAGAGGAGAGAACCTCTCTCTCTAAAAACTACATCTACTCCTAAAATTGTGAATATGAGAGCTTCCTCATGAATGGATGCAATCCCCCACTTTATAGCCTCTAATCTATGTTTTCTGGGCCGTGAACTGGGTCGAAAACAGCCCAGAAATCGCTGGAGAAGAATTCAAACACGCTGATTTCCGTCACTGCGATGTGGCTGCATGGATCACGCGGTCGCGTTGCCTAGCGTCAGGGGAACCATAGCATATTATATATCAAATCGAAGCCCCGGACGTTAGCCTTCCAACGCAACTAGAACCGCGTCGTTTGGACCTCTGTAGCTAAAGTTATAGCCATTTGAATGCGAAGAGGTCAGGCTGGACAGCTTAGCAACTTCTTCATCTTCTTGTATTCCTTGCACTTTTGCATGCTTCCTTTCCATCCTCTAAGTCATTCCTGCCTTGTAATATCTGAAAACACTTAACACACATATCAAGGCATCTAATGGTGATAAGAGAGGATTAATAATAAGCAAATATAAGATCAAAGAAGCATGTTTTCAATAAAAGCACATAATTAGGAAGGCAAATGTAAAACCATGCAAATAGTATGAATAAGTGGGTAAAGAGTAGATAAAAACCACTCAATTGAGCACAAGATAAACCATAAAATAGTGGTTTCTCAATTATCCCTCCACCTTTGATGTTGATTACCACCTTGAGGGTAATTATTTTGGCCTTGAGAAGGATAGGGTGGACGGTTGTTGTAATTCACATTGGCCACTATAAGAGCATGTTCTTCTTGAATTTGATGGCATTGATTGGTGTAATGTGTGGTGCTAGAGCACAAACCACAAATCCTAGGAGGGCCTTCAATTTGGGCAAATGGAGGTGGGGCTTGGACGGCTTGGATGGAGTAGTATTCCTTTTTATCCTTTTGTATTTGTGTAAGGATGGTGGTCATATCCCCAAGTGCTTTGGTTAGGCATGATTCGGAAGGGGATGGTTCTACCACACACTTGAGAGGATTACTTCTCACCCTTGTATGTTGTGTAGCCTCGGCAACATCCTTTATCAAATTCCATGCTTCTCCCTCCGTCTTGATTTTTGAAAGGGAACCACCACTAGAAGCGGTGAGCAATCTTCTATCTTCCACACAAAGACCTCTGGTGAAGTAGCTAATGAGCAAGTGAGTGTTCATTCCATGGTGCGGACAAGATTCTAATAGCCTCTTGAACCGAGACCAATACTCATACAAACTCTCTTGGTCTCTTTGCATTATGCCCGAAATCTCCTTCCGCATGTAGTCGGTCTTCTCTGGTGAGAAGAATTTATCTAGAAATTCTCTTCTCAAGAAATCCCAATTAGTCACAATTTCATCCGGTAGCGAATAAAACCATGTCTTTTGTAACGACCCAACTCCCAGTATGCCATGGTCATACAAGAAGCTAAGTGTTACTAACTTGTCCTTCCTAACTATTATCTATTATTTAATATATGAGCCTGTGCCTTGTTAGAACGTTGCCAATTTGATGACACTCCCAGGGCCTGGCCTATACAAAAAGCTGCTAAACTGGTGCCCAGGCTAGCCTAACCACTATATAGCTCCTAGCTCTCGGGTGTACTAACACAAGTGAGAGACTAACTAATAAATAATGTCAAACTAGAGTGTCATCAAAAGAATACCCCTACGGCTGTCAAACTATATCTACATGTGGCCATTCAGAAGATCGTCGTGAGGCTTGCCCATCTCCTCATCCTGCTCTATCTCTATCTCAGGATCCTCCTCCTCCTCGTCATCCGTAGCTACAACAATACCCTCAGAATCACCAGAAGCACTACTATCACTATGTACAAAACCATTCATAAGTAGAGGTCCATTCGCATATATAAGAGCTACCCCGTTGCCTGGTAGTGCCGGCTCTTCAGGCTGTGGAAAGTCGGGGATTGGCTCAGGGGAAAATCCCACTCTGGTGGTATCACAGGTACGGAGTCACCAGCTAACTCAGGCTCATCAGGAATGATAGGCTCAGGTTCCACCTCATTCAAAGGTTGAGCTAGTATAGGGTGCTCGAGATCACCAGGAAAAAGGTGTACAGGTGCGTCAGGATGTAACCAAGATAAGGGAAAGTCGTAAGGAGCATCGGGGTCAAAATGCGGGCTAGACAGAGGATGTTGAAAAGCTCGATTAGGTAACCCATATCGTCTAATACGAGGCTCCAAACCCATAATGAAGTAACTGTGATGTACCAGATCCTCGTAGACGTAAAGGTCCTTGAACTCATAGAAGATCACGCCCGTCTCCATCTAAAGGGGAGGAAGAGAGAGAAGGGGTAAGAACTGGGGAGTTCTTAGTAGGGTCGGGGTTATTAGTTATGTTTATTTATTCCATTTCGATTAGCAGATGAACAATAGGATATAGTAAAGTAGTAAACAAAAGTTAAAAATAGATAGAGAAACAGACAACAGAACATAAATAGAAGAATACAAAAAAAAAATAAAGCACAGACATAGCACTCAAACAAACAAACATAAAGAAATAGATCACACACAAGAAGGAATGCAACAGAGAATGATGCGTAGACAAGAATAATGCATGTCTAGCCCTAGTACAGGCCATGAGCTCATGTGTCGGTTGGCTGCCCGCAATCCCGACATTTATCTGGTCATGAGTAATCCCGATTTCCCGAATATGATTTTTCGTTCCTAAATAAGTGTGCATATAATAATAGCTGCTCATTTGAGACAGCCTCTGCTTATTGCAGGAAAATTTATATGTACTCTTCTCTGCTCTGCTCTGGGGAAGCGGAAAATAGCTGTAGGTAACTTAGTTTCCCTACAGAAGCTCTGGGTTGCATTAAGCAACTAATATACATATATATAGATATAGCTCTGGGTTGCATCAAGAGACCAATACATATATACGAATATCTCCTTACCCTGATCTGGTTTCTCTTTTCTCTGTATTCCTTTACTATGCTTTAATTACTCTGTTCTCTTTATCTCTTTTCTCTTCTCTGATTACTCTTTCCTCTGTATCTATATTACTCTTTTTTTCTCTTTATCTCTTTACTTTACTCTGGCTACTCTGTTTTCTGAGTTTCTCTATTCTGCTCTGATTGCTCTGCTTAACGTATGTATTTAAAGCTTATGTAAATTTCGGTATGAATAGTTAGCCTATCTCAAGTATAGGTTCATTAAGTCTATACTGAAACAGTTTAACTTTTCATATAATACCTAACCCTATTCGCAATTCAAGGACTAACTATGTTGCCCTAGTTCGTTCGCTAGTCTCTGTTTATTTTTCTGTCATTAACACTTTACAGACTTTTGCTTCAATTTTTATCTTTTCTTCAACTTCTTATCTTTCTTTTATCTTTGCCTCACTAATATGTTCTTACCACTCCCTAAGTGTTTTATGAAGGTAGATATGAGATTCTGCGCTTAAAGTTGTCTTTCTAAAGCTTTTACAGAAAACTGCCTTTTCCACATTATTTTATTAAAATATTATTTTTAATTAAATATTATTATTTAATATTTTATTATTATTTATTATTTTATTATTAATTTTTCTAAAATTACCTTACCTTTTACTTTTAACCTTTAAAATTTACTTTTTATCACCCGTAACTTTTAATATTTCTACTTCAACCACCCTAACTTTCAGAAATTACCAAATAACCCCCCAAACACCAAAATTTTTACTTCCTTGCCCTTTTAAGGATCTAAAGCCTGTTTTTCATTGTTCTTCATCACACTCAAAGTGTTCTTTGTGTTCTTCGTAAATTCTTCAAATTCTTTCTTTGTTTTTACCCGTTTTTTAGTCTTTTCAGCAACCGATTTTTACCAAAATTCATAATAAATTAGCAGCCACTAAAACCCAATATTTTCCACATAATTTTAACACAAATTGAACCTCAATTTAGGCCTAGGGTTTCATTTTTCCAGCTGCTCCAAGAACATGAACTTAAAAGCTTATTAAATTTCATAAAATTTCATCAAAATTTCACCAAATTTTCACCAAGAATCAATCATATATGCAACTAATTTTTAGCACAGCCAAATCATACAACATTCACACAACTCAAACACAAATAATCAAGATTAATTTCGTTATACCCTACCTTGTTTTGCTGCTCCTAATTCAGTTAGATTTTCAGGTGGTCCTTTAGCACTTTTTCCTCCTAAATCACATCAAGAACAACATGGTTGGAAGCATCACATATTATTTCAAATGGTTGGCTCCAGTCTGGTCCTCTCACAATTGGAGCTTGAGTTAGTGTGGTCTTCAGCTTATCAAACGCTTGTTTGCAATTTTCACTGAACTCGAACTCAATATCTTTTTGCAGTAGCATGGATAAGGGAAGTGCTACCTTACTGAAGTCCTTAATGAACCTCCTGTAAAAACCTGCATGGCCAAGGAAAGAACGGACCTCCCTTAAAAAAGAGGGGTAAGGTAAACTAGAAATAACATCCACCTTTGCTGGATCTACAGAAATGCCAATGTTAGACACAATATGTCCTAGTACAATCCCTTGTTTAACCATAAAGTGACATTTTTCAAAATTTAATACCAGGTTTGTACTGACACATCTATCTAATACTCTAGATAATCCATCTAAGCAAAGGCTAAAGGAATCGCCGTATACAATAAAATCATCCATAAAAGCCTCCATACAGTCCTCAATAAGATTAGAGAAAAGACTCATCATGCACCTTTGGAAAGTAGCTGGTGCATTGCACAAGCCAAAGGGCATTCTCTTGTAAGCATAAGTCCCAAAAGGACATGTAAAAGTGGTCTTTTTCTGATCCTCAGGAGCTATATGAATCTGGAAATAACCTGTGTAACCATCTAAAAAACAATAATGCGATTTACCTGACAGGCGATCCAGCATTTGATCAATGAATGGAAGAGTATAGTGATCCTTACGGGTTGCTTGGTTGAGGCGTCTATAGTCAATGCAGACCCTCCAGGCATTCTGAACTCTGGTTGTCAGGAGCTCTCCATGCTCATTCTTCACTGCAGTGACTCCAGAATTCTTTGGCACCACTTGTACTGGGCTTACCCATTCACTGTCTGAGATGGGATAGATGATATCTGCCTCTAGTAGTCTGGTCACTTCCTTTTTGACAACCTCTAGGATAGTGGGGTTCAGTCTTCTCTGGGGTTGACGGACAGGTCTTGCTCCCTCTTCTAAAAATATCCTATGCTTACAGACTTGAGGATTGATGCCTACTATGTCTGCCAAACTCCAACCAATTGCCTTCTTGTGCCTCCTCAGCACACCAAGTAGCTGCACTTCCTGTTGAGAAGTGAGTTCCCTTGCAATGATAACCGGAAACTTCTGCCCGTCTTCAAGGTAAGCATATTTGAGTGGTGGAGGAAGGGGTTTTAATTCTAACTTCTGATCATGTTCAGGCTCTGGATTGTCTAGAGCTGGTAACAGTGGTAAGGCACTGTCATTGTCCTCTGAGAATGTCCCCACACTTGGGCCTTGTCCTGTGTGCTTCTCTTCAAATTCCTCTTTGTGAACTTCAGCCACGGTTTCATCTATAATGTCACACTGGAGGATAGAATGATCCTCCGGAGGATGCTTCATAACTCCATTCAGATTGAAGATCACTACTCGGCCATCTATTTCAAAAGAGTATGTTCCTGAAAAAGCATCTAATTTAAACTTTGAGGTCTTCAGGAATGGTCTTCCGAGTAGGATTGATGATGGCTTATCTGAGGCATTCTGGGGCATCTCCAGGATATAAAAATCAATGGAAAATGTGAGCCCCTTAATGCCTACTAATACATCTTCAGCAACTCCAGCCACTGTGATAATGCTTTTATCTGCTAACACAAAACGAGCTGTCGACCTTTTTAAGGGAGGGAGCCTCAAAATATTATATATAGACAAAGGCATTATACTTACACATGCTCCTAAATCACACATGCAATCAGAAAATACTACACCACCAATAGTACAATTAACCATACAAGGATCTGGGTCACTACACTTTTTAGGTAAACCTTCCATTAAAAAAGATATGGAACTTCCTAAAGGAATAGTTTCTAATTCATTAATTTTGTCTTTATGTATACATAAATCTTTTAGAAACTTTGCACACTTAGGTACCTGTTGAATAACATCAAATAGAGGAACAATTATCTCAACCTTTTTGAATATCTCTATCATTTTTAGATAAGGTTCCAGCTGCTTCTTGGGCTTCCTTGCAAGTTGTGGAAATGGAATAGGAGTGGTGTCTTCTGCAGTGTCTGCGCCTTTTGATGCTTCCTCTTGTGGTTGCACTTCTTCTTCTTCAGCCATGTCCTGTATGTCCTCTTCCTCTTCAACATATTCTATTTCCACTACCTCTTCAGCTGAGGCGTGTTCTGGTGAGCTTGGCTCCTCCTGGTTCCTCTCCTGCAGTGTGGTTCCGGACCTTTGGGTGATGGCATTAATACCACCCTTGGGATTGGGTAATGGATGAGAGGGAATTCCACTGGAGCTCAAAGGTTGATTATTGGAGTTATTCATTGAACCAATCTGGGAGACAAGAGCCTGCAAAGTAGCGTTCAGACCATTTAGAGTGGCATTAATGTTATTCTCCATGGTCTGCTATCTCCGATCAATAAATTGTAGTAAGTCATCTTTGGCAGATGAGGAAGGATAGGTAATTTGAGAGTTCTGCTGTAGGGTATTCTGTGGTCCTTGGGATTGCCTAAGGTGAGGTGCCCTGTAAGGCTGATTCTGATTCTGCTGCCTGTTGTTGTTATTATTCCACCTCTGATATTCCAGATTATCTCTACCTCCTCTGTTGTTGTTGTCCCTCCAATTCTGGTTAGAATTGTCCTGCTATCCATGGCTGTAGTTGCCACCTTGATTGTACCCTTGGTTGGGGCGGTCATAGAAGTTATGAGTGGCTGCCACGGTGTTGTCTTCTTGCTGGAGCTGTGGACATTCGTCAGTATAATGGCTGTAATCAGCACAGATTCTGCAAACTCTTTGTGGGACTAACTGTTGGTTTTGCTGTGCTGGAGAAGGTTGAGCTTGTTGAACTTGTTGTTGATTCAATTGCATCTGCTTCAGCAAGTTGGTCATTTCACAGATACTCTGAGTTAAAGCAGCAGTCTCTCTGCTAGAGGATACTTCTGCAACGGCTTTTGCACGGCCTTATTTCTACTTGTGATTCCTAGTAGATTCAGCTAAGTCACTGATCAATTGCCATGCCTCATCAGTGATCTTGTACTTTTTCACAGACCCATTGCTAGCACTTTCCAATGTGGTCTTGTCTTGGGGCCTCATGCCTTGTGTGACGTAACCGAGTAACACTATCTTGTCAATCATATGGTGGGGACAAGCTTCCAGAAGATTATTAAAGCGCTCCCAGTACTCATAGAGCGTCTCGGATTCATCCTGAACAATCATGAAAATATCTTTCCTCAGTTTATCAGTAACTTCAGCTGGAAAGAACTTTTCCAAGAATTCTCTTCTCAGTGTATCCCAGTTGGATACAATTACTGCTGGTTGAGTGTAGTACCACTCTCTTGCCTTTTCTTCAAGAGAAAATGGGAAAGCTTTCAGCAAAATTGAAGTTTCATCTGCACCATCACGTCTGATAGTAGAACAGGCTGCCTGAAAATCTCTTAGGTGCTTGATAGGCTCTTGAGCAGGTAAGCCATGAAACATGGGCATCAAATTGAGCAGTGCGGTCTTTATTTCAAGGTCTGTAGCCACTGTTAGGTGATGCGCTTGAAATGGTTGCATTGTAAAATCAGGGGCTCCAGCCTCCTAGATAGTAACTCTCCTAGCTGCTGCCATGTTACCTGCACGTAAAACAACCAAATCAGTAGAACGGGGGTTTCAGATCTGCCCTCAGAGAGGACTAACCGATGCCGAGCTTGCCTTATTCGTGAAATAGTTCTTTCAATCTCAGGATCGAATACTAGCAAGCTTGGGTCAGGAAGCGAACGCGTCATCCAACGAAAGAAACAAGCAGCTCATAGTAGTAAAATAAAATAAAATGCAAATAAATAAAATCCAATCAATAACTTTAGCACTCTATTGCAACTCCCCGGTAACGGCGCCAAAAATTGATGGTGGCGGAAATTGGCGAGTTAAGAATGATTATAAAATATGCGTTGCAAGTATAGTTCTCAACCAACCAGAATTCCGCTTATCAATTTAGAAGGGTGTCACGGAAATTAAAATTGAAATACTGAGAGTATGAATCCCTGGTCGTCTCCCAACGTGTTGCAAAAAGGTGTGCTATTTTATTAATCAGATGTTTTCAAAAAGGTTTGAGTTGAATGGCAGAAAATTAAATTAGAGAATTTATATAAATTTAAATAAAAGCCATGACTGGGAGTTGATTAGCTGGAAGCCCTATTCTTGTTGGAGTACTCTCAAGATTAATTGACAATTGAGGGTTATTATGTTTAGTTGTCCCTCACTAAGTAAGGGAAAGTTAAACAAGTTGGAATGTTGTTTCTATCCACAAGTTCCAATCCGCTCTTGGGAGGATTGGTGTTAGTGACTAGAGAGCAATCCAACAATAAACCCAATTACAATCTTTCTCTTGAGCATCCCAACTCAAGGGTTCCTTTCAATCAACTCCCCATCAAGTTAGGGAACTACTCACTCATTGTAAATGTAAAATTCATATCATAAGAAAGGGAATTAAAGAAAGACATGATAAATAATGATCAAAAGATTAATTAAAAATAAAAGTAATTCTTGTATTAATAAATGCTAAAATAATCCAATAGTAAAATTAAGTAAATTAAGGAACATGGGAGAGTAAGAGACAAGTAAAGAGAACGAACTAGAATGTCGAAGTCTTGATGAGGCAATAACTCTTCTCAATATCCCAATGCAAAAATAATGAAAATAACAAATCCTAAAAACTATGAATGTGTAGAGAGAAAACCTAGAGGAGAGGAAAACTAGATCTAGAAAACTAAAACTATGCGAAATGAATGTTGTTCTTGGTTTCTGCATGTTCTCTGGCTCTAGTCTGCTTTTCTGGGCCGAAAACTAGGTCAAAATAAGGCCCGAAATCGGCCCCAGCGATTCTGCAGATTATGCAGATCGCGCATGTCACGTGGACGCGTCGTTCAGGCGAACGCGTCATTCGGCGTTTCGCTTTGCCACGCGGGCGCGTTGTCCATGCCTCCGCGTCACTTGTGCAGTTTCCAATTTGCGCGGCCACGTCATCCATGCGGCCGCGTCGCTTCTCGCTGGTCATCTCAATTTCTTGTGTTCCTTCAATTTTGCAAGCTTCCTTTCCAATCTCTAACTCATTCATGCCCTATAAAGCCTGAAACACTTAACACACAGATCACAGCATCGAATGGAATAAAGGAGAAATAAAATACATAATTAAAAGTCTCTAGGAAGCAAGTTTTCAATCATGCAATAACTTTAGGAAGGAATTATAAATGCATGCTTATTTAATGAATAAGTGGGCAAAGATCATGATAAAATCACATAATTAAACACAATATAAACCATAAAATAGTGGTTTATCAGTGCCCCTGCTCGAGCTCGGTCTTTCTTTTTGAGGTCAGGTTTTAGACTTCGATCCTTCTCTGGTGAAGCCGAACTCGAGCATTTGTCGACTTCTTTCTTTTTGTAGAATTTTTGAATGTAGAACGTTTTCCTCTTTCGCTTCCTCTGAATGTGCGCACTTTTCTATTTAGTGTTTTGGCCTTGGGAATATGCGAGGCTTTAAATACCTTCATTAATTAGTTTTAATTGCCCGTTTCTCTTGGCTTTTTGAATTTTACGATCAAAAAACGGTTTCTCTTCTTCGTCTTTCCTCGTATCTTCTCCCTTCACTTTCTCACTTTTGTTTTCGCCTGTATTTTGCCTTTCTCGCGTTGCAGCATCATTTGGCAATTTTGGGTGATTCCATCTTTCAATCTCCTTTGAAGCTTCTTTCTTCATTCAGGTTGGTTTTTCCTCCTTTCTTTTTTCCTCGTCATTTTCTTGTCTGATTCCGAGAAAGTTTTGATTTTGCTTGGAGAAAGTTTGGATCTTTCTGCTTTTGCTGTGCCTGATTGCTATTGTAATGTGTGTTCTGGAAGTTTCTTCACCTTTTTGCATGAACCTTTTCGCCTTTCCTGTTGTTTGATGCTTTTAGGGCTTTTGCATGTTATCTCCATTTCTGTTTATGCTTTTGATGATGGTTTTTGTTTGATTCTAAAAAAAGTTGTGCCTTTGACGATTTCCGCTTAGCATGTTTGATGTTGACGATGCTTTTTGCTGACGGACTGCAAGATAGTGGCTTTGATGACTTTTTGTGTTTTGGCTTTCTGAAATGTTTGTTATCTGAAATCTTCTTTTCTTGTTTGAGAGATGCCGGGACGTAAGCTGTAGATTTTTCCTGAAACCTTGCTTTGTTACTGCTTCCAAAGGATGCCCCAGGACTTTGGTTTGAGTCTTGGGGTTTTCCTTTTAGTCGAGTCGTTTTGCCCCTCGTCCGAGATGTTTTTTAGTAATCCAATCTTTTTTTTTCTTATTGTAGGATTAGTGGGCCTCATGTCTTCTCGCAATAACATTGTAGAGATGTCTTCTAAAGTTCCTGAGGGGATGTCTGATTGGCTAGACTCCCTTGTCTTGATGTGTGTCTCTGTGGTGGACGCGAATTTTTGTGTAAAGCTGAGGAAGCGTCATAGGATTTGTGGTAGTAGTGCCCGGGAGAGGGATTATGAGCTTGTAGCGCCTGACTCTGACAAGAGGGTTTGTTTTCCTACTTCGGTCGGAGGGGAGCGTCCTTTCTTCTATGCCTATAAATATTTCTTCAGCCAGTTGGACATTACTTTTCCATTTACTGCTTTCGAGACCGATTTGTTGTGGTTGTGTAACATTTCCCCATCCCAGCTTCATCCAAATTCTTGGGGTTTTATCAAGATATTTCAGCTGCTTTGCCAAGAGTTAGGCGTAACGCCTTCTCAAACTCTTTTTCTCTATCTTTTTGTTTCTGCCAAGCCTGGAGGTTCTTCCAAAAAGAAAGCTTCCTGGGTTTCCTTCAGGTCGGCCAGGGGCATAAAGTTTTTGCCATGTACGATGAGTCTTTTAAAGATTTTAAGAATTATTTCTTCCGAGTCCGTGCTGTTGAGGGGGCCCGCCCCTTTTTTTTCTTGATGAAAATTATGAGCCTGCCTTTCTTCTAGAATGGCAAAAGAATGTGAGAGTGTCTCGCTATACATGGGAGATGCTTGACGAGGTTGAGTGGGCTTTTGTAATTGTTCTTGAAGATTTATGGGGGGAACCACCCCATCTTGATAAAAAAAGATTTTTGAGTGATCCATCTTTGGTTCGAACTATTTTGGGTACTATCTGACTTATTTCTGTGCTTGTTTCTTAATTTTGCTTCCCCTTTTTGTGATTGTAACCCATTATTGTGGTTGATTCTGTTGTTTCAGAAATGTCAAAGAACAATGATTCCATGAAGGCCTACAAAAGGCAAAGAAGGCTGCAGCTGCTCAAAATATCTCGGCCAAGGTGGCGGGAGAGGGATCTTCTCAAGTTCCGGTGAAGCCGCCCGTGCCGAGTTCTTTTGGGCCGAGGAAGGTGATCCCTACTCCTCGAGTTCGTCTGGCTGACCCTCCACAGACTTCTGCCGCTACTTCTGGTGCTCCTCCCAACAATAAACAAAAAACAATTGAGCCTTTCAACCTTGATGCCCCTGATTTTGACGCGGTCGAGTTTGTAGATCAGCAGATCGGCCCATACGGTGTCCTCCCTATGGATGATGTATCACTCCTTTGTCATTTTGATTTTATAACTCGGAGTAGTGTAAAAATGGCACATATGGGAGCTGCCCTGTACCGAACTGCTCAAAATATTCCTCTCCATGCCACTAAATCTTTTATGGAGGAGGCAAAACAGCAGTTCGATCGGATGAAGGGCTTGAAGGAGGAGCTTGAGGCGAAGGTGGCCAAGCTGGAGAAGGATCTGAACAATGAAAAGGCGAGTTCCCTTGCTCTGGAGGCTTCTGTGTGGTTGGCCGAGGACACGACATTGAGGCATAAAGACAGCTACGTCACATCCTATCGGGAGGGAATGCGTTTGAAGGAGGAGTTGGAGAACGCCCGAGCTGATTACTCCGAGCTCCAGGGGCATCTCGTTGGCAGTGTGAATGCTGCTTACGAGAATCTGAAGGAGCAGGTTCAAATTATTTCTCCCGAGGCCGACCTTACTCTTTTTAGCCTGGACAATGTTGTGAGGGATGGTAAGATTGTCCCTGATGACCAGGATGATGACGATGTCGATCCTCCCCCTGTGCCTTCTGCCAAGGTGTCAACTTCTACAGTTCCTCTGATTGAGGTTGGTCATTCCGTTTCTAATCCGGACTGTCAGATCTTAAATCGGGATGATGGTACCGTGGATGCTGTGCCTATTCAGACTCGCCCTCCTTCTCCCCGTACTGATGCTGCTGAGAAGGCTCCCGATCTTAGCTGATTTTTCTTGGATGTTTGTGTAGATAGCCCGACTTGTGGGCTTTTAAACTTTTTATTTTGTAATTTAAATATTTTGCTGATTGTTGATACTCCTTCTGGTTGCTTGTTTAGCAACTTTTTATTTTAAAAAAACAACAAGTAGCTTTCAAGCTTTGGGCCTGATCCTGAAGCTTGTTTATAATATTATATTTTATATCATGCTTGTTTGCAGTTGTCTTGGCACCTTTCTGGGTTTTGAGAATGCTGGAGCCTTGCTGTTTGGCCTCTTTGGATTGCTTTGTGCTTATTCCTTATAGCTTGGATCCTTTGAGGTCGTGGATGTGTGGGTCCAACTTGTATTTCTCTTTTCTGGCTCTTACTTGTATTCATTTCTAGCAATCCATAACCGATTTCTTTACGTTAGCCCTCTTTCCAGTTATTTTTGTAGTCCTCTTTTTTGGACCTTTGTCAGGTCTCTTTCAGGGACTACTTTTATAACTTGTTTGTGGGAGACCGACTTCTTTGCGTCGTCCTTTTCCAAGTTATTTTTGTATCTCTTTTAGGGATTACTTTTATAACTTGCTTTTCGTAGGAGACCGACTTCTTTATGTCGATCTCTTCTAAGTTATAGCAATTCCTCTTTTATAGGGTTGGCCAGACCTCTTTCCAGGGATTTGCTGATAACTTGGGTTGACTTGGTCCAACTTCTTAACGTCGGTCAATCTTTAAGTTATTATTTAGCAATCCATAAGACCTCGTCAGGTTCTTTTTCCGGATCACTTTCGATAACTTCTTGCATTATTCTGTGTTCATCTTTGCTGATTTGTAGAATGTGGTTTCTATCTTTGTTTGGTCGACCTTTAGATGAATCGCCTTTTCATCTCTATTGGTCTTTATCGTGATCGTGTAGTGAATCTGTTTTTCACTTTCTGCCGATCTGTTGCTTTATAATCGGACGATGAATGCTTTAGATTAATGCGTCTTGAGAATTTGTAGAATATCTAAAATATATTTTATTCAATAGAAAGTGCAAATATATAAATGCGGGAGTTTTTCATCCCTTTAAGTCAGATAATTTCTGAATCTCAACTTGGTGCCTCATTAAAAAACCTTTTCAGGAAAAAGAGTGCATCCTATGATAAGATCTTTTACCTTCTCTAGCTATAGTACCTTCTTAGGTTGTAGGCGTGCCATGATCTGGGAAGCTCTCGTCAATCGAGTTCGGACAGTCTGTAGTAGCCCTTCCCAAGTACTTCTATGACTCGGTAGGGTCCTTTCTAGTTTGCTGCCAGCTTTCCTTCTCCGGGTCGAGTTGTTCCAATATCATTTCGGATTAGGATGAGATCATTCTCAGTGAAACCTCTTGGCACTACCTTTCGATTATATCTGGAAGCCATTCGATGTTTTAGTGCTTCTTCGTTGATCTGAGCTCTTTCTTGGATTTCAGGAAGTAGGTCGAGCTCTTCCCTTTGAAGTTGGGAGTTGGCTTCCTCATTGTAATGAACGACTCTAGGCGACCCTTCCTCGATCTCTACTAGGATCATTGCTTCCGTTCCATATGCTAATCGGAAGGGTGATTCCTTTGTGGTGGAATGTGGCGTCGTTCGATATTCCCATAGGACTTGTGGAAGCTCTTCAGCCCAAGCTTCCTTTGCGTCTTGTAATCTCCATTTTAACCCAACCAATATGACTTTGTTGGCAGTTTCGGCCTGTCCATTGGCTTGAAGATGTTCGACGGAGGTGAAGTCGGCTACTAATTTTCTGAAGCCTGTATCTGTGAATTGAGTGCCATTGTCTGTGGTGATGGACTATGGAACCCCGAACCTTGTGACAACGTTCCTATATAGGAATTTTTGGCTTCTTTGAGCAGTGGCGTTGGCTAGGGGCTCTGCCTCGATCCACTTTGTGAAATAGTCTACCCCTACTATGAGGAATTTGACTTGTTCTGATCCCTAGGGGAAAGGTCCAAGAAGATCGAGTCCCCATTTTGCAAATGGCCAAGGCGAAGTTATGCTGATGAGCTCTTCTGGCGGGGCGATGTGAAAGTTGGCATGTTTCTGGCATGGTGGGCATGTCCTTACAAACACTGTAGCTTCCTTTTATAGAGTTGGCCAATAAAATTCCGCCCAAAGTACTTTTTTGGTGAGAGCTTGTGCTCCGAGATGATTACCACAAATGCTACTGTGTACTTCCTCTAAAACTTCCCTTTTGTTGGAGGTCGGCACACATTTTAATAGTGGTATTGAAATCCCTCTTTTGTATAGGGTGTTGTTTATGATAGTGTAGTACTGAGCCTCCCGTTTTAACCTCTTTGCCTCCTTTTCATCTGTGGGGAGTGTTTCTGTTTGAGGTAATTAATTATGGGGGTCATCCATCCTTGATCCTGACTTGTTATGGCTAGGACATTTTCCTCTTCCGAGATTGACGGGTTCTGTAGCATTTCCTGAATGAGGCTTCTATTATTGCCCCCTGGTTTGGTGCTGTCTAGTTTTGAGAGTGTATCAGCTCAGGCATTTTGTTTGCGGGGTATGTGGCAGATGTTATATTCCCCGAGTTGTCCGAGCTGTTCCTTGGTTTTATCCAAAAACTTTTTCATGGTGGGATATTTGGCTTGGTAGCTCCCTGTTATTTGTGAGGTAACTACTTGGGAATTGCTGAAGATGTTGAGTTTTTGAGCTCTAACCTCATTAGCCAGCTTCAAACCAGCTAGTAACGCTTCATATTCCGCCTGGATGTTTGAGGCAGGGAACCCATACCACTAACCAGCAAGTGCACTGGGTCGTCCAAGTAATACCTTACGTGAGTAAGGGTCGAATCCCACAGAGATTGTTCGCTTAAAGCAATCTATGGTTATCTTGTAATTCTTAGTCAGGATATCAATTATAATTATCAGTTTGGATTGCGAAAAATAAAAGAGCATGAATTGAATACTTGTTATGCAGTAATGGAGAATATGTTGGAGTTTTGGAGATGCTTTGTCTTCTGAATCTCTGCTTTCCCCCTGTCTTCTTCTTCACGCACGCAAGGTTCCTCCTATGGCAAGCTGTGTGTTGGTGGATCACTGTTGTCAATGGCTACCATCCGTCCTCTCAGTGAAAATGGTCCAGGTGCGCTGTCACCGCACGGCTAATCATCTGTCGGTTCTCGATCATGTCGGAATAGGATCCATTGATCCTTTTGCGTCTGTCACTATGCCCAACATTCGTGAGTTTAAAGCTCGTCACAGTCATTCAATCCTTGAATCCTACTCGGAATACCACAGACAAGGTTTAGACTTTCCGGATTCTCAAGAATGCTGCCAATGGATTCTAGCTTATACCACAAAGATTCTGATTAAGGAATCCAAGAGATATTCCTTCAATCGAAGGTAGAATGGAGGTGGTTGTCAGTCACGCGTTCATAGGTTGAGAATGGTGATGAATGTCACAGATCATCACATCCATCATATTGAAGTGCGAATGAACATCTTAGATAGAAACAAGCGTGTTTGAATAGAAAACAGAAATAATTGCATTAATTCATCGAGACACAGCAGAGCTCCTCACCTCCAATAATGGAGTTTTAGAGACTCATACCGTCAAAAAATACAAAGTTCAGATCTAAAATTTCATGAGGTACAAAATAAATCTCTAAAAGTTGTTTAAATACTAAACTAGTAACTTAGGTTTACAGAAAATGAATAAGCTATGATAGATAGTGCAGAAATCCACTTCTGGGGCCCACTTGGTGTGTGCTGGGGCTGAGACTTGAGCTTTACACGTGCCTAGGCTGTTTCTGGAGTTAAACGCCAGGTTGTAACTTGTTTTGGGCGTTTAACTCCAACTTGTAACCTGTTTCTGGCGTTTAACGCTATAATGCAACATAGAACTGACGTTGAATGCCAGTTTACGTCGTTTATCCTTGAGCAAAGTATAGACTATTATATATTGATGGAAAGCCCTGGATGTCTACTCTTCAAAGCAATTGAGAGCGCACCATTTGAACTCCTGTAGCTCCAGGAAATCTATTTCGAGTGCAGGGAGGTCAGAATCCAACAGCATCTGCAGTCCTTTTTCAGCCTGAATCAGATTTTGGATCAGCTCCCTCAATTTCAGCCAGAAAATATCTGAAATCACAGAAAAACATACAAACTCATAGTAAAGTCTAGAAATATGAATTTCACCTAAAAACTAATAAAAATATACTAAAAACTAACTAAAACATACTAAAAACTACATGAAATTAACCCCAAAAAGCGTATAAAATATCCGCTCATCACAACACCAAACTTAAACTGTTGCTTGTCCCCAAGCAACTAAAAACAAAGTAGGATAAAAAGAAGAGAATATACAATGAATTCCAAAAACATCTATGAAGATCAGTCTTAATTAGATGAGCGGGGCTATTAGCTTTTTGCTTCTGAACAGTTTTGGCATCTCACTTTATCCTTTGAAGTTCAGAATGATTGGCATCTATAGGAACTCAGAATTCAGATAGTGTTATTGATTCTCCTAGTTCAGTATGTTGATTCTTGAATACAGCTACATTATGAGTCTTGGCCCGTGGCCCTAAGCACTCTGTTTTCCAGTATTACCACCGGATACATACATGCCACAGACACATAACTGGGTGAACCTTTTCAGATTGTGACTCAGCTTTGCTAAAGTCCCCAATTAGAGGTGTCCAGGGTTCTTAAGCACACTCTGTGTTTGCTTTGGACCTCGACTTTAACCGCTCAGTCTCAAGTTTTCACTTGACACCTTCACGCCACAAGCACATGGTTAGGGACAGCTTGGTTTCGCCGCTTAGGCCAGGATTTTATTCCTTTAGGCCCTCCTATCCACTGATGCTCAAAGCCTTGGATCCTTTTTATTACCCTTGCCTTTTGGTTGTAAGGGCTATTGGCTTTTTGCTCTTGCCTTTTGGTTTAAAGAGCTTTTGGCTTTTTCTGCTTGCTTTTTCTTTTTCTTGCTCTCTTTTTTTTTGCATTTTTTTTTTGCATTTTTTTTCAAGCTTTGTTCTTCACAGCTTTTTCTTGCTTCAAGAATCATTTTTATGATTTTTCAGATTATCAAATAATATTTTTGCTTTTTCATCATTCTTTCAAGAGCCAACAATTTTAACATTCATAAACAACAAATTCAAAAGACATATGCACTGTTGAAGCATTCATTCAGAAAACAAAAAGTATTGCCACCACATCAAAATAATTAAACTATTTTAAAATTCAAAATTCATGTACTTCTTTTTCTTTTTCAGAAAACATTTTTCATTTAAGAAAGGTGATGGATTCATAGGACATTCATATCTTTAAGACATAGACACTTAGATACTAGTGATCATGTAATAAGACCCAAACATAAATAAACATAAAGCATAGTAAACGAAAAACAGAGGAATAAGAACAAGGAGATTAAGGAACAAGTCCACCTTAGTGAGGGTGGCGTCTTCCTCTTCTTGAAGAACCAATGGTGCTCTTGAGCTCCTCTATGTCTTTTCCTTGTCTTTGTTACTCCTCCCTCATAGCTCTTTGATCTGCAGTCAAATGCTCTACCACTGAACTATGGACCTTTGAGATGAAACTCTACATCTCTCATGACTCGGGGGTGGAAGCAACTGCCTTAATTTTCCTCTTTCTAGAGGTTTCTACGGCCTTAGGTGCCATAAATGGTTATGGAAAAACAAAAAGCAACGCTTTTTTCCACACCAAACTTAAAAGGTTTGCTCGTCCTCGAGCAAAAGAAGATAGAAGGGAGTAGAAGGAGAAGTGTGAATGGGTGGGTATGGAGGGGAATGGTTTGAATTGGAATGGTGAGGTAGGTGGGGATCTTGTAGGGTCCACAGATTCTGAGGGGTCAAGGACTTAGCATCCCTGCTCCATTGAGGCATGCAAAACGCCCTTAGTGTGCAATCTTGGTGTTTAACGCTAGACTGCTGCTTGTTTTTGGCGTTAAATGCTAGCTTTTCCCCTTTATTGGCGTTGAACGCCAACTTGGTGCTTGTTTCTGGCGTTTAAACGCCAGTTTGATGCTTCTTACTGGCGTTAAACGCCAGTAAGCTCTTTCTTTAGGGTGAGTTGTTTTAATGCTATTTTTGACTTTGCTTTGATTTTTGTGACTCCACATGATCATCATCCTAAAGAAAACATAAAATAAAAATGGAAAACAGAAAATTAACATAGATAAGGAAAAATTGGGTTGCCTCCCAATAAGTGCTTCTTTATTGTCTTTAGCTGGACCTTGCTGAGCTTTTAATCTAGCCTCAGCCTTGAGCACTCTTGCTCAATATTGCTTTCAAGATAATGCTTGATTCTCTGTCCATTAACAATGAACTTCTTATCAGAATCAATGTCTTGAAGCTCTACATAGCCATATGATGACACACTTGTAATCACATATGGTCCCCTCCACCGGGATTTTAGTTTCCCAGGGAATAGCCTGAGCCTAGAGTTAAACAATAGAACTTTCTGTCCTGGTTCAAAGACTCTAGATGACAGCTTTCTGTCATGCCACCTTTTTGCTTTCTCTTTGTAAAGCTTGGCATTTTCGAAAGCAGTGAGTCTGAATTCCTCTAGCTCATTCAGCTGGAGCAATCTTTTTTCTCCAGCTAATTTGGCATCAAAGTTTAGGAATCTGGTTGCCCAGTAGGCCTTATGCTTCAGTTCCACAGGCAGATGACAGGCCTTACCATACACAAGCTGGTATGGAGAGGTCCTTATAGGAGTCTTGAATGCTGTTCTGTAAGCCCACAGAGCATCATCCAAGCTTCTCGCCCAATCCTTTCAACGGGTACTTATAGTCCGTTCCAGGATTCTTTTTATTTCTCTATTAGAGACTTCAGCTTACCCATTTGTCTGTGGATGATACGGAGTTGCCACCTTGTGACTAATTCCATACCGAAACATAGCAGAGTAAAGCTGTTTGTTGTAGAAGTGAGTGCCCCCATCACTAATTAGGTGCTCTAGGGACACCAAACCTGCTGAAGATATGTTTATAGAGGAACTTCAGCACTGTCTTAGTATCATTAGTGGGTGTGGCAATGGCCTCTACCCATTTGGATACATAGTCGATTGCCACCATAATATAAGTGTTTGAGTATGATGGTGGGAAAGGCCCCATGAAGTCAATACCCCATACGTCAAACAACTCAATCTCTAAGATTCATTGCTGAGGCATGGCGTAACAGTGAGGTAGATTACCAGCTCTCTGGCAGCTGTCACAGTTGCCCACAAACTCTCGGGAGTCTTTATAGAGAGTGGGCTAGTAGAAGCCACGTTGGAAGACTTTTATGGCTCTTCGCTCACCTCCAAAATATCCTCCATATTGTGATCCATGACAATGCCATAGGATCTTCTGTGCTTCTTCTCTAGGCACACACCTACGGATTATTCCATCTGCACATCTCTTAAAGAGATATGGTTCATCCCATAGGTAGTACTTTGCATCAGTAATTAATTTTTTCTTTTGTTGCTTGCTGTACTCCTTAGGTATGAACCTTGCAGCTTTATAGTTTGCAATGTCTGCAAACGATGGTGTTTCATGGATGGCAAACAGTTGCTCATCCAGAAAGGTTTCAGAGATCTTAATCGAGGGGAAGGACGTCCCTTCGACTGGCTCTATCCGGGACAGATGATCAGCCACTTGGTTCTCTGTCCCTTTTCTGTCTCTTATTTCTATATCAAACTTTTGCAGAAGCAACACCCATCTTATAAGCCTGGGTTTTGAATCCTGCTTTGTGAGTAGATATTTAAGAGCAGCATGGTCAGTATACACAATCACTTTTGATCCTACTAAGTATGATCTAAACTTGTCAATGGCATAAACCACTGCAAGGAATTCTTTTTCTGTGGTTATGTAATTTTTCTGGGCATCATTTAAAACGCGGCTAGCATAATAAATGACATGCAGAAGCTTGTTATGCCTCTGTCCCAGTACTGCACCAATGGCATGGTCACTGGCATCACACATTAATTAGTTCAAATGGAAATGTCCAGTCTGGTGCAGAAATAACTGGTGCTGTGACTAGCTTAGATTTCAGAGTTTCACACGCCTGCAGACACTCTGTGTCAAACACAAATGGCGTGTCAGCAGCTAGCAAATTGCTCAGAGGTTTTGTGATTTTTGAAAAATCCTTTATAAACCTCCTATAGAATCCTGCATGCCCCAAAAAGCTTCTGATTGCCTTAACATTGGCAGGTGGTGGTAATTTTTCAATTACTTCCACTTTAGCTTGATCCACCTCTATTCCCTTGTTTGAAATTTTATGCCCAAGGACAATCCCTTCAGTCACCATAAAGTGACATTTTTCCCAGTTTAAAACCAGGTTAGTCTCTTAGCATCTTTTCAGAACTAGTGTCAGGTGATCAAGACAGGAGCTGAATGAGTCTCCATATACTGAGAAGTCATCCATGAAGACTTCCAAAAATTTTTCCAACATATCAAAGAAAATAGAGAGCATGCATCTCTGAAAGGTTGCAGGTGCATTACACAGCCCAAATGGCATCCTTCTGTAAGCAAACACTCCAGATGGACATGTGAATGCTGTTTTCTCTTGATCCTGGGGATCTACTGCAATTTGGTTGTAGCCTGAATAGCCATCCAAAAAGCAGTAATAATCATGACCTGCTAGTCTTTCTAGCATCTGGTCTATGAATGGTAAAAGAAAATGATCCTTTCTGGTGGCTGTATTGAGCCTTCTGTTGTCAATACACATGCGCCACCCTGTAACTGTTCTTGTAGGAACCAGTTCATTTTTTTCATTATGAACCACTGTCATGCCTCCCTTTTTGGGGACAACTTGGACAGGGCTCACCCAGGGGCTGTCAGAAATGGGATAAATAATCCCAGCCTCCAGTAACTTGGTGACCTCTTTCTGCACCACCTCCTTCATGACTAGATTTAGCCGCCTCTGTGGTTGAACCACTGGCTTAGCATCATCCTCCAATAGGATCTTGTGCATGCATCTAGCTGGGCTTATGCCCTTAAGGTCACTTATGGACCACCCAAGAGCTGTCTTGTGTGTCCTTAGCACTTGAAGTAGTGCTTCCTCTTCCTGTAGATTTAAAGCAGAGCTTATGATCACCGGAAAAGTGTCACCTTCTCCCAGAAATGCATATTTCAGGGATGGTGGTAATGGTTTTAGCTCGGGTTTAGGAGGTTTTTCCTCTTTCTGAAGAAGTTTCAGAGGCTCTTTCAATTCCTCTAAATCCTCCAGATCAGGCTGAACATCTTTAAAGATGTCTTCCAGCTCTGATTCGAGACTCTCAGCCATGTTGATCTCCTCTACCAAAGAGTCAATAAGATCAACTTTCATGAAGTCTTTTGGTGTGTCTGGATGCTGCATGGCCTTGAGAGCATTCAACTTAAACTCATCCTCATTGACTCTCAGGGTTACTTCCCCCTTTTGGACATCAATGAGAGTTCGTCCAGTTGCTAGGAAAGGTCTTCCTAGAATGAGAGTAGCACTCTTATGCTCCTCCATTTCCAGCATTACAAAGTCAGTGGGGAAGGCGAATGGCCCAACCCTGACAATCATGTCTTCAATCACGCCTGATGGGTATTTAATGGAGCCATCAGCAAGTTGGAGACATATCCAGGTTGGTTTGACTTCTTCAGTTTAACCAAGCTTTCTAATAGTAGATGTAGGTATTAGATTGATACTTGCCCCAAGATCACACAAAGCTGTCTTGGTGCAATTACACTCTAATGTGCATGGTATCATGAAGCTCCCGGGATCTTTAAGCTTTTCTGGGAAGCTTTTCAGAATGACTGCACTGCATTCTTCAGTGAGGAGAACTCTTTCAGTTTCTCTCCAATCTTTCTTATGACTCAAGATCTCTTTCATGAACTTGGCATAAGAAGGTATTTGCTCAAGTGCCTCTGCAAACGGAATCTTTATTTCAAGAGTCCTGAGATAGTCTGCAAAGCGGACAAATTGCCTATCCTGCTCCTTTTGGCGGAGTTTTTGAGAATAAGGCATTTTGGCTTTGTATTCTTCAACCTTGGTTGCTGCAGGTTTATTTCCTACAGAGATGGTTGGAGAAGCCTTTTTAGAGGGGTTATTATCAGCTCTTGTGTGTGTCTGATCCCTCACTGGCGTTTGAATGCTAGGAGTGGAAGCTGGATTGGCGTTGGACGCCAACTCATTACCTGTTCTTGGCATTTAAACGCCAGAACTGAGCATGGGTTGGGCATTTAACACCAGCTCTCCATCCTTTTCTGGCATTTGAGCACCAGAATCATTCCTCTCTGGGCTCTTACTGTCCTCAGAGGGATTTTGGATGATATTTTGCTCATCCTCTGTCAGTTGTTCTTTCCCTGGCTTCCTCTGCTCTGAAGCGAGGTATTTAATGTTTTTCCACTTCTTAATTAAACTGCCTGGCACTCTTCTGTTATTTGATTTGATAACTGCTGTTTTGTCTGATTCAATTGTGCCTCCATATTTTTATTATCATTTTTAGTGTCTTGTAGCATCTCCTTAAATTCTGCTAGCTGTTTTGTTAGAAAGCACAATTGTTGATTGAGTTCAACAACTTGTTCTGGAGGACCAAGTTCAGTAGATACTGCTTTGGCTTCTTCTTTTATGGAGGACCCACTACTTATGTACAGATGCTGATTTCTAGCAACTATATCAATAAGCTCTTGAGCCTCTTCAATAATTTTTCTCATGTGTAGAGATCCACCAGCTGAGTGGTCTAGAGATACCTGAGTTCTTTCTGTAAGCCCATAGTAGAAGATGTCTAATTGCACCCATTATGAAAATATTTCAGAAGGGCATTTTCTTAGCATCCCTTTGTATCTCTCCCAGGCATTATAAAGGGATTCATCATCCTCTTGTTTAAAGTCTTGGATGTCCAACCTTAGCTGTGTCATCCTTTTTGGAGGAAAATATTGATTTAGGAATTTGTCTGATAATTGTTTCCATGTTCTTATGCTTGCTGTGGGTTGGTTATTTAACCACCTTTTAGCTTGATCTTTTATAGCAAACGGAAAAAGTAATAGCCTGTATACATCCTGATCTACCTCCTTGTCACGTACTGTGTCAGCAATTTGCAAGAATTGTGCTAGAAACTCAGTAGGTTCTTCCTCTGAAAGACCAGAATACTGGCAGTTTTGCTGCACCATGACAATGAGCTAAGGATTTAGCTCAAAACTGCCTGCTTTGATGGAGGGTATACAGATACTACTCCCATATGCAGCAGTAGTGGGATTACCATATGACCCCAGAGTCCTTCTAGACTGTTCATTTCCACTTAGATCCATGATGGATAAAATAGAATTGATATGAATTGCAAAGAAAATATATTTTTAAATTTTTTTGAAAACCGAAATTAAAATAGAATAAAATAAAATAAATGAAAAATTGACTATAATTTCGAAAATTAGAAGAAAAAGAAATAAAAGAAAATTGAAAACTAAATTAATTAATTAAAAAAATTTGAAAAAGATGTGGGTGAGGATTTTCGAAAAAAATGAAGAGAGATAAATTGGTTAGGATGTTTTGAAAAAGATATGTCTTAAAATTAAAGATACTTGTAAGAAAATAAAATAAAATAAAAAAAAGAAAAGATATGAAAAAGATTTGATTTTAAGATTTGAGATTAGAAAAGATAAGATAAGCTAGGTAAGAGAAGATAAGGAATTTAAATTAAAAAGTTTTGAAATTTGAAATTTGAAATTTGAAATTTGAAATTTGAAATTTGAAATTTGAAATTTGAAAGTTGAAATTTGAAAATTGAATTTTTGAATTTTCGAAAAAGTCAACAATATAAGATAAGGATTTGAAAAAGATTTAAATTTTGAAAATTAGATTTTGAATCTTAAATTTTGAAATTTGAAATAAGATAAAATAAAATTTTGAAAAAGATATGATTTTTTTGAAAAAAATTTGAATTTTGAAATTTTTAAAACTAAGATAAGATAAAATAGAAATTTTAAAATAAAAATCTGAATTTTTTTGAAAAATTTCGAAATATTTTGCTCAAAAATAGTTAGAGAAGATATTTTTTTATTTTTGAATTTTATGATGAAAAAGAAAAACATACAAAAGGCACACAACTTAAAATTTTTAGATCTAATGCTCCTTGTTTTCGAAAATTTTGGAGGAAAAACTCCAAGGAACACCAAACTTAAAAATTTTAAGATAAAAACACAAGGAAGACTCAAGAACACTTTGAAGACTCACAAGAACACAAGAACATGAAGAAAGAACACCAAACTTAAAATTTTTAGAAAACCAAAATAAAATTTTTGAAAACTAAAGAAAAGTTAACAGGAGAATACCAAACTTAAAGTTTGGCACAAGATTTATTCAAAGAAAAATTATTTTTGAACAAGTTTTAAAAAGAAGATAGCCAATTACCAAGAACATAAGCACAACGCTCTAGCCAATTGAGCTATAAATTTAACGTGTTTTAATAAGGTATTTAATAAATAAATTTTTTTTAGATACTAATAATTCGAAAATGCACAAGAAAAACAAGAAAAATCAAAAAACAAGAAAAACTAAAGATTAAACAAGGAAAATAAACAAGAACAACTTGAAGATTAAGAAAGAACAATGAACACAATTTCGAAAATTTAAAAGAAAATAAAAACATGCAATTTACACTAAACTTAAAATATGAAACTAAACTCAAACAGAAAAACTCAATTATCAGTTTATAACATTTTCGAAAAATTTAAAAAGAGAAAATAAGGATTTTAAAAAAATTTCAACCAAAAACAATAGTAGAAGACTCTAGACCAAAAAGAAAAATTTTTTCCTAATCTAAGCAACAAAATAAACCGTCAGTTGTCCAAACTCGAACAATCCCTGGCAACGGCACCAAAAACTTGGTGCACGAATTGTAAATCACACGTTTCACAACTCGTACCACTAACCAGCAAGAGCACTGGGTCGTCCAAGTAATACCTTACGTGAGTAAGGGTCGAATCCCACGGAGATTGTTGGCTTGAAGCAACCTATGGTTATCTTGTAATTCTTAGTCAGGATATCAATTATAATTATCAGTTTGGATTGCAAAAAATAAAAGAGCATGAATTGAATACTTGTTATGCAGTAATGGAGAATATGTCGGAATAGGATCCATTGATACTTTTGCGTCTGTCACTACGCCCAACACTCGTGAGTTTGAAGCTCGTCACAGTCATTCAATCCTTGAATCCTACTCGGAATACCACAGATAAGGTTTAGACTTTCCGAATTCTCAAGAATGCTGCCAATGGATTCTAGCTTATACCACGAAGATTCTGATTAAGGAATCCAAGAGATATTCCTTCAATCGAAGGAAGAACGGAGGTAGTTGTCAGTCACGCGTTCATAGGTTGAGAATGGTGATGAATATCACAGATCATCACATCCATCATATTGAAGTGTGAATGAACATCTTAGATAGAAACAAGCGTGTTTGAATAGAAAACAGAAATAATTGCATTAATTCATCGAGACACAGCAGAGCTCCTCACCCCAACAATGGAGTTTTAGAGACTCATGCCATCAAAAAATATGAAGTTCAGATCTAAAATGTCATGAGGTACAAAATAAATCTCTAAAAGTTGTTTAAATACTAAACTAGTAACCTAGGTTTACAGAAAATGAATAAGCTATGATAGATAGTGTAGAAATCCACTTCTGGGGCCCACTTGGTATGTGCTGGGGCTGAGATATGAGCTTTACACATGCCTAGGCTGTTTTTGGAGTTAAACACCAGGTTGTAACCTGTTTTGGGCGTTTAACTCCAACTTGTAACCTGTTTCTGGCGTTTAACGCCAGAATGCAACATGGAACTGGCGTTGAACGCCAGTTTACGTCATTTATCCTTGAGCAAAGTATAAACTATTATATATTGATGGAAAGCCCTGGATGTCTACTTTCCAACGCAATTGAGAATGCACCATTTGGACTCCTATAGCTCCAGAAAATCCATTTCGAGTGCAGGGAGGTCAGAATCCAACAACATCTGCAGTCCTTTTTCAGCCTGAATAAGATTTTTGCTCAACTCCCTCAATTTCAGCCAGAAAATACCTGAAATCATAGAAAAACACACAAACTCATAGTAAAGTCCAGAAATATGTATTTCGCCTAAAAACTAATAAAAATATACTAAAAACTACATGAAATTAACCCCAAAAAGTGTATAAAATATCCGCTCATCAACTGCCCATTGTAAAATTCTGCCTGCTAGATCTATTTTCTGTAATATCCCTTTTATGGGCTGGTCGGTCCAAACCTTAATGGTGTGAGCCTGGAAGGACGGGCGAAGTCGTCGAGATGTCAGTATGACAGTATAGGCAAATTTTTCTATTTTTTTGGTAGTTCAGCTCGGATCCTCGCAGCGCTTTACTAATGAAGTATACAGGTTGTTGCCCTTTGTCATCCTCTCGAACCAGTGCTGAGGCTACTGCCCGACTTTCTACCGCAAGGTATAATACGAGTGGTCGAGTTAGGATAGGTGGTTGTCCTAGGAAACTTTTGAAATCCTGGAAGGCTTGCTCGTATTCCATTGTCCATTCGAACTTCTTTCCTTTCCTTAAAGTGGCATAGAATGGGAGAGATCTTATCGCTGATCCTGCTAAGAATCTGGATAAGGCTGCCAATCTCCTGTTGAGTTGTTGTACCTCTCTGACACAAGTTGGACTCTTCATGTTGAGTTTGGCCTGGCATTTGTCTGGATTTGCTTCAATTCCTCTTTGTGTGAGCATGAAACCTAAGAATTTGCCCGCTTCTACTGCAAAGGTGCATTTTGCAGGATTGAGTCGCATGTCATGCTTCCTTATAGTGCCGAACACTTAGGCCAGGTCAGACAATAATGTCTCTTCACTTTGTGTCTTTATTAACATGTCGTCTACGTAGACTTTCATGATTTTTCTGATATGATCTGAAAAGACTTTATTCATTAGCCTTTGATAAGTAGCTCCCGCATTCTTGAGATCGAAAGGCATCACGATGTAGCAGTAATTTGCTTTTGGTGTTAAAAACCAGGTCTTTTCTTGATCTGGTGGATACATGGAAATTTGGTTGTATCCAGAATATGCATCCATAAACGAGAGGTATCTATATCCGGACGAAGCATCTACCAGAGCGTCGATACTTGGGAGTGGGTAAGGATCTTTTGGGCAGGCTTTGTTGAGATCGGTGTAGCCGGTGCACATTCGCCACTTCCCATTTGATTTTTTCACCAAGACGACGTTAGCTAGCCATAGTGGGTACTTGACTTCTCTTATGAATCCTGCCTCCAGTAGTGCTTGTACCTGTTCTTCCACAGCTTGGGATCGTTCTGGCCCAAGTTTTCTTCGTCTCTGCTGTACCGGCCAAGATCCTGGATAGACCGTCAACTTGTGACACATTAGCTTGGGGTCTATGCCTGGCATGTCTGCAGCTTTCCATGCGAAGAGATCAACATTATCTCGTAAGAACTGCACTAGTAATTCTTTTGCATCTCCCTTCAGGATCGTGCCAATATTAGTTGTTTTGTTCGAGGTGTCTCTGATCTGAACTTTCTCTACTTCACCTTCGGGCTGCGGACGGAGTTCTTCTCGTCTCTGAACTCCACCAAGCTCAATTGTATGGAACTCTTCTCCTTTGCCTCCGAGGTTTAGACTTTCATTATAACAGCGACGTGCCATCTTTTGATCTGCTTTTATCATAGCTATCCCTTCTGTAGTTGGGAATTTCATGCATAGATGTGGAGTTGAGACTATTGCACCGAGTTGATTTAGTGTTGTCCGGCCTATTAAGGCATTGTGGGCTGAACTCACGTCGACCACGATGTAGTCTATCTTGAGTGTTCTAGATTGGTTCCCTTTTCCGAAGGTTGTATGTAGTGACACGTATCCAGTGGTTGTACTGGGGTATCTCCCAGTCCGAACAGGCTATTCGGGTATGCTCTAAGCTCCTTTTCTTCTAAGCCGAGCTTGTCGAAGGCAGTTTTGAATAAGATATCGGCGGAGCTCCCTTGGTCTATTAATGTGCGGTGGAGATTGGCGTTTGCCAGTATGATGGTGATGACCATGGGATCGTCGTGTCCTGAGATGATACCGGATGCGTCTTCTTTGGTGAATGTGATTGCAGGGATGTCGAGTGCTTCCTCCTTGACATGATATACTTCTTTGAGATATCTTTTGCGGGATGATTTGGAGATTCCTCCTCTTGTAAATCCTCCGTGTATCATATGGACATGTCTTTCTGGCGTACGAGGTGATCGCTCAGTTCGTCCGACATCTTCATCCCTTCTTCTCTTTCTTTGCTCATCATCTCGGGCGGCCAGAAACCGATCTAGTTTTCCTTCTCTCACTAATTTTTCTATGACGTTTTTTAAGTAGAAGCATTCGTTGGTGGAATGCCCTCGGACTCGATGATATTCACAGTATTCGTTCTGATTTCCTCCTTCTCTTTTGCCTTTGAGTGGTTGAGCTGGGGTATCTTTTCTGTGTTACAGACTTCTTTGTAAATATCCACAAGGGACACCCGAAGAGGGGTGTAATTATGATACTTTTTGATTTTTTCCCCCGTTCGATCTTCCTTCCTATTGGATTCTTTATCTTTATCTCGGTAGGTGGAACCGGATCTCGAGGCTTCTCCAAGTCGGGAATTTTCTTCCATGTTGATGTACTTCTCCGGCCGCTCTTGCACCTCATCCAGAGATGTAGGATATTTCTTTGATATAGATTGGCTAAAAGGTCCCTCTCGTAGGCTGTTGATGAGGCCCATGATAGCGGCCTCTGTTGGCAAGCTTTGTATATCTAGGCACGTTTTGTTGAATCTTTCCATGTAGTTGCAAAGACTTTCCCGGTCTCCTTGCTTGATTCCTAGTAGACTGAGGGCGTGCTTAGCCTTGTCTTTTTGGATGGGGAAGCTGGCCAGAAATTCTTTGGCTAGGTCGTCAAAGCTTGAGATGGACTTAGGAGGTAAATTGTCAAACCATCTGATCGTTGTCTTCGTGAGAGTCGTTGGAAAAGCTTTACAGCAAACAGCGTCAGATGCGTCGGTGAGGTACATTCTGCTTCTGAAGTTGCTGAGGTGATGGTTGGGATCTGTAGTGCCATCATACAAAGTCATATCCGGGAGCTTGAAGTCCTTGGAAATTTTAGTTTTCATGATTTCCCTAATGAATGGATCTTGATCTTTGCGTGAGTTGTCCTCAGGGGTGGTCCGGGTAGCTTTTTCTTTGAGATCGGCTTCGAGTTGTAGAAGTTTATCTTCTAATTCTCGACGTCGCCTTACCTCTCTTTGCAGATCCTTGCCAACTTCTCGTTGATGCTGGCTTTCTTTTTTTAAGTTGCTTTAAACGATTTTGAAGCGCTTCTATTACTCTTGGATTTGATGAGTTTTTGTCTCCGTTAGATTCTGGAGTATCTTTTGGTGTAGCGTCTGCGTTTTTGTGCGGTGTTCTGTCCTCTAGATCTGAATCATGGTTGTTGTCATGGTCATCCGCCATGGTAATGGGATGACTTCCAGGTCCCCGGCAACGGCGCTAATGTTCCGAGGGTTACCTGAAGTTGGAGGTCGATCTCGGACGAGATCTTCTGTACTGGTCGGTGCTGACGTGTCCGGCTGGTGAGTGACGGCTGGAGCTGTCGTGTCCGACTTGTTGATCTAGCTGCACTGTTGATCCTTTGTCACCGGAGGGTGGGGGGTACCTGCAACAGACTCCGATGCTTAAGTTAGCATGGGTATTAAGCAGGTTTTTAGTAGAATCAGTGTATGAGTTATAACTGGGTGCTCCAGTGTATTTATAGTAGTGTGGGCTGACCTTTCTGATAAGATAACTTAGTTACTTATCTTATTTTAGGTGAAGTTAGCTTATCTTCAAGGGAACCGCCTTTATCTCTATAGGCTTGGATTGCCTTTGGATGTGGGTCGTGTTCCTCTATTTGGGCCCTTTATTGGGCTTTCCTGTCGATTTGGCCGACCTCTTTGAGAAGAAGTCGGATAGCCTGACCTGAAGAGGTCGGTCGCTTTGTCACTGAACATTTCGAGTCGGATAGCTCGACCCAGGGTGTGAACAGATACCAATACTGGAAATGGCAAATTACCCCGGGTGTGAACTTGACTCATCGCTTGCTTGACAAGAAACAGAATGTTCACCGGCCTTTCCGTGAGAACACACTAAACAAGCAGGGCGAGATCCGCCGTGAAGGACGAATTTTGGGTGCTAGGTAACACATAGTGGGATAGAATTTGGGCCCAAGCTCTAGCTTCTACAGTAAGGAAGTGAGCGTCAATGCTTTTGGGCCTCATCCGGAGTCGACCTTGGGTCCAAAATGTCTCTGGCTCAGCAATGACTCGGAGGATCGAGTCCCAATCAAATCCAAACTTCTCTCGCTGACGTAAGACTTCTTGGTAGCCATCCATGTCACTCGGTACCGGTAGGACATTAAGCACTTGCTGAATAGCCACTTCTGAAACTGAGACTTCCTCCCGGCGCATGTACACTGATTGAAGGGAGGAGAGATGGTAGTTAGTGTAGAATTCTTCCATCCAAGAGAGGTTGATCTCCCTTGGTTTCCTTAAAAGAAACGCCCATCCTCGCTGTTCAATGCGGGGTAGAATATAAGGAGCAACCTTGTCCGGTGGAGCAAGTAAATGCTCAGGATGATAGTTCCTCACAGTTGTGGAAGAGAACATAAGTTCACAGAAGCGGTTGGCGAACCTTGAAGAATCTTTTACCGGTTTACTGTTTTCTTTCTCATCAATAAGAGTGGGTATCTTAGCCTTCTTGGATAGGGATTTGGCTCCTAATGAAGAGTGTGCCTTAGAAGTTGATCTTTGTGGTGCCCTCTTTGCGGCCGGTTTCCTTGGAGCTTTCTCCTTGCCTTTCTTGGTGGCCATCCTGAGAAAGGAAGGGAAATAGGAAGACATTAAACCCAAAGAATCATTTTAACAAAAACATGCAAGTGAAGGATAGTAAAGCATGGGTCACAACACTTGGCATGGGATGCAAGAGGAAGTGAAGCATGCAAAATGGCATGAGAAGTGTAATCTCAAGCAAGTCATGTTCAATGAGTATCTAATTGGCAAGCAAAGTGGACTTAATGCGTAGAGAAGACAACAAGTGAATGATGGGAAGCATCCAATTGAAAGTACATTATTAAAAGAAACCAAAATGGCATTAATGCATTTTCTCGAACACTTGGCGTGCAATTATCAAGAAATGGGCAATTATGAGATACTCAATCAATATAACACCCAAAATGAAACATCAATCATCACATAAACATCACATATTGGCAAAGGTAAGGGAAAAATGACAAAAGATCTATTAAAGCAATTTAAACTCAAATTCAACATCCATGGAAAAATAAGGAAAAAGGAAAAGTAAGCAAACAGAAAATGAGTAATATAATCATGTAACTGAAAGAGAAACTAGGTAAAGCAACAAAAAGAATCCAACTAAGAGAAATGATGCAAAGAAAATGAAAGAAGAGAAATGGAAGAAGTAGAACCTTGAGAAGTGTAAAAGAACAAAGTTGAGTTTTTCTTTTGTGGAGATGAGAAAGAAATAGGGGAGATGTAGTGCCACCGGAAGAGGTGGTTGTCGCCGGTGAGTGGCCAGAGACGGTGGTGGTGGGTTATGGAAGGAGAAGAAGAGAAGGGGGTGTGATGGAGGAAGAAAAAGGATTAAGAAAAGAAAGGGGGTGAGAAAGACAGGGAGCGCAGTTTTAATAATGATTCGCGCAACCGGCGCGCGCGCACAGTGCGCTGGAGCGTCGGTAAGGGTTTTAGCAAGGGACACGTCCGCGGCAGTGGCGCGCACGCGCGAGGTCAGTTGTGCCTTTGGCACAGGACTCGCACAAAGTTGGCATGAGTCTCTGGATTTTGTACCAGAGTTGGTGAGTGACGCAGGCGCGCGGACGCACACAGTGCGCAGACGCGTGCTTGAGGGATTTTGTGACTGGCGCGGACGCGTCAGTTTTGGCACAAGATTGGCACAAGTGTGGCACAACTCTCTGGATTTTGTACCAGAGAGTTCAGATATTGCCATCGGCGCGGGCGCACACAGTACGCTTGCGCGTCGATGGGTGAATTGCAATGGTGCGTGCAGGCGGCAAGTATGCAGACGCGTGAGTGCCTGGCCCGAGTTGGGCACGAAGTGGGCATAACTCTCGGGTATTTGGTCCAAGAGTTGGAATTGCACCACCGGCGCGTGCGCGCAGTGTTCTGGTGCGTCGGTGCCCATTTTTCCTTTTTCTCTTTTTTTTTTCATAACATAACAAGACCTATTCTAACACATTCTTGGTAGGTGCTTAAGCTAGTAGTAAAGGAGAATACTTCACAATTCCATGCACTATCCAAAACATACTATTCTCCCTACTTCAACAATTCATCCATACCAAAATGATGAAAACTATATGAACATCCTATCTATTCACAAGAAGGATAAAACTAGCATTCCTATGCAATCAATCAATCATTAAGAATTCACAAAATCACAAGAATTTAAGGTTACAGACAAGATGGTATAAACAAGGAAGATCTTACCACGGTGGGGTGCCTCCCACCAAGCACTTTTCTTTAACGTCCTTAAGTTGGACGGTCCTTTTCTTAAGCTTCCTCTCTCCTTGGTGCATCCTCCAATAGGTACATCTCTAGCTCCTTTGGGGGCTTGTAGCCATGATACTTCTTCACTCTATGTCCTTTCACTTTGAAAGTTGCTTCACTCTTGGGATCAAACAACTCCACCACTCCATAGGACTTTATCTCTTTTACCTTGAAAGGTCGTTCCCATCTAGAATGGAGTTTGCCAGGCATGAATCGAAGCCATGAGTTGTAGAGGAGGACGTCATCACGTTCTTGAAAGTCCTACTTCCGGATGTGATGGTCATGGAATGCTTTAGTCTTTTCTTTGTAATCCGGGCATTCTCATATGATTCGTTCCTCAAACACTCAAGCTCCTCTAGTTGTAACTTCCTAGCTTCACCCGCCTTGGCTAAATCCATGTTGCACTGCTTTACCGCCCAATAGGCTCAATGCTCAATCTCCACCGGAAGGTGGCATGCCTTACCGTAGACGATCCAAAAGGGACTCATCCCTATCGAAGTCTTGTAGGCCGTTCTATATGTCCATAGTGCATCTCCTAACCGGAGGCTCCAATCCTTCCTTTGCGGATTGACCACTTTCTCTAAGATTCTCTTAATTTTCCGGTTGGACACTTTCGCTTGTCCATTTGTTTGCAGATGATAAGCAGTAGCAACCTTATGCGACACTCTGTAGCGCTTGAGCAATGCTTCTACCTTCCTGTTAAAAAGTAGGATCCTTGGTCGCTCACGATTGCTCGTGGCGACCCATAACGGCATACAATATAATTCCTAATAAAAGAAACAACGGTATTGGCGTTGTCAAGGTGGGTAGGTATGGCTTCTACCCACTTTGACACGTAGTCAAACACTAACAGAATATACAGATACCCACTAGAGTTCAGAAATGGTCCCATAAAGTCAATGCCCCATACATCAAATATCTCGCAGAAAAACATAGGTTGCTGAGGTATTTCATCCCTTTGGGATGTGTTTCCCGACTTCTAACACTGATGACAAGACACATATAACCGGTTAGCATCCTTGAACAAGGTTGGCCACCAGAATCCACAATCCAACACCTTTTTAGCGGTCCTTTGTGGGCCAAAGTGGCCGCCACATTCGGACGAATGGCAAGCTTCAAGAATGGGTTGGATTTCAGACTCCGGGACACATATTCGAATTACTTGGTCCACGCCTCTCTTCCACAAGTGAGGATCATCCCAAATATAGTATTTGGAATCACTCCTCAACTTATCCCTTTGGTTTTTCGAAAAAGTGGGAGGGAAGATTTTTGCAACCAAGTAGTTCACCATTGGGGCAAACCAAGGAAAGCTATCCGACACAGCATGCAAACTATCCAATGGGAATGAGTCATTGATCAGAAATGGATCAAATTTTAAATTCTCAATGCGGCTTAAATGATCCACAACCAGGTTTTGAGATCCACTCTGGTCCCTAATCTCAATGTCGAATTTTTGCAAAAGCAAGATCCAACGTATGAGTCTAGGCCTTGACTCATTCTTTGTGAATAAATACTTTAAAGCTGCATGATCCGTGTATACCACTATCTCTGATCCTAGCAAATAAAATATGAATTTATCTTAAGAGTGAACAATAGCTAGGAGTTCTTTTTCAGCAGTGGTATAGTTGGATTGTACTGCATCTAGTGTTTTAGAAGAGTAAGCAATGGCATAAGGGAGTTTACCATCGCGCTGTGCAAGCGCGGCACCTACAGCATGGTTTGACGCATCGCACATTATCTCAAATGGCAACGTCCAGTTGGGGCCTCACACAATCGATGCCATGGTAAGAACTCTCCTTAGCTCTCCAAAAGCTTTCACACATTCACTGTCAAACTCAAAATCCACATCTTTTTGGAGTAGGCACGACAATGGGAAAGCAATCTTGCTGAAATCCTTGATAAAGCGCCTATAGAATCCTGCATGTCCTAAAAACAAGCAGACCTCCCTCACAGATGAGGGGTGAGGTAAAGTGGTGATAACATCGACCTTGGCCGGGTCTATAGAAATGCCCTCATGAGATACTACATGTCCTAACGCTATACCTTTTCGTACCATGAAGTGACATTTTTCAAAATTTAAGACAAGATTAGTGTCAACGCATCTAGCCAAGACCTTGGCCAAGTTCTCTAAGCAACAATCAAATGAAGTACCATAAACGTTGAAGTCATCCATAAAGACTTCCAGACAATTCTCCATTAGATCGGAGAAGACACTCGTCGTGCACCGCTGAAAAGTAGCAGGTGCATTACATAGTCCAAATGGCATCCTTTTATAGGCAAAGGTGCCAAACGGACAAGTAAACATGGTCTTCTCCTGATCTTCAGGAGTAATATGAATCTGGAAGTAGCCAGTAAATCCATCAAGAAAGCAGTAGTGAGATTTACCTACCAAACGGTCTAACATCTGATCGATGAAGGGCAAGGGGTAATGGGCCTTCCGTGTAGCGGTGTTCAATCTTCTGTAATCAATACACACTTTCCATGCATTTTGTACTCTTTTAGTGACCATTTTACCGTCGTCCTTCTTGACCGTTGTGATGCCCGACTTCTTGGGAACAACCTGGACCGGGCTTACCCACTCACTGTCGGAGATTGGGTATATGATATCTGCATCCAATAATATGGTGACCTCTTTTTTCACTATATCGAGGATGGTTGGGTTCAGCCTCCTTTGCGGTTGCCTAACTGGCCTAGCTCCATCTTGGAGAAATATCCTATGCATGCACTTACGGGGGTCAATTCCCACAATATCCGCTAGGCTCCATCCTATTGCTTTCTTGTACTTTCTTAGAACACCTAGGAGCTTTTCTTCTTCTTCACTTGAAAGCTCACTAGCAGTAATGACCGGAAACCTTTGATTGTCCTCTAAGAAAGCATACTTCAAATGAGATGGTAGGGGCTTCAGTTCACTTTTTACCTCAAGTTGAGGTTCCTTTTCATCAAGGTCATGAAGTTCATTCTTGACAATTTTCTTATGTTCATCCTCTTGGTCATTCGTCTCCTCAACAATAGGGTAGTATAACTTGTTGTGGTCTTCTTCTTGCATTTCCGCTACCACTTCATCAATTACATCACATCGGAGCACGGAATGTTCTTCAGGAGGGTGTTTCATGGCTTCTTCTAAATTGAACATGATAGTCTTGTATCCAACCTCAAAGGAATATGTGCCGGTGAAGGCATCTAACTTAAATTTAGAGGTCTTGAGGAAGGGTCTACCAAGTAGAACGGAAGAGGAGTTTCTATTTTCTGTTTGGTTGGGCATGTAGTTCACTTGTTCCTGCTGCTAATCTTCATAATTTTCCTCATTTTGCCCCCCCCAGCTGGTGGTTAGCTTGTGACATTCACTGATGCAACTTGTAAGCTGTCAATCCTCTTAGCCATCTGCTCAAATTATTGCTGGATTTGCTGATGCATCACCTTGTTTTGAGCTAGAATAATGTCCACACCTTCCAACTCCAGTACACCCTTTCCCTGGGCTAGTTGGCGTTGTCTTTGATGAGCAAAGAAGTATTGATTGTTTGCCACCATATCTATGAGGTTCTGGGCTTCCTCTGCTATCTTCATGAGCTACAATAAACCTCTTGCTGAATGATCTAGTGCTTCCTGAGCTTTCAAAGTCAACCCTTCATAGAAATTTTGGAGTATGTCCCATTCATTGAACATTTCAGGGGGGCATTTTCTAATCAAGGCCTTGTATCTTTCTCAAGCCTCATAGAGGGATTCTGTATCCATCTGCGTAAAGGTTTGCACCTCTGTCTTCAATCTAATAATTCTTTGAGGTGGGTAGAACTTGGCTAGGAATTTACTCACTAGATCCTCCCCGCTAGTGATGCTTTCTTGTGGAAAGGCTTCCAGCCATTGAGCAGCCTTGTCCCTCAATGAAAATTGGAACAGCAAGAGTTTATATATGTCAGGATGCACTCCATTAGATTTCACTGTGTCACAGATCCTCAGGAAGATAGATAAATGTTGATTTGGATCTTCTAGTGGGCTTCCTCCATAGGAGCAGTTGTTTTATACCAAAGTGATGAGCTGGGGTTTCAATTCAAAGTTGTTTGCATTGACATTTGGGGTAAGGATGCTACTCCCACAATGCCTAGGATTATCAAACGTGTAAGAAGCCAAGACTCTCCTCTGGGGATGACCATTGTTGTTGGCCACTCCCACTAGTGGATTTGTTGAATTTTCCTCCATTTCTTGGTTCTCTTCCTCTGATTCCTCCTCCCCAACAACTCTCTTCCCTCTTACTTCTCTTCTTAGTCTTCTAAGAGTTCTCTCGTCTTGGTCACAAAAGGTAGGGATCTCTCTCCTTGCCTCTGTCATACAACAGTAAGAAAAACAAACACAGAACAAGAAACCAGAAATAATTCACTCTACTAGAAGAGTGAAGTTAATGGTTAGCTTAAACATAAACTCAAACAGTTAATATGCTTAATTAAAATAAAAGAAAATCAAAGAAAAAGTGCTTAATCTAGACCACCACCTTACTTAATCATTGTCAATCTAGATCAATCCCCAGCAACGGCGCCAAAAACATGATGGGTGAAAATTAGATTCCACACCAAAACTCACCGGCAAGTGTACCGAGTCGCATCAAGTAGTAATTACTCTCAAGAGTGAGGTCGATCCCACAGAGATTGATGGATCGAGAAATTTTAGTTAGGTGATGAATTTAGTTAAGCGAATAGTTGATGATTTGAGTGATTTTGATTGACAGAAGCTAAATTGTAAGTAAATAAAGGTGCAAAAAGTAAATCGAGCAGAAGAATAGAATGCAGAAGAGGTAAATTGCAAGTAACTTAAAGAACAAGAAAGTAAAAGAGTTGAAACTCAAATTGTAAGAAAAGTAAATTGCAGAAATTTAAAGTGCAAGAAAACTAAATGATTGAATCTAAATTGCTGAGAAATATAAATTTCTTGAAGAGTAAAAGGGATTTGGGTGCTGGGATTCAGAATTCAACAGGAAAATGTAAAGTGCAATCAATCGGAGAAGTAGAAGATGAAATGAATCTTCAGAAGATCTAAACAGGAATGAAAAATTACTTAAAGAAGTAAACAGAAATAAGACTTAGCTCAATTATGAAATCTAAAAGAAAAATAAAGATCTAAGAGGAGAAATGAGATTAGAACACAGATCTAGATCTCAATTACACGCTTGATCAAGCAGAAAAGAAATTGCATAAGAAATGAAAATGAAAACAGCGAATGAAAATAGATCCAATTCCTTAATTCTCAGAATTATGCAGAAGAAGAACAAAGATGAATTTCAGATCAAGAATTGAAACAGAATTTCTTCAATCTCAGTCCAAAATTCAAAATAGAAATTAGAAGTTGCCAAAGCAAGAACAATCAGAAAGAAAACTCCGATCTCAATCCCAATTCTCCAAATTCAAAGCTAAACTCAAAAATGAAAACTCAATTGAGCTAAAGGTAAATCTGAAAATGAGCAAAAAAGTCCTTTACAAATCAAATTAACTCCTATTTATACACTTTCTATTTTTGGTTTTCAGAGTTTGGAGTGGGCTTTTTAAGTTGGTGAAGAAGTAGATCCAAGATAGTTTTTTATTGAAATTGGACCCAGGGTGCTGGCTCCAGTGGAGCGCTCAGTGAGTAAATAAAACGTAGCGCTACTCATGCTTAGTGTGCTTCCTTCGAACCAAGCTTCTTAGTGTATGCATAGCGCTCAGTTGGAAACTCCAACGGAGCGTCCCTTGCTTGCATTCGTTTCCTTCTTCGAGCCCTGGCCCTTTCAATTTGGGACAATTCTCCTTGTGTTGTAGCTCTCAGTTGGAGTAGAGAACGTAGCGCCTTTTGCTTGTGTGGTTTCCCTCTTCGAACCATGGTAGCTTCCTTTATGAGTGTTGCGCCTTGTTTTTGTTTGTTGGGAGCCCAAAAATGTTGATTGCTTCAACGTAGCGCTCTCTTCATTTTGAGCACTGGTCTTTGATGTTGGGCGCTCCGTTTTGGTTGTCAACGTAGCGCCCTTGATTTGTCTCTTGGTGGGAGCTTGGCCTCCCCAACTAGCGTTCAAAGAGTGACCGCTCCGCTTAATTAGTGAGCGCTTTACTTGGCCTTGTTCCTTGGTTGAGTGCCACACTTTTATGGCCATGGGTCACGCTTTTCAAAGCATAGCCTAAGGTCCAAAGCATTCTCTAAGATTCCTTTTTCCTTTTTTTCATCATTTCTTCACTAACAAGTAATTAAAACAACCAATCAAAGCATCACCAAATTCACAAGATTTATAAATCATTCAAAAACCAACTAATTCTAGCTTAAACTTCATGATTTTGTGCAAATAATTGATGGTTGATTGAATTGACATAACCATACAAATCCACTCCAAATTACTTACTTATAATGCAGGAAAGTGCATCAAACCTAATGAAACAAGTGAAAAATGCTTGAAAAGCTAGCATAAGATGACTTGTCATCAAGGGGTTGGATTGTTCTTTGACCCTCTCTTTTTCATAGGTATAGTCAATTGTTTTTTTGTCACAATCCTTATTCCAGTGCTTTGGTTGATTGCCTTCACTTTTTTGTTTTTAAAAATTGGGTGTTATGGGATGGTTGGAGTGTCCTCTTCATCAAGAACTTCATGGAATGGTGACTCACTTAGTACAAGGATCTCTTTCTCTTGTTCTACCAATTCCTTGTTTTCACCTACCTTAAGCACTACTCCACTCCTTAGACTAATGACATGATATTCTTTTCTTGGCCAAGGAAAGACATTGGTTGATTCATCAACAAAATATTGTGCTAATTATCTCATTTTCTCTTCTTGACTCTTCATTGAGGCTTCCATATCTTCAATTCCTCTCTCATATTTTGCCTTAAGAACTCACTGAGTTGGGAAATGAAGAGATATC
The DNA here is from genome assembly GCF_003086295.3 of Arachis hypogaea. NCBI lineage: Eukaryota > Viridiplantae > Streptophyta > Magnoliopsida > Fabales > Fabaceae > Arachis > Arachis hypogaea. Next base: position 56,303,132 of record NC_092049.1, read on the forward strand.
TCATGGAGTGTTCTTCTATTGCAAATGCTAGAAGAGTTTGTAGAGGTGCATAGGTTAGACAATTACGGGATGATAGTTGATAAACCACTATTTTATGGTTTATCTTGTGCAAAATAGAGTGGATTTTATCAATCTTTTATACACTTAATCATATGAAATGCATGGTTTTACACTTCTCTTACTAAATTGGTGCTATGACTGAAAACATGCTCCTTTGGCCCTAATTTCACTATTTTTAATCCTCTCTTATTTCCATTCGATACCGTGATATGTGTGTTAAGTGTTTTCAGGGTTTATAGGACAGAAATGGCTTAGAGGGTGGAAAAAAAGCATGCAAAAGAGAAAAGAACACAAGGACTTAAAGATTTCGTGGGCGAGCAGCGACGCGCACGCGTGGAGCGACGCGTACGCGTGGCCGGAGAAAGTTTATCGACGCGCACGCGCGGAGCGATGCGTATGCATAACTGAAAGATTGCGCATCGATGCGTACGCATGGAGCGACGCGTACGTGTGACTGGAAGATTGCGCATCGATGCGTACGCATAGAGCGACGCATACGCGTGACAGGCCATCACGTGCTGTAGATATCAAAATTCGCTGGGGGTGATTTATGGGCCCTTTTTGACCCTGTTTCAGGCCCGAAAGTCCAGATTAGAGGCAGGGGTGTAGCTGAGACTTAGACACTTTCATTCTCACTTTGTTTTTAGTTTTTAGTTTTTGAGTTCTAGAGAGAAAAAAAATACTACCTCTTCTAGGGTTCTAGCATTTTTTTGTTTTTGCTTTTGGATTGGATTTTTGAGAGAGCTGCTACTACCTTTGGTTGAAGTCATCACTTTAGTTTGCTTCTCTATTACTCTACTCTTTTGTTTTCCATTTAGTTATTGGTACACATATTTGTATTTTGTTGAATTCTGAGTTTATTAATGCAATGAACTAGTTTTATGTTTAATTCCAAGTTTCTTTCAATTAATTATTAGTATCAATTTTAATTTTTTTAACTTAGTTTCAATTACCATATTTTCTATCTACTCCCTTTACATGTTTGTGAAAATAGCATTCATGTTAATGGAGTAGAGTCCCAACTTGGCTTTGGAGTTGATTAATAGGAAATCCTTGAGTTGAAATACTCAAGTGTTAATAGGTAATTGGAAATTACTGTCAATTGGATTTTTATTAACTCTAATCCCTCCTTGGGAGGGATTTGGACTTGTAAAGTGAAGGTTGTATTACCTACTTGACTTTCTTCTATTAGTCAGAGGATAATTAAGTAGAAGCAACAACCTTTTTACTGTTACACTTTAGAAATTCAACAAGGATAGAAACTCCAATTAATTTTCTCCTAGCCAAGGCTTTTTATTTTAAATATGCAACACCTCTTGTTAATTGCTCCTTGCATAATTTTCAATTATTTACGTTTCCATTTTCAACTCTAAAAAATTTCTCAGAAAACCCCTAACCAATAGATTGCACTCTTTTGTCAACTCTTTAGGAGATGACCTAGGAATTCTACTCCCAGTTAATTGATTCTAAATTGTGACAACCCCTTTTAAGTTGATAAGTGGAATTTTCGTCAGTTAAGAACTGTACTTGCATCACTATTTTTATTATAAATTCTTAATCGGTAATTTTTTGCCCGTCAATTTTTGGCGCCGTTGCCGGGGAGTTGCAACAGTGTGCTAAATTATTATTGGTGTAAATAATTTTTTTTATTTACATAATTTAATTTTTTTCTTAATATATTTTATTACCATGAGCTATATGTTTCTTTCATTGAATGACACGTTCATTACCAGATCCGAGTGAAGAGAGAGACTTTTGCGTGGTCTAGAATTCAGAATAAATTCCCGTTGCAAGTATAGCTTCTAAACCAACAAAAGTCCTTTCTTACAAATATTTTGGTTGTCACAAGTAACAAACCCCTTTAAAATTGATAACCGAAGTATTTAAACCTCGGGTCGTCTTCTCAAGGAACTGCAGGGAGGTATGTTCTTATTATTGGTTATGAGTTTTGTAAATTAGGGGCTTTAAAGGTAAGGAACAAATAATTTAAATGACAAGTAAAAATAGATAAACAACTGTAAAATAAACTCTTGGCAAGGTATGAAGAATTTGGAAGTCCTATCCTAGTTGTCCTTATCAATGGTGATGAGAATTGAGTTTTAATCCCACTTAGTTAGCCTTTACTATAGCAAAGGAAGGTCAAGTGGACTAATTAGTTTGATCCTCAGGTCCTAGTCAATTCCTAAGAAAGGACTGGAGTTATTAAAGTTCAATTCAATTAGCAAAGACAACAATTATCAGTCACGGTGAGTTTGACAACTCAAGAGTTACCAATTAATGAACCAAAACCAAAAGGGAAAAGTAAACTTACTCGAATAAAAATATCTTCAGATTGGAAGCAACATAAATAAAAGAAAGCAATCATAAACTGAAATACCTCAAATAACATTAATTAAGAGAATCATATGTAACATGGAAGAGTTCATAAATTAAATTGAGAAAATAATTAAAGAGGAACATTGAACCAGATAAAGAGTTGGAATACTAACTTGAAATAATAAGAAATCCTAATCCTAAAACCTAAGAGAGAGGAGAGAAACTCTCTCTCTAAAAATTACATCTAAACTATATATATATATATATCACATAATAAGGGAGGGAAAGTAAAACCATGCAATTTACATGAATAAGTGAGTGAAGGATTGAATAAATCTCTTGAATTGAGCACAATATATATCATAAAATATGGGTTTATCACCGAGCTTAGCCGCATTTGATCTTGAGATCAAAAGAACTATTTCACGTATTAGGCGAGCTCCGTGTTGGTTAGCCTCTGAGGGTGGTGAAGGGGTCTTACCCAATATACCAGTCTTATCTGAGGACGGGTCTGACGTGTCAATCGACGAAGATACCAGTTCCTCTCCTGTTAATTCTATTGACGCCTCTTCTGTTGATTTGAGTGTAGATACTATGGCAGAGCCTAGGAGAATCACACTGAAAGAAGCGGGACCTCCAGATTTTACACTGCAACCATATCAAGCGTGTCACCCGAATTCGACTGCAGATTTTGAACTGAAGACTGCTTTGATCAATCTACTGCCTAAGTTCTATGGCTTACCTGCTCAAGAGCCTATCAAGCATCTTAGGGATTTTCAGACAGCCTGCTCAACTACTAGGCGGCACGGAGCTGATGAGACTGCCGTCTGGCTATATGCCTTCCCATTTTCTATGAAGAGAAAGGCCAAGGAGTGGTTCTATACTCAACCGGAAGCTGTTGTTACTAATTGGGACTTGCTAAGAAGGGAGTTCCTGGACAAGTTCTTTCGAGCAGAAGTTACAGACAGATTGAGGAAGGAGATTTCCTATGTCGTTCAAGGTGAATCAAAGTCCCTCTACGAGTATTGGGAACACTTCAGGAATCTCCTAAACTCATGTCCTCACCACAAGATTGACCAGTTGGTGTTGATTAGCTATTTCTGCCAAGGCATGAAGTCTCAACAGAAGACTTTATTAGATGCTGCGAGTAATGGCTCTCTGACGAAGTACAAGACGGCGAAAGAAGCGTGGCAACTGATCACCGATCTAGCCGAGTCTACCCTTAATGCAGGGCAAAGGACTAATCATCCCAAGGGTTTTACAGAAGTTTCTTCTAGTAGTGAGACCGCTGCTCTCACCAAGACTCAGGGAAAGATGACCAGTATACTAAAGCAGCTCCAGCTGAATCAACAACAACCTCCGCCTCCGCCACAGCAGCAGTGTCAATAACTAGTGCCTAGAGAGTGTGTGGAATATGCGCTTGCTACTCCCACTACACTGATGAATGTCTACAACTACAGAGGACAACACCTTGGCAGCTACAAATGCTTACTACAACCGTTCGAATCAAGGGTACTATCAACAAGGCGGTAATTATAACCAAGGTAGTAACTACAATCAAGGTTGGCAGGACAATTCCAACCAAGGTTGGAGAGACAATTCCAACCAAGGATGGAGGGACAACTACAACCAAGGAGGCAGAGACAACGGTGGAAATCAAAGGTGGAATAAAACAATAACTATCAACAGAACCAGAATCAACAGAATCTTCCATACAGAGCACCTCACCAAAGGCAAGCCTAAACACCTCAATTCAACCAACCACAAGCCCCTCAAATCACCTACCCCCCTTTCCTCTAACCAGGATGAAACACTCTGTTCTATCCTTCAAGGACAAAAAGAGCTTTAGAATTCACTTACCTCTAGCCTAACCGGTCTTACCTCTACTCTACAAGCTCTTATATCCCGAATGGAACGACCATCTACCCCCAACAATCAACCTTCAAGCTCTAGTGCACTTCCCTCTCAACCTCTACCTAACCCCAAAGGTGGAATCAATGCCATCACCTTAAGGTCCGGAACTACATTGCAAGAGAGGAGTCCAGAGGAGCCGTGCTCAAGAGAAGATGTCCAAGTTGAAGATGTTGTTGAAGTAGAAGATGTAAAAGAAGAGAACGGGGTATAAGATGCAGTTGAAGAAGAAGCTGGTCAACCAAGGAATGGAGTGCCTAAGGAAGATGATGCTGTGAGAGAAGCCATTCCTATTCCTTTTCCACACCTTGCTAGGAGGACTATGAAGCATGTGAAGCTAGAACCCCAAATGGTAGAGATTTTTAAAAAGGTTGAGGTAACTATTCCCCTTCTTGATTCTATTTACCAAGTACCAAAATATGCTAAGTTTTTAAAAGATCTGTGCATGCATAAAGATAAAATACATGATTTAGAAACTATTCCTTTGGGTAGCTCTATTTCTGCTTTAATGGGGACTATACCGAAAAAATGTGGGGATCCCGATCCATGTATGGTAACTTGCATTATAGAGGGTGTACAATTTATTGACTGCGTGTGTGATTTAGGTGCATGTGTTAGTATTATGCCATTATTTGTATATGATGCCTTGAGGCTTCCACCCTTGAAAAGGTTGGCAACACGTTTTATTTTGGCAGATAGGAGCATAATTTCAGTGGTTGGCATTGCAGAAGACATCTTGGTGAGCATCAAGGGGCTGACGTTTCCTATCGACTTTTACATTCTAGGAATGCCCCCCAGTGACTCCGGAAGGCCCTCGTCCATCTTGCTTGGAAGGCCATTTCTGAAGACTTCGCAATTCAAGTTGGAAGCCTTCTTGGGAACCTATTCTTTTGAGATAGATGGCAGAGCAGTGAGCTTCAACCTTGATGAAGCCATGAAGCACCACCGGAAGATCACTCCATCTTTCAGTGCGACATTATTGATGAGACTGTAGCTGAAGTTCACCAAGAGACAGTAGAAAAAGAAATTACAATCACACTTTTGCAACTCCGCACAACTAACCAGCAAGTGCACTGGGTCGTCCATGTAATACCTTACGTGAGTAAGGGTCGATCTCACGGAGATTGTCGGCTTGAAGCAAGCTATGGTTATCTTGTAAGTCTTAGTCAGGATATCAATAATTCTTAGATTTAATTGTAAAAAGTAAAAGAACATGAAATAAATACTTGTTTTGCAGTAATGGAGAACAGGTTGAGGTTTTGGAGATGCTCTATCTTCTGAATCTCTGCTTTCCTACTGTCTTCTTCTTCATGCACACAAGGCTCCTTCCATGGCAAGCTGTATGTTGGTGGATCACCGTTGTCAATGGCTATCATCTGTCCTCTCAGTGAAAATAGTCTAAATGTGCTGTCACCGCACGGCTAATCATCTGTTGGTTCTCACTCATGCTGGAATAGAATCCATTGATCCTTTTGCGTCTGTCACTACGCCCAGCATTTGCGAGTTTGAAGCTCGTCATAGTCATACCTTCCCGGATTCTACTCGGAATACCACAAACAAGGTTTAGACTTTCCGGATATCAATAATGGCTGCCAATAATTCTAGCTTATACCACGAAGACTCTGATCTGAATCAGGAGGCTAAGAGATATGCACTCAGTCTAAGGTAGAACGGAAGTGGTTGTCAAGTACGTGTTCATAGGTGAGAATAATGATGAGTGTCACGGATCATCACATTCATCAAGTTAAAGAACAAGTGTATATCTTAGAGAAGAGACAAGCGTGATTGAATGGAAAACAGTAGTAATTGCATTAATTCATCGACACACAGCAGAGCTCCTCACCCCCAACCATGGGGTTTAGAGACTCATGCCGTCAAAGATACAATATGAAACGTGTAAAATGTCAGGAGGTATAAAATAAATCTCTAAAAGTTGTTTAAATACTAAACTAGTTACCTAGGTTTACAGAAAATGAGTAAACTATGATAGATAGTGCAGAAATCCACTTCCGGGGCCCACTTGGTGTGTGCTGGGGTTGAGACTTGAGATTTACACGTGCCTAAGCTATTTTTGGAGTTAAACGCCAGGTCGTAACATGTTTTAGGCGTTTAACTCCAACTTGTAACCTGTTTCTGGCGTTTAATACCAGAATAAGGCAAAGAACTGGCGTTGAATGCCAGTTTATGTCAGCTACATTCAGGCAAAGTGTGGACTATTATATATTTCTGGAAAGCCCTGAATGTCTACTTTCCAACGCAATTGAGAGCGCGCCATTTGGACTTCTGTAGCTGCCAAAAATCCACTTTGAGTGCAGGGAGGTCAGAATCCAACAACATCTGTAGTCCTTTTTCAGCCTCTGAATCAGATTTTTGCTCAGGTCCCTCAATTTCAGCCAGAAAATACCTGAAACCATAGAAAAACACACAAACTCCTAGTAAAGTCTAGAAATATGATTTTTATTTAAAAATTAATAAAAATATACTAAAAACTAATTAAATCTTACTAAAAACTATGTAAAAACAATGCCAAAAAGCGTATAAATTATCCGCTCATCACAACACCAAACTTAAATTGTTGCTTGTCCCCAAGCAACTGAAAATCAGATAAGATAAAAAGAAGAGAATATACTATAAATTCCAAAATATCAATGAAACTTAGCTCCAATCAGATGAGCGGGACTAGTAGCTTTTTGCCTCTTGAATAGTTTTGGCATCTCACTTTATCCATTGAAGTTCAGAATGATTGGCATCTATAGGAACTTAAAATTTAGATAGTGTTATTGATTCTCCTAGTTCAGTATGTTGATTCTTGAACACAACTACTTTATGTGTCTTGGCCGTGGCCCTAAGCACTCTGTTTTCCAATATTACCACCGGATACATACATGCCACAAACACATAATTGGGTGAACCTTTTCAGATTGTGATTCAGCTTTTGCTAAAGTCCCCAATTAGAGGTGTCCAGGGTTCTTAAGCACACTCTATTTTTGCTTTGAATCTTGACTTTAACCGCTCAGTCTCAAGTTTTCACTTGACACCTTCACGCCACAAGCACATGGTTAGGGACAGCTTGGTTTAGCCGCTTAGGCCAGGATTTTATTCCTTTAGGCCCTCCTATCCACTGATGCTCAAAGCCTTGGATCCTTTTTATTACCCTTGCCTTTTAGTTTTAAGGGCTATTGGCTTTTTGCTCTTGCCTTTTGGTTTTAAGAGCTTTTTGCTTTTTCTGCTTGCTTTTTCTTTTTCTTTCTCTCCTTTTTTTTTCGCCATTTTTCTTTTCTTTTTTTTCGCAAGCTTTTGTATTCACTGCTTTTTTTTGCTTCAAGAATCAATTTTATGATTTTTCAGATTATCAATAACATTTCTCTTTTTCATCATTCTTTCAAGAGCCAACATATTTAACATTCATAAACAACAAATTCAAAAGACATATGCATTATTCAAGCATTCATTCAGAAAACAAAAAGTATTGTCACCACATCAAAATAATTAAACTAATTTCAAGGATGAATTCAAAACCATGTACTTCTTGTTCTTTTGTTTTTAGAACAGTTTTCATTTAAGAGAGGTGATGGATTCATAGGATATTCATAACTTTAAGGCATAGACTCTAATCTTTATTTATTATTTAATGGAAATAATATAAATTAGGCATAAAAGCAGACACTTAACAATAAAAGAAAAGAAACTAAAGACATAAAGACAAATGACTCTAATTTTAATACTCATATACTCTTAAAATAGATAAAAGGTTATCACAGAGTTAGGACTTAATAACCTTTGCTTTGGGAGGTAGATGCCTCTTTAGTCTGTGGGGTGCTTGGCCCTTCAAGAGATAGCTTCTGGCGCTTCAGCTCTTTCAGTTCACGCCCTTGCTCTTCTTGTTCCCTAAGCAGTTTGTAGAGCATGCTGTTTTGATTTTGCTGTTCTTCCTTCAGTTGATCCATAGCTTCTTACAACTTGGTGATAGATGCTTCTAGGCGCCCCCAGTATTCAAATTGAGGAATTTTCGGGAGGAACTCCTGTGCTCTCCTCTTGATGGGGTCGTCCTGCACTTGTCCTTCCATTGACTTTTTGGTGATTGTTGCTCAACTGAAATATACTCATCTACTCCCATTTTTACTCCAGCATCTTTACATAAGAGGGAGATCAAGCTTGGATAAGCCAATTTGGCATCTTTTGAGTTCTTGTTTGCAATTTTATAAAGCTCACAAGAAATTAGCTAATGAACTTCCACTTTTTTTTCCAGCATAATGCAATGAATCATCACTGCTCTTCTGATGGTGACTTTAGAGCGGTTGCTAGTGGATAGTATAGAGCGCCCAATAAAGTCCAGCCAGCCTCTGGCGACTGGTTTGAGATCTCCTCTTTTGAGTTGGTTTGGGGCACCCTTTGTATTGGTTGTCCATTTGGCTCCAGGGAGGCATATGTCCTCTAGGATTTTGTCCAAGCTCTGATTTGGTCTCATCATTCTCCTATTAAAGGAGTCTGGGTCATCTTGCAGTTGAGGCAGCTTGAAGATCTCTGATGAGCGGATAATTTATATGCTTTTTGGCATTGTTTTTACATAGTTTTTAGTATGATTTAGTTAGTTTTTAGTATACTTTTATTAGTTTTTAAATAAAAATCACATTTCTGGACTTTACTATGAGTTTGTGTGTTTTTCTGTGATTTCAGGTAATTTCTGGCTGAAATTGAGGGACTTGAGCAAAAATCAGATTCAGAGGTTGAAGAAGGACTGCAGATGCTGTTGGATTCTGACCTCCCTGCAGTCAAAGTAGATTTTCTGGAGCTACATGAGTCCAAATGGCGCGTTCTCAATTGAGTTGGAAAGTAGACATCCAGCTCTTTATAGCAATATATAATAGTCCATACTTTGCTTGAGTTTATTCAACGCAAACTGGCATTCAACGCCAGCTCTCTGCCCTATTCTGGAGTTAAACGCCAGAAACAGGTTGCAAAGCAGAGTTAAACGCTAGAAACAGGTTACAAACTGGCGTTCAACTCCAAGGAAGACCTCTACATGTGAAAGCTTCAATGCTCAGCCCAAGCACACACCAAGTGGGCCCTGGAAGTAGATTTCTGCATCATTTACTCATTTCTGTAAACCCTAGTTACTAGTTTAGTATAAAAACTACTTTTAGTGACTTATTTCACATCTCTGGAACACATTATGTAACTTTTACTTTCTAGACCTCCATGGGAGGCTGGCCACTTGGCCATGTCTACCCTATTATCACTTATGTATTTTCAACGGTAGAGTTTCTACACACCATAGATTAAGGTGTGGAGCTCTGCTGTTCCTCATAAATTAATGCAAAGTACTATTATTTCTCTATTCAATTCAAGCTTATTTCTTATCTAAGATATACACTTGTTCTTCAACCTGAGGAAGGTGATGATCCGTGACACTCATCATCATTCTCACCTATGAACGCGTGCCTGACAACCACTTCCATTCTACTTGCAATAGCTTAAATGCATATCTCTTAGCCTCCTGGTTCATGACGCATGGTTGCCTCACCTGACAACCGAGCCTTCCATTCTATGAGATCAGAGTCTTCGTGGTATAGGCTAGAATATTTGGCGGCCATTCTTGAGATCTGGAAAGTCTAAACCTTGTCTGTGGTATTCCGAGTAGGATCCGGGAAGGGATGGCTGTGACGAGCTTCAAACTCGCGAGTGCTGGGCGTAGTGACAGACGCAAAAGGATTACTAAATCCTATTCCAGTATGATCGAGAACCGACAGATGAATAGCCGTGCGGTGACAGCGCATTTTGGACCATTTTCACTGTGAGGATGGGATGTAGCCATTGACGACGATGATGCCCTACATAATGCTTGTCATGGAAAGGAGTAGGAATGATTGGATGAAGACAGTAGGAAAGTAGAGGTTCAGGAGGAACAAAAGCATCTCTATACGCTTATCTGAAATTCTCACCAATGAATTACATAAGTATTTCTATCCTGTTTTACGTTTTGTTTATCTTTTAATTATTAAAACTCTATAACCATTTGAATCCACCTGACTGAGATTTACAAGGTGACCATAGCTTGCTTCAAGCCAACAATCTCCATGGGATCGACCCTTACTCACGTAAGGTTTATTACTTGGACGACCCAGTGCACTTGCTGGTTAGTTGTGCGAGATCGTGAAGAATTAAGATTATGAACGTGCGTATTAAGTTTTTAGCGCCGTTACCAAGGAATGAACGATCACGATTTCTGCGCACCAAGTTTTTGGCGCCGTTGCCAGGGATTGTTCGAGTTTGGACAATTGATGGTTCATCTTGTTGCTCAGATTAGGTAATTTTCTTTTAATTTTAAGTTTTTGTTTTTATTGTTTTTATTTTCGAAAAAAAATTTTTCAAAAATAAATTATTCTATGGCTTCAGAATTTTTAAGGATGAATTCTAGAGTTTCTTCATGATCTGTTGACGCCTGGCTGGCTGTCAAGCCATGTCTAAATTTTTGGACTGAGGCTTCCACTTATTATAGTAAGAGTCCTTGGACTCTCATCTAATCAACTGTTATATGCCTGATTTGTATCTGCTGAAGCTTGGCTGGCCATTGGCCATGTCTAGTGTTTTGGACCAGAGCTTTCACTGAAGGCTTGGCTGGCTAGTAAGCCATGTCTAATTCCTGGACCGGAGCTTTAGACTAACATTGCATGATTCCTGGAATTCTCATTAAAAATTTTGAAATCCTTATTTTTCTTTTCAATTAATTTTCGGAAAATAAAAAAAAAAAAGAAAAAAATTTTAATAAAACCATAAAAACCAAAAATAATTTGATGTTTCTTGTTTGAGTCTAGTGTCAATTGCATGTTTTTATAATTTTCTTTAATTTTCGAAAATTCATCATGTGTTCTTCATGATCTTCAAGTTGTTCTTGATGAATTTCCTTGTTTGATCTTTGCATTTTCATGTTTTGCATCTTTTCTTGTTTTTCATATGCATTTTCAAATTGTTAGTGTCTAAAGTTTGAAAATTTCTAAGTTTGGTGTCTTGCATGTTTTTCTTTTCTTAAAAAGTTTCAAAAATAAGTTCTTGGTGTTCATCTTGACATTCAAAGTGTTCTTGGTGTTCATCTTGAAATTCATAGTGTTCTTGCAAGCATCATTTGTTTTGATCCAAAACTTTCATGCATTGAGTCTTTTTCATGTTTTTCTCTTCCATCATTAAAAATTCAAAAATCAAAAAAATATCTTTCCTTTTTTTACTCATAAAATTCGAATATTTGACTTGACTTTTTCAAAAATTTTTAAAATCTAGTTGTTTCTTATGAGTCAAATCAAATTTTGAATTTAAAAATTCTATTTTTTTCAAATCTTTTTCAAAAATCAAATCATTTTCACTTTTTCTCTCATATTTTCGAAAATTTCAATTTGATTTTCAAAAATCTTTTTCTTATTTTGTTTCATAATTTCAAAATCATTACTAACAATTAATGTGATTGATTCAAAAGAAAAAAAATTTTAAGTTTGTTACTTGCCTAGTAAGAAAGGTTCAATCTTTAAATTTTAAATCATATCTTTTTGTTTCTTGTTAGTCAAGTAATCAACTTTAATTTTCAAAATCAAATCTTTTTAAATTTCTTTTTCAAATCTTTTTCAAAATAAGTTTCAATCACATCTTTTTCAAAATCAATTTCAAAATCTTTTCTAAACTTCTTATCTTTTCAAAAATTGATTTTCAAATCTTTTTCAATTAACCACTTGACTTTTTGTTTGATTTTAAAAGTTTACTATTTCAATTATATCTTTTTCAAAACCACCTAACTAATTCTCTCTCTCTAATTTTCGAAAATCATATTCCTCTTTTTCAAAATTCTTTTTTAATTAACTAATTATTTTAACTTTTAATTTAATTTCATTTTTCTTTAAAAAAAATTTCGAATTTTAATTTTAATTTTAATTTAAAAACAAAAATATTTCTATTTTATTTTATTTAATTTTCGAAAATTCTACTCTCTCACCTCCTTCTAATTATTTATTTATCTACTAACACTTATCTTCTTCTTAAAAATTCGAACCCTCTCCCTCTTTCTGTGTTCGAATTTCTTTTCTTCTTCTACTCACATAAAGGAACCTCTCTACTGTGGCAAAGAGGTTCCCTATTATTTTCTGTTCTCTTCTTTTTCATATGAACGGGAACAAGGATAAGAACATTCTTGTTGAAGCCGATCCTGAACCTGAAAGGACTCTGAAGAGGAAACTAAGGGAAGCTAAAGCACAACTCTCTGGAGAAAATCTGACAGAAATTTTCGAAAAGGAATGAGACATGGCCAAAAATAATAACAATGCAAGGAAGATGCTTGGTGACTTTACTGCACTAAATTCCAACTTACATGGAAGAAGCATCTCAATCCCTGCCATTAGAGCAAACAATTTTGAGCTAAAGCCTCAATTAGTTTCTCTGATGCAACAGAACTGCAAGTTTCATGGACTTCCATCAGAAGATCCTTTTCAGTTCTTAATTGAATTCTTGCAGATCTGTGATACTGCTAAGACCAATGGGGTTGACTCCGAGGTCTACAGGCTTATGCTTTTCCCGTTTGCTGTAAGAGACAGAGCAAGAATATGGTTGGACTCTCAACCTAAAGATAGCCTGAACTCTTGGGATAAGCTGGTCAAGGCTTTCTTAGCCAAGTTCTTTCCTCTTCAAAAGTTGAGTAAGCTTAGAGTAGATGTTCAAACTTTTAGACAGAAAGAAGGTGAATCCCTCTATGAAGCTTAGGAGAGATACAAGCAACTGACCAAAAAGTGTCCTTCTGACATGCTTTCAGAATGGACCATCCTGGATATATTCTATGATGGTCTGTCTGAATTATCTAAGATGTCATTGGACCATTTTGCTGGTGGATCCATTCACCTAATGAAAATGCCTGCAGAAGCTCAGGAACTCATTGACATGGTTGCAAATAACCAGTTCATGTACACTTCTGAAAGAAATCCTGTGAGTAATGGGACGCCTCAAAGGATGGAAGTTCTTGAAATTGATACTCTGAATGCCATATTGGCTCAGAATTAAATATTGACTCAGCAAGTCAATATGATTTCTCAGAGTCTGAATGGATTGCAAGCTGCATCCAACAGTACTCAAGAGGCATCTTCTGAAGAAGAAGCTTATGATCCTGAGAACCTTGCAATAGCAGAGGTGAATTACATGGGAGAACCCTATGGGAATACCTATAATCCCTCATGGAGAAATCATCCAAATTTCTCATGTAAGGATCAAAAAAAGCCTCAACAAGGCTTTAACAATGGTGGAAGAAACAGGTTTAGCAATAGCAAGCCTTTTCCATCATCCACTCAGCAACAGACAGAGAATTCTGAGCAGAATCCATCTAGCTTAGCAAACATAGTCTTTGATCTATCTAAGGCCACTCTAAATTTCATGAATGAAACAAGGTCCTCCATTAGAAATTTGGAGGAACAAGTGGGCCAGCTGAGTAAAAGGGTCATTGAAACTCCTCCTAGTACTCTCCCAAGCAATACAGAAGAAAACCCAAAGAGAGAGTGCAAGGCCATTGATTTGACCATCATGGCCGAACCTACAAGGGAGGAGGAGGACGTGAATCCTAGTAAGGAAGACCTCCTGGGACATTCAGTGACCAATAAGGAGTTTCCCTTTGAGGAACCAAAGGAATCTGAGGCTCATCTAGAGACCATAGAGATTCCATTGAACCTCCTTCTGCCCTTCATGAACTCTAATGAGTATTCTTCTTCTGAAAAGAATGAAGATATTACTGAAGAGCAAGTTGCTAAGTACCTTGGTGCAATCATGAAGCTGAATGCCAAATTATTTGGTAATGAGACTTGGGAAGATGAACCTCCCTTGCTCACCAATGAACTAAATGCATTGGATAGGCAGAAATTACCTCAAAAGAAACAGGATCCTGGTAAATTCCTAATTCCCTGTAACATAGGCACCATGACCTTGGAGAAGGCTCTGTGTGACATGGGGTCAGAAATAAACTTCATGTCACTCTCTGTAATGGAGAAACTAGGAATCTTTGAGGTACAGGCTGCCAATTTCTCATTAGAGATGGCAGACAAATCCATGAAAATGGCTTATGGACAAGTAGAGGATGTGTTAGTAAAGGTTGAAGGCCTTTACATCCCTACTAATTTCATAATCCTAGACACTGGGAAGGATGAGGATGAATCCATCACCCTTGGAAGACCCTTCCTAGCCACAGCAAGAGCTGTGATTGATGTGAACAGAGGAGAGTTAGTCCTTCAACTGAATAAGGACTACCTTGTATTTAAAACTCAAGGTTCTCCTTCTGTAACCATGGAGAGGAAGCATGAAAAGCTTCTCTCACTGCAGAGTCAACCAAAGCCTCCACAGTCAAACTCTAAGTTTGGTGTTGGGAGGCCACAACCAAACTCTAAGTTTGGTGTTGAACCCCTACATTCAAACTCTAAGTTTGGTGTTGGGAGGTTCCAACAATGCTTTGAACATCTGTGAGGCTGCATGAGAGCTCACTGTCAAGCTATTGATTTTAAAGAAGCGCTTGTTGGGATGCAACCCAATGTTATTTAATTATATCTATTTATTTTCTATTGTTATTTTATGTTTTTTTTAGGTTGATGATCATGTGGAGTCACAAAAACTACTGAAAAATCAAAAATAGAATGAAAAACAGCATTAAAAACAGCTCACCCTGGAGGAAGAACTTACTGGCGTTAAAACATCACCTCTTCACCACTCACATCCATCCTCTCTTCCCCAAAAACCCCACCTACCTCCAAAATTCAAACTCTTTTCCCTCACAAACCCAACCCTAATGGCCGAACCCTAAACCCTCCCCCACTCCTATATAATACCCTCATTCCTTCTTCATTTTCACATAACACAACCCTTTCTTCTTCCCTTGGCCGAATACACACCTCTCTCCCTCTCATCCATTTTTCTTCCTCTCCTCCTTCTTTCCTTCTTCTTTTGCTTGAGGACGAGCAAACATTTTAAGTTTGGTGTGGTAAAAGCATTGCTTTTTGTATTTCCATAACCATTAATGGCACCTAAGGCCAGAGAAACCTCAAGAAAGAGGAAAGGGAAGGCAATTGCTTCTACCTCTGAGTCATGGAAGATGGAGAGATTCATCTCAAAGGTCCATGAAGACCACTTCTATGAAGTTGTGGCTAAGAAGAAAGTGATCCCTGAGGTTCCTTTCAAGCTCAAAAGGAGCAAATATCTGGAGATCCGACAAGATATTAGGAGAAGAGGATGGGAAGTGCTCTCTAATCCTATTCAAAAAGTCGGGATCTTACTGGTTTAAGAGTTCTATGCAAACGCATGGATCACTAGGAACCATGATCAAAGTATGAACCCGAATCCAAAGAATTGGCTTACCATGGTTCCGGGGAAATACTTAGATTTAAGTCCGGAAAATGTAAGGCTGGCGTTCAACTTGCCAATGATGGAAGAAAATGCACGCCCCTACACTATAAGGGTCAACTTTGATCAAAGGTTGGACCAAGTCCTCATGGACATATGTGTGGAAGGAGCTCAATGGAAAGTTGACTCAAGAGGCAAGCCGGTTCAATTGAGAAGACTGGACCTTAAGCCTATAGCTAGAGGATGGTTGGAGTTTATTCAACGCTCAATCATTCCTACTAGCAACCGGTCTGAAGTTACTATAGACCGGGCTATCATGATCCATAGTATCATGATTGGGGAGGAAGTAGAAGTTCATGAGATTATACCTCAAGAACTCTATAAGGTGGCTGATAAGTCTTCCACTTTGGCAAGGTTAGCCTTTACTCACCTCATTTGTCACCTCTTGAATTCGGCTGGAGTTGACATAGGGGGAGACATCCTCATTGAAGAGGACAAGCCCATCACTAAGAAGAGGATGGAGCAAACAAGAGAGCATGACCTCAACAAGAGCATGAGGAAATTCTTCACCATGAAATCCCTGAGATGCCTCAGGGAATGCACTTTCCTCCGCAGAACTATTGGGAGCAAATCAACACGTCCCTATGAGAATTAAGCTCCAACATGGGACAACTAAGGATGGAGCACCAAGAGCACTCTATCATCCTCCATGAGATTAGAGAAGATCAAAGAGCTATGAGGGAGGAGCAACAAAGGCAAGGAAGAGACATAGAGGAGCTCAAGAGCACCATTGGTTCTTCAAGAAGAGGAAGACGCCACCCTCACTAAGGTGGACCCGTTCCTTAATCTCCTTGTTCTTATTTTCCTGTTTTTCGGTTTTTGAGCCTTATGTTTTATTTATATTTGTGTCTTTACTAGATGATCATTAGTGTTTAAGTGTCTATATCTTAAAGCTATGAATGTCCTATGAATCCATCACCTCTCTTAAATGAAAACTATTTTAATTACAAAAGAACAAGAAGTACATGGTTTCGAATTCATCCTTGAAACTAGTTTAATTATTTTGATGTGGTAACAATACTTTTTGTTTTCTGAATGAATGCTTGAATAGTGCATATGTCTTTTGATATTGTGGTTTATGAATGTTAAATACGTTGGCTCTTGAAAGAATGATAAAAAAGGAGACATGTTATCTGATAATCGGAAAAATCATAAAAATGATTCTTGAAGCAAGAAAAAGCAGTGAATACAAAAGCTTGCAGAAAAAAAAATGTGAAAAAAAAAGAAAAAAATAGCGAAAAAAAAAGAGAGAAAGAAAAAGAAAGAGCAAGCAGAAAAAGCCAAAAGCTCTTTAAACCAAAAGGCAAGAGCAAAAAGCCAATAGCCCTTAAAACCAAAAGGCAAGGGTAATAAAAAGGATCCAAGGCTTTGAGCATCAGTGGATAGGAGGGCCTAAAGGAATAAAATCCTGGCCTAAGCGGCTAAACCAAGCTGTCCTTAACCATCTGCTTGTGGCGTGAAGGTGTCAAGTGAAAACTTGAGACTGAGCGGTTAAAGTCAAGGTCCAAAGCAAAAAACAGAGTGTGCTTAAGAACCCTGGACACCTCTAATTGGGGACTTTAGCAAAGCTGAGTCACAATCTGAAAAGGTTCACCCAATTATGTGTCTGTGGCATTTATGTATCCGGTGGTAATACTGGAAAACAAAGTGCTTAGGGCCACGGCCAAGACTCATAAAGTAGCTGTGTTCAAGAATCAACATACTGAACTAGGAGAATCAATAACACTATCTGAACTCTGAGTTCCTATAGATGCCAATCATTCTGAACTTCAATGGATAAAGTGAGATGCCAAAACTATTCAAGAGGCAAAAAGCTATAAGTCCCGCTCATCTTATTGGAGCTATGTTTCATTGATATTTTAGAATTTATAGTATATTCTCTTCTTTTTATCCTATTTTATTTTCAGTTGCTTGGGGACAAGCAACAATTTAAGTTTGGTGTTGTGATTAGCAGATAATTTATACGCTTTTTGGCATTGTTTTTAGTATGTTTTTAGTAGGATCTAGTTACTTTCAGGGATGTTTTTAATAGTTTTTATGTTAAATTCACATTTCTAGACTTTACTATGAGTTTGTGTGTTTTTCTGTGATTTCAGGTATTTTCTGGCTGAAATTGAGGGACTTGAGCAAAAATCAGATTCAGAGGTTGAAGAAGGACTGCTGATGCTGTTGGATTCTGACCTCCCTACACTCAAAGTGGATATTCTGGAGCTACAGAACTCCAAATGGCGCGTTCTCAACAGCGTTGGAAAGTAGACATCCAGGGCTTTCCAGAAATATATAATAGTCCATACTTTGCCCAAGTTTAGATGACGTAAAAGGGCGTTGAACGCCAGTTCTACATTGCAGTCTAGAGTTAAACGCCAGAAACACGTTACAAACCAGAGTTGAACGCCAAAAACACGTTACAACTTGGCGTTCAACTCCAAAAGAAGCCTCTGCACGTGTAAACTTCAAGCTCAGCCCAAGCACACACCAAGTGGGCCCCGGAAGTGGATTTATGCATCAATTACTTACTTCTGTAAACCCTAGTAGCTAGTCTAGTATATATAGAACTTTTTATCATTGTATTCATAGTCTTGGTTACTTCGGTTCCCCTCTGGGACCGAGACCAATGAACTCCGTTATCACTTATGTATTTTCAACGTAGAGTTTCTGCACTCCATAGATTAAGGTGTGGAGCTCTGCTGTTCCTCATGATTTAATGCAAAGTACTACTGTTTTTCTATTCAATTCAACTTATTCCGCTTCTAAGATATCCATTCACACCCAAGAACATGATGAATGTGATGATTATGTGACGCTCATCATCATTCTCACTTATGAACGCGTGCCTGACAAACACTTCCGTTCTACATGCAAATAAGCTAGAATGAATATCTCTTAGATATCTAATACAGAGGACCGAGTCTGAGATATTAGAATCTTCGTGGTATAAGTTAGAACCCATGGATGGCCATTCCTGAGATCCGGAAAGTCTAAACCTTGTCTGTGGTATTCTGAGTAGGATCTGGGAAGGGATGGCTGTGACGAACTTCAAACTCGTGAGTGCTGGGCGCAGTGACAGACGCAAAAGGAGGGTGAATCCTATTCCAGTATGATCGAGAACCTCCAGATGATTAGCCGTGCCGTGACAGAGCATTTGGACCTTTTTCACAGAGAGGATGGGATGTAGCCATTGACAACGGTGACGCCCTATATAAAGCTTGCAATGGAAAGGAGTAGGACTGGTTGGATGAAGACAGCAGGAAAGCAGAGGTTCAGAGGAACGAAAGCATCTCTATACGCTTATCTTTATTTTCTGTTTATTTATTATTATTATTCGAAAACTCCATAACCATTTGATATCCACCTGACTGAGATTTACAAGATGACCATAGCTTGCTTCATACCAACAATCTCTGTGGGATCGACCCTTACTCACGTAAGGTTTTATTACTTGGACGACCTAGTGCACTTGCTGGTTAGTTGTATCGAAGTTGTGAAAAATTATGAATTAAGATTAGAGCACCAAGTTTTTGGCGCCGTTGCTGGGATTGTTCGAGTTTTGACAACTGACGGTTCATCTTGTTGCTCAGATTAGGTAATTTTTTTTTTCGTTTTATTTTCAAAAAAAAAATTTCTTCAAAAATCTTTCAAAAAAATTTTTCCTTTTGTTTTTGTAAATTATTCAAAATTTTCAAGAATGAATTCTAGAGTTTCATGGTAACATGTTGAAGCCTGGCTGGCTGTAAAGCCATATCCAAATTCTTTTGGATTGAGGCTTCCACTTGTCAACATAAAAGGCATGTATATGGAGTTGGATGAAGTATCAGCTGTTGCATGCCTGATTTATATCCTAAAGCTGGCTGGCTATTAAGCCATGTCTAACCCTTGGATTGGAGCTTTAGGCTAACATTGAAAGATTCCTGGAATTCTTATTAAAAATTTTTGAATTTCTTATTTTCTTTTTCCTATATGTTTTCCGAAAAAAAAATATACAAAAATCCAAAAAATTTAATAAAATTATAAAAATCAAAAAAATATTTTATGTTGTTTGTTTGAGTCTTGAGTCAATTTTTAATTTTGGTGTCAATTGCATTTTTTTCTAAAAATTTATGCATTTTTCGAAAATTCATGCATTCATAGTGTTCTTCATGATCTTCAAGTTGTTCTTGGTAAGTCTTCTTGTTTGATCTTGATGTTTTCTAATTTTGTGTCTTTTGTTGTTTTTCATGTGTATCTTTGTATTCATAGTGTCTAAGCATTAAATATTTCTAAGTTTGGTCTCTTGCATGTTTTCTTTGCATTAAAAATTTTCAAAAATAAGTTCTTGGTGTTCATCATGATCTTCATAGTGTTCTTGGTGTTCATCTTGACATTCATAGTGTTCTTGCATCCATTCATTGTTTTGATCTAAAAATTCTCATGCATTAAGTCTTTTTCATGTTTTTCTCTTTCTTCATTAAAAATTCAAAAATCAAAAAAATTATCTTTCCCTTTTTCACTCATAAATTTTCGAAAATTTGAGTTGACTTTTTCAAAACTTTTTAAAAATTTAGTTGTTTCTTATGAGTCAAATCAAATTTTCAATTTAAAAATCATATCTTTTTCAAAATGTTTTTCAAAAATCATATCTTTTTCAATTTTCTTAATTATTTTTGAAAATTTTAAAAATATTTTTCAAAAATCTTTTTCTTAATTTTATATCATATTTTCGAAAATATCATCAACAATTAATGTTTTTGTTCAAAAATTTCAAGTTTGTTACTTACTTGTTAAGAAAGATTCAAACTTTAAGTTCTAGAATCATATCTTGTGATTTCTTGTGAATCAAGTCATTAATCGTGATTTTAAAAAATCAAATCTTTTTCAAAACTAATTTCAATCATATCTTTTCAAAATTATCTTTTTATCTTATCTTTTTCAAATATCTTTTCTAACTTCTTATTTTCTTATCTTTTAAAAATTGAATTTCAAAATTTGTTTCAACTAACTAATTAACTTTCTGTTTGTTTCTTATCTCTTTCAAAACTACCTAACTAACTATCCCTCTCTAATTTTCGAAAATATCTTCCTCTTTTTCAAAAAAAAAAATCTTTTTAGTTAATTAATTGTTTAAATTTTAATTTTAATTTTAATTCACCTTTAATTTTCGAAAATCATCAACTTCTTTTCAAAAATTAATTTTCGAAATTTCCTCTCCCTCATCTCCTTCTATTTATTTATTCATCTACTAACACTTCTCCTCATCTCATATCTCTGCTCCTATCCTCACCTTTGTGTTTGGATTATCCATTCCCTTCTTTACATTACATTCTTTTCTTCTTCTACTCACACAAAGGAATCTCTATACTGTGACATAGAGGATTCCATATTTTCTTTGTTATTCCCTTCTTTTTCATATGAGCAGGAGCAAGGACAAGAACATTCTTGTTGAAGCAGACCCTGAACCTGAAAGGACTCTGAAAAGGAAACTAAGAGAAGCTAAAAATACAACAACCCAGAGACAACCTTACAGGAATTTTCGAACAAAAAGAGGAGATGGCAGCCGAAAATAATAATAATGGAAGGAGGATGCTTGGTAAATTTACTGCACTTAATTCCAATTTACATGGAAGAAGCATCTCCATCCCTGCCATTGGAGCAAACAACTTTGAGCTGAAACCTTAAGTAGTTTCTCTGATGCAGCAGAACTGTAAGTTTCATGGACTTCCATCTGAAGATCCTTTTCAGTTTTTAACTGAATTCTTGCAGATATGTGACACTGTTAAGACTAATGGAGTAGATCCTGAAGTCTACAGGCTCATGCTTTTCCCTTTTGTTATGAGAGACAGAGCTAGAATATGGTTGGACTCTCAACCTAAGGATAGCCTGAACTCTTGGGATAAGCTGGTCAAGGCTTTCTTAGCCAAGTTCTTTCCTCCGCAAAAGCTGAGTAAGCTTAGAGTGGATGTTCAAACCTTCAGACAGAAAGAAGGTGAATCCCTCTATGAAGTTTGGGAGAGATACAAAGAACTGACCAAAAAGTGTCCTTCTGACATGCTTTCAGAATGGACCATCCTGGATATATTCTATGATGGTCTGTCTGAATTAGCTAAGATATCATTGGATACTTCTGCAGGTGGATCCATTCACCTAAAGAAAATGCTTGCAAAAGCTTAAGAACTCATTGACATGGTGGCTAACAACCAGTTCATGTACACTTCTGAGAGGAATCCTGTGAATAATGGGACGCCTATGAGGAAGGGAGTTCTTGAAATTGATACTCTGAATGCCATATTGGCTCAGAATAAAATATTAACTCAGCAAGTCAATATGATCTCTCAGAGTCTGAATGGATTGAAGGAATCATCCAACAGTACTAAAGAGGCATCTTCTGAAGAAGAAGCTTATGATCCTGAGAACCCTGCAATAGCAGAGGTGAATTACATGGGTGGACCTTATGGAAACACCTATAATCCCTCATGGAGAAATCATCCAAATTTCTCATGGAAGGATCAACAAAAGCCTCAACAAGGCTTTAATAATGGTGGAAGAAACAGGTTTAACAATAGTAAACCTTTTCCATCATCCACTCAGCAACAAACAGAGAATTTTGAGCAGAATCCATCTAGCTTAGCAAATTTAGTCTCTGATCTATCTAAGGCTACTGTGAGTTTCGTGAATGAAACAAGGTATTCCATTAGAAATTTGGAAGCACAAGTGGGTCAGCTGAGTAAAGGAATCACTGAAACCCCTCCTTGTACTCTCCCAAGCAATACAGAAGAGAATCCAAAGAGAGAGTGCAAGGCCATTGATATAACAATCATGGCCGAACCTACAAGGGAGAAAGAAGACGTGAATCCCAGTGAGGAAGACCTCCTGGGACGTCAAGTGATCAACAAGGAGTTTCCCTTTGAGAAACCAAAGGAATCTGAGGCTTATCTAGAGACCATAGAGATTCCATTGAACCTCCTTATGCCCTTCATGAGCTCTGATGAGTATTCTTCTTTTGAAGAGAACGAGGATGTTACTGAAGAGCAAGTTGCCAAGTACCTTGGTGCAATCATGAAGCTGAATGCCAAATTATTTGGTAATAAGACTTGGGAAGATGAACCTCCCTTGCTCATCAATGAACTGAGTGATCTGAATCAACTGACATTGCCTCAGAAGAAACAGGATCCTGGAAAGTTCTTAATACCTTGTACCATAGCCACCATGACCTTTGAGAAGGCTCTATGTGACCTTGGGTCAGGGATAAACCTCATGCCACTCTCTGTAATGGAGAAACTGGGAATCCTTGAGGTACAGGCTGCCAATTTGTCATTAGAGATGGCAGACAAATCTATGAAAATAGCTTATGGACTAGTAGAGGACGTGTTAGTAAAGGTTGAAGGCCTTTACATCCCTGCAGATTTCATAATCCTAGACACTGGGAAGGATGAGGATGAATCCATCATCCTTGGAAGACCCTTCCTAGCTACAGCAAGAGCTGTGATTGATGTAGACAGAGGAGAATTGATCTTTCAACTGAATGAGGACAACCTTGTGTTTAAAACTCAAGAATCTCCTTCTGTAACAATGGAGAGGAAGCATAGAAAGCTTCTCTCAGTACAGAGTCAACTAAAGCCCCCACAGTCAAACTCTAAGTTTGGTGTTGGAAGTCTAAAAAGTTGACCTGATCACCTGTGTGGCTCCATGAGAGCCCACTGTCAAGCTATTGATATTAAAGAAGCGCTTGTTGGGAGGCAACCCAATTTTTATTTTATTTTTATTTTTATTGTTCTTTCGTGTCTTATTAGGTTCATGATCATGTGGAGTCACAAAACAAATACATAAATTAAAAATAGAATCAAAAACAGCAAAAGAAAAATCACACCCTGGAGGAAGGACTTACTGGCGTTTAAACGCCAGTAAGGAGCATCTGGCTGGCGTTCAACGCCAGAATAGAGCATGGATCTGGCGTTGAACGCCAGAAACAAGCAACATCCTAGCGTTCAGACGCCAGGAATGCACACTGAGGAAAGCTGGCACTGAATGCCAGAAACAAGCATAGAATTGGCGTTCAACGCCAGAAACATGCTGCATCTGGGCGCTGAACGCCCAGAACAAGCACCAATTCGGCGTTTAAATGCCAGAATTGCATGCAAAGGCATTTTACATGCCTAATTGGTGCAGGGATGAAATTCCTTGACATCTCAGCATCTGTGGACCCCACCGGATCCCCACCTACCTCCACTCATACTCTTCCCTCTTCTCATTCATCCTCTCTTCCCTACCACCCCTTCACCACTCACATCCATCCACTCTTCCCCATAAACCTACCTCATAAACCCCACCTACCTTCAAAATTCAACATCACTTTCCCACCCAAACCCACCCTAAATGGCCGAACCTAACCCCTCTCCCTCCACTATATAAACCTTTCCATTCTTCTTCCTTTTCACACAACACAACCCTCTCTTCCTCTTCTTGGCCGAAACATAAACCTCTCTCCCTCTCCTCTATTTCTTCTTCTTCTTCATCTCTTCTTTCTTCTCTTGCTCGAGGGCGAGCAATATTCTAAGTTTGGTGTGGTAAAAGCATAAGCTTTTTGTTTTTCCATTACCATTTATGGCACCTAAGACCGGAGAAACCTCTAGAAAAGGGAAAGGGAAGACAAAAGCTTCCACCTTCGAGTCATGGGAGATGGAAAGATTCATCTCCAAAGCCCATCAAGACCACTTCTATGATGTTGTGGCCAAGAAGAAGGTGATCCCCGAGGTCCCTTTCAAACTCAAGAAAAATGAGTATCCAGAGATCCGACATGAGATCCATAGAAGAGGTTGGGAAGTTCTAACAAACCCCATCCAACAAGTCGGAATTCTAATGGTTCAAGAGTTCTATGCTAATGCATGGATCACTAGGAACCATGATCAAAGTAAGAACCCGAACCCAAAGATTTATCTCACCGTGGTTCGGGGGAACTACTTAGATTTTAGTCCAGAAAATGTGAGGTTGGCGTTCAACTTGCCAATGATGGAAGAGAATGCACGCCCCTACACAAGGAGAGTCAACTTTGATCAAAGGTTGGACCAAGTCCTCATGGACATATGTGTGGAAGGAGCTCAATGGAAGATTGAATCAAAAGACAAACTGGTTCAACTGAGAAGACTGGACCTTAAGCCTGTAGCTAGAGGATGGTTGGAGTTCATTCAACGCTCAATCATTCCCACTAGCAACCGGTCTGAAGTTACTATAGACCGGGCCATCATGATACATAGCATCATGATTGGACAAGAGGTGGAAGTTCATGAGATTATACCTCAAGAACTCTACAAGGTGGCTGACAAGTCCTCCACTATGGCAAGATTAGCCTTTCCTCACCTCATTTGCCACCTATGCAATTCGGCTGGGATTGACATAGAGGGAGATATCCTCATTGAAGAGGACAAGCCCGTCATTAAGAAAAGGATGGAGTAAACAAGAGAGCCTATTCATGGATCTCAAGAGACGCATGAAGGAGCCCATCACCAAGAAATCCCTGAGATGCCTCAAGGGATGCACTTTCCTCCACAGAACTTTTGGGAGCAAATCAACACCTCCCTAGGAGAACTGAGTTCCAACATGGGATAATTAAGGGTGGAACATCAAGATCACTCCATTATCCTCTATGAAATTAGAGAAGATCAAAGAGCTATGAGGGAGGAGCAACAAAGAAAAGGAAGAGACATAGAAGAGCTCAAGGACATCATTGGTTCCTCAAGAAGAAAACGCCACCATCACTAAGGTGGACTCATTCCTTGTTCTCAAATTTTCTGTTTTTCGTTTTCTTTAGTTAAGTGCTTATCTATGTTAGTGTCTTATTACATGATCATTAGTATTTAGTAACTTTGTCTTAAAGTTATGAATGTCCTATGAATCCATCACCTCTCTTAAATAAAAAATGTTTTTTTTAATTCAAAAGAACAAGAAGTACATGAGTTTCGAAATTATTCTTGAACTTAGTTTAATTATATTGTTGTGGTGACAATACTTTTTGTTTTCTGAATGAACGCTTGAACAGAGCATATGTCTTTTGAAGTTGTTGTTTAAGAATGTTAAATATGTTGGCTCTTGAAAGAATGATGAACAGGAGAAATGTTATTTGATAATCTGAAAAATCATAAAAATGATTCTTGAAGCAAGAAAAAGCAGTGAATACAAAGCTTGTAGAAAAAAAAAGAAAAAAAATGGCAAAAAAATAGAAAAAGAAAAAGCAAGCAGAAATGGACAAAAGCTCTTAAAACCAAAAGGCAAGAGCAAAAAGCCAATAACCCTTAAAACAAAAAGGCAAGGGTAAATAAAAAGGATCCCAAGGCTTTGAGCATCAGTGGATAGGAGGGCCTAAAGGAATAAAATCCTGGCCTAAGCGGCTAAACCAAGCTATCCCTAACCATGTGCTTGTGGCGTGAAGGTGTCAAGTGAAAACTTGAGACTGAGCGGTTAAAGTCAAGGTCCAAAGCAAAAATAGAGTGTGCTTAAGAACCCTGGACACCTCTAATTGGGGACTTTAGCAAAGCTGAGTCACAATCTGAAAAGGTTCACCCAATTATGTGTTTGTGGCACTTATGTATCCGGTGGTAATACTAGAAAACAAAGTGCTTAGGGCCACGGCCAAGACTCATAAAGTAGCTGTGTTCAAGAATCAACATACTGAACTAGGAGAATCAATAACACTATCTGAACTCTGAGTTCCTATAGATGCCAATCATTCTGAACTTTAATGGATAAAGTGAGATGCCAAAACTATTCAAGAGGCAAAAAGCTACAAGTCCCGCTCATCTGATTGGAGCTATGTTTCATTGATATTTTGGAATTTATAGTATATTCTCTTCTTTTTATCCTATTTGATTTTTAGTTGCTTCGGGACAAGCAACAATTTAAGTTTGGTGTTGTGATGAGTGGATAATTTATACGCTTTTTGGCATTGTTTTTAGTATGTTTTTAGTAGGATCTAGTTACTTTGAGGGATGTTTTTAATAGTTTTTATGTTAAATTCACATTTCTGGACTTTACTATGAGTTTGTGTATTTTTCTGTGATTTCAGGTATTTTCTGGCTGAAATTGAGGGACTTGAGCAAAAATCAACTTCAGAGGTTGAAGAAGGACTGCTGATGCTGTTGGATTCTGACCTCCCTGCACTCAAAGTGGATTTTCTGGAGCTACAGAACTCCAAATGGCATGCTCTCAACGTCGTTGGAAAGTAGACATCCAGGGCTTTCCAGAAATACATAATAGTCCATACTTTGCCCAAGTTTAGATGACGCAAAAGGGCGTTGAACGCCAGTTCTACGCTGCGGTCTAGAGTTAAACGCCAGAAACACGTTACAAACTAGAGTTGAATGCCAAAAACACGTTACAACTTGGCGTTCAACTCCAAAAGAAGCCTCTGCACGTGTAAACTTCAAGCTCAGCCCAAGCACACACCAAGTGGGCCCCGGAAGTGGATTTATGCATCAATTACTTACTTCTGTAAACCCTAGTAGCTAGTCTAGTATATATAGAACTTTTTATCATTGTATTCATAGTCTTGGTTACTCCGGTTCTCCTCTGGGGCCGAGACCAATGAACTCCATTATCACTTATGTATTTTCAACGGTACAGTTTCTGCACTCCATAGATTAAGGTGTGGAGCTCTGCTGTTCCTCATTATTTAATGCAAAGTACTACTGTTTTTCTATTCAATTCAACTTATTCTGCTTCTAAGATATCTATTCACACCCAAGAACATGATAAATGTGATGATTATGTGTCGCTCATCATCATTCTCACTTATGAACGCGTGCCTGACAAATACTTCTGTTCTACATGCAAACAAGCTAGAATGAATATCTCTTAGATATCTAATACAGAGGACCGAGTCCGAGATATTAGAATCTTCGTGGTATAAGTTAGAACCCATGGATGGCCATTCCTGAGATCCGAAAAGTCTAAACCTTGTCTGTGGTATTCCGAGTAGGATCTGGGAAGGGATGGCTGTGACGAACTTCAAACTCGCGAATGCTGGGCGCAGTGACAGACGCAAAAGGAGAGTGAATCCTATTCCAGTATGATCGAGAACCTCCAGATGATTAGCCGTGCCGTGACAGAGCATTTGGACCTTTTTCACAGAGAGGATGGGATGTAGCCATTGACAACGGTGATGCCCTATATAAAGCTTGCAATGGAAAGGAGTAGGACTGGTTGGATGAAGACTGCAGGAAAGCAGAGGTTCAGAGGAACGAAAGCATCTCTATACGCTTATCTGAAATTCTCACCAACGAATTACATAAGTATTTCTGTCTTTATTTTCTGTTTATTTATTATTATTATTTGAAAACTCCATAACCATTTGATATCCACCTGACTGAGATTTACAAGATGACCATAGCTTGCTTCATACCAACAATCTCCGTGGGATCGACCCTTACTCACGTAAGGTTTTATTACTTGGACGACCCAGTGCACTTGCTGGTTAGTTGTATCGAAGTTGTGAAAAATTATGAATTAAGATTAGAGCACCAAGTTTTTGGAGCCATTACCAGGGATCACAATTTCGTGCACCAACTCTCTTCTTTTATCCTAGTTGATTTTCAGTTGCTTGGGGACAAGCAACAATTTAAGTTTGGTGTTGTGATGAGCGGATAATTTATATGCTTTTTGGCATTATTTTTACATAGTTTTTAGTATGATTTAGTTAGTTTTTAGTATACTTTTATTAGTTTTTAAATAAAAATCATATTTCTGGACTTTACTATGAGTTTGTGTGTTTTTCTGCGATTTCAGGTAATTTCTGGCTGAAATTGAGGGACTTGAGCAAAAATCAGATTCAAAGGTTGAAGAAGGACTGCAGATGCTGTTGGATTCTGACCTCCCTGTACTCGAAGTGGATTTTCTGGAGCTACAGAAGTCCAAATTGCGCGCTTTCACTTGCGTTGGAAAGTAGACATCTAGGGCTTTCTCTTCCATATTTTGGAGTTAAACACCAGAAACAGGTTGCAAAGCAGAGTTAAACACCAGAAACAGGTTACAAACTGGCGTTCGACTCCAAGGAAGACCTCTACACGTGAAAGCTTCAATGCTCAGCCCAAGCACACACCAAGTGGGCCCCAAAAGTAGATTTCTGCATCATTTACTCATTTCTGTAAACCCTAGTTACTAGTTTAGTATAAAAACTACTTTTGGTGACTTATTTCACATCTCTGGAACACATTATGTAACTTTTACGTTCTAGACCTCCATGGGAGGCTGGCCACTTGGCCATGTCTACCCTATTATCACTTATGTATTTTCAACGGTAGAGTTTCTACACACCATAGATTAAGGTGTGGAGCTCTGCTGTTCCTCATAAATTAATGCAAAGTACTATTGTTTCTCTATTCAATTCAAGCCTATTTCTTATCTAAGATATACACTTCTTCTTCAACCTGAGGAAGGTGATGATCCGTGACACTCATCATCATTCTCACCTATGAACGCGTGCATAACAACCACTTCCATTCTACTTGCAATAGCTTAAGTGCATATCTCTTAGCCTCCTGGTTCATGATGCATGGTTGCCTTGCCTGACAACCGAGCCTTCCATTCCATGAGATCAGAGTCTTCGTGGTATAGGCTAGAATTATTGGCGGCCATTCTTGAGATTCGGAAAGTCTAAACCTTGTCTGTAGTATTCCGAGTAGGATCCGGGATAGAATGGCTGTGACAAGCTTCAAACTCGCGAGTGTTGGGCGTAGTGACAGACGCAGAAGGATTACTGAATCCTATTCCAGTATGATCGAGAACCGACAGATGAATAGCCATGTGGTGACAGCGCATTTTAGACCATTTTCACTGTGAGGATGGGATATAGCCATTGACGACGGTGATGCCCTACATAATGCTTGCCATGGAAAGGAGTAGGAATGATTGGATGAAGACAGCAGGAAAGTAGAGGTTCAGGAGGAACAAAAACATCTCTATACGCTTATCTGAAATTCTCACCAATGAATTACATAAGTATTTCTATCCTATTTTACGTTTTGTTTATCTTTTAATTATTAAAACTCTATAACCATTTGAATCCGCCTGACTGAGATTTACAAGGTGACCATAGCTTGCTTCAAGCTGACAATCTCCGTGGGATCGACCCTTACTCACGTAAGGTTTATTACTTGGACGACCCAGTGCACTTGCTAGTTAGTTCTGCGAGATCGTGAAGAATTAAGATTATGAACGTGCGTATTATGTTTTTAGCGCCGTTACCAAGGAATGAACGATCACGATTTCTGCGCACCAATCTCCCTTATTTTGTCGGGGTGGGTGTGAACAATCTTCTCTCTGACCAGAGTTCGTTAGTCATAGAATACGGTTCCAGCTATTCTCTGCTTGTCTGTCTGCCACAAATTAGAGTAGAATTCCTGAACCATGTTTCTTCCCACCTTTGTTTTAGGATTAGCTAGGATTTCCCAGCTCCTGTTTCGAATTTGCTCTTGGATCTCCTGATATTCGTCTTCTTTCAGATCGAATTTAACTTTCCGGATCACTGACCTTAGACCCATTATTTTGTAGTAATGGTCTAAATGTTCTTTGATTAAGAACTTCCCTTGATTCCAAAGTGGTTTTGGAATATTCTCTTTCTTGCCTCTTGAGGTGGTTTGTTTTCCCTTAGGAGCCATGATCTTGGTGGGTATTAGCTTAGTGATCACGGATAAACACACCAAACTTAGAGGTTTGCTTGTCCCCAAGCAAAAGAAAGGAAAGGAGAGGGATAGAGGGAGAGCCAAGGTCGAATTGTGGAAGAGAGGGGGAAGCCGAACGAGGATTTATAGGGAAGGGGGTGGGTCTTCGAAAATTTTTGAAAAGATATGATAGAAAATATGATTTGGAAAAGATAAGTATGATAGGAAAAGTTGTAATTTAAAATTGAAAAGATTTGAAAGATATTTGAAAAAGATAGATTTATTCTAAAAATATTGTGAAGATTTGAAAAAGATATTGATGAGTTTGAAAAAAAAATTTGAAAAAGATATATTTGTTTTGAAAAAGATTTGAGAAGAGGTTGAAAAAGAATTGAGAAAGATTTAATTTTAGGATTAAGATTTTTTTTTTTTAAAAAATTTTTTGGAAAAAGTTTGAAAAATAAAAGTATGAGAACATGTTCATGCAAGAAAAATGGAAGGAGATATGAAATTTTGAAAAAAAATCAAGTTGGGAACAAAAACTTCCTCCCCTCCACAATCTTGGCGTTAAATGCCCAACTGCTACTTGTTTTGGGCATTTAATGCCCATCTGTAGCCTGTTTTGGGCGTTTAACGCCCAACTGTTGCTTCTGGCTGGCGTTAAACGCCAGAAATCTTTCGTTACTGGGCGTTTTTCTGAACGCCCAGGATGCTACAGGTATGGCGTTAAACGCCCAGAATGGTGCCCATTCTGGCTTTTAACGCCCAAAAAGGTATCATTACTGGCGTTAAACGCCCAATAGATGCTTCTTTTGGGCGTTTAACGCCCAAATATACCTCTTACTGGCATTTTCTTGCCAGTGAGCTCTTTCTCCCTGTTTTGTATTCTGAATCCTTCTGTAACCCTGTTAACTTATGCAATTGATTTTTTACCTTGAAGATTATTTATATTAAACTTTTATAAAAAAGAAAAATAAATAATTAAATAAGATAAAAAGCTTTGCTAATGGCTGGGTTGCCTCCTAGCAAGCGCTTCTTTATTGTCTTTAGCTGGACCTTGCTGAGCTTTTAATCTAGCCTCAGCCTTGAACACTCTTGCTGAACATTGCCTTCAAGATAATGCTTGATTCTCTGTCCATTAACAATGAATTTCTTATTAGAATCAATGTCTTGAAGCTCCACATAGCCATATGGTGACACACTTGTAATCACATATGGTCCCCTCCACCGGGATTTCAGTTTCCCGGGGAATAGCCTGAGCTTAGAGTTAAACAGTAAAACCTTCTATCCTGGTTCAAAAACTCTAGATGACAGCTTTCTGTCATGCCACCTTTTTCCTTTCTCTTTGTAAAGCTTTGCATTTTCGAAAGCAGTAAGTTTGAATTCCTCTAGCTCATTCAGCTGGAGCAATTTTTTTTCTCCAGCTAATTTGGCATCAAAGTTTAGGAATCTGGTTGCCCAGTAAGCCTTATGCTCCAGTTCCACGGGCAGATGGCATGCCTTATCATACACAAGCTGGTATGGAGAGGTCCCTATAGGAGTCTTGAATGCTGTTCTGTAAGCCCACAAAGCATCATCCAAGCTTCTCGCCCAATCCTGTCTACGGGTACTTACAGTCCATTCCAGGAATAGAGAACTCAGCTTGCCCGTTTGTCTGTTGATGATATGGAGTTGCCACCTTGTGACTAATTCCATACCGGACCATTGCAAAGTAAAGCTGTTTATTGCAGAAGTGAGTGCCTCCATCACTAATTAGTGCTCTAGGGACACCAAACCTGCTGAAGATATGTTTCTGGAGGAACTTCAGCACTGTCTTAGTATCATTAGTGGGTGTGGCAATGGCCTCTACCCATTTGGATACATAGTCGACTGCCACCAGAATATAAGTGTTTGAGTATGATGGTGGGAAAGGCTGATAAACCCCGATTTTGTGGTTTATCTTATGCTTAATTTGGGGGATTTTATCACATTTTCCCACATTTATTCAATGAAATAGCATGGTTTTGTAATTCTCCCTTGATTTGTGCTTAAAAGTGAAAACATGCTTTTTAGGCCCTAAATTTGGTGATTTTAATTCACTTTAATTCTATTCGATGCCTTGATATGTTTGTTAAGTAATTTCAGGTTCATAAGGCAAGTATTGGATGGAAGAAGTGAGGAGCAAAGCATGCAAAGTGGGAGAACTCATGAAGAAATGAAAGAACCGTAAAGCTGTCAAGCCTGACCTCTTCGCACTAAAACGACCATAACTTGAGCTACAGAGCTCCAAATGAGGCAGTTCTAGTTGTGTTGGAAAGCTAACATCTAGGGCTTCGAAATGATATAAAATTTGCCATATGTTTCCTGACGCATAGGGGCGCGCACGCGGCATGTACGCGCGCGCACTGATGGAGCACGTGGGTCTACTAAAGAGAAATTGTGGCCAACGATTTCTAGCTCATTTTGTGCCCAATCCAACTCATTTCTGATGCTATTGAACCCAAGGATTGAGGGGGGAATGAACCAAGTAGTCATAGTTTAGTTTTCATCATGTTGTAGGTAGAATTCTAGAGAGAGAAGCTCTCTCTTCTCTCTAGAAATTAGGGTAGTTTAAGTTTAATTTTCTTAAATCCAACTTTTAATTCTTGTTTGAATTTAGTTCCTCCTTTTAATTTCTTGTTGTTACATCTCTACTCTTCTAGTCTTACTTGTCATTTCCTTTATTTTGTTCCCTTTTATGTTCATGGATGCTCTTGTTGGATTTGATTTACTTTTAATACAATTTAATGTTTGATGTTTCTTTATTGTTGATTTGAGTTGTTGATCTTGTTTCCTTGCAATTGGTAGCTGGTAGATTTATTATTCTTACACTTTTATTATGCTTTCATTTATTACCCACCAAGTGTTTGACAAAATGCTTGGTTGCATGTTAGAGTAGATTTTGAGCATTCTTGGCTTGGAAAGAGTAATTGGGCAATCTTGAGTCATGAAAACCCAACTCATGTTGGTGATCTAGAGTTGTTAGCTAATATTGTTTTCATTGACGCTAATATTTTGCTAATTTAATTAGTAAGTTGATTAGGACTTTTGGATTGAGATTAGCTAGTCTTATTAGACTTTCTCTCATGGAAGATAATATGATACCTTCTTCCAATGTTGGAGATGACGTAATAAGATAAATTCTTGTTATTATTGTGATATGATTGATTAATCTTGTTTAACTTTCTCCCTATTTATTGGAGTTGACTAAATAAGATGAATTAATCATTGCATGACTAGGATAGAAAGCCTATGATCTCAAACCTTGCCATGAATTTCTCTCTTTATTAATTGCTTCCTTTAATTGCTCTCTTTACTTTTCTTGTCATTTACTTTCTTGCCCTCTCACCAAGCGAAACCCCCTTGCATTTTCATAGCCAATAATTGAGCACTTCATTGCAATTCCTTGTGAGACGACCCGGAGTCTAAATACTCCGGTTAATTTTCATTTGGGGTTTGTTACATGTGACAACCAAATTTTTATATGTGAGGATTCTTTGTTGGTGTAGAACAATACTTTACAACGAGAATTCATTCAACTGAGAAATTCTATATCAATAAAGAATTCAATCATCAAAGGCCCCATGAAATCAATACCCCATACATCAAACAACTCAATCTCCAAGATGCCTTGTTGAGGCATGGCGTAACCCTGAGGCAGATTACTAGATCTCTGGAAACTGTCACAGTTACGTACAAACTCTCGGGAATCTCTATAGAGGGTAGGCCAGTAGAAGCCACATTGGAGGACCTTAGTGGCTGTTCGCTCACCTCCGAAATGGCCTCCATATTGTGATCCATGGCAATGCCATAAGATCTTCTGTGCTTCTTCTCTAGGCACACACCTACGGATTATTCCGTCTGCACATCTCTTAAAGAGATAGGGTTCATCCCACAAGTAGTACTTTGCATCAGTAATTAATTTTTTCTTTTATTGCCTGCTGTACTCCTTGGGTATGAACCTTGCAGCTTTATAGTTTGCAATGTCTACAAACCATGGTGTTTCCTGAATGGCGAACAAATGCTCATCCGGAAAGGTTTCAGAAATCTCAATAGAGGGAAAGGACGCCCCTTCTACTGGTTCTATCCGGGACAGATGATTAGCCACTTGGTTTTCTGTCCCTTTTCTGTCTCTTATTTCTATATCAAACTCTTGCAGAAGCAACACCCATCTTATGAGCCTGGGTTTTGAATCCTGCTTTGTAAGTAGATATTTAAGAGCAGCATGGTCAGTGTACACAATCACTTTTGATCCTACTAAGTATGATCTAAACTTGTCAATGGCATAAACCACTGCAAGCAATTCTTTTTCTGTGGTTGTGTAATTTTTTCTGGGCATCATTTAAAATACGGCTAGCGTAATAAATGACATGTAGAAGCTTGTCATGCCTCTGCCCCAATACTGCACCAATGGCATGGTCACTGGCATCACACATTAGTTCGAATGGTAATGTCCAGTCTGGTGCAGAAATAACTGGTGATGTGACCAGCTTAGCTTTCAGAGTTTCAAACGCCTGCAGACACTCTGTGTCAAACACAAATGGCGTGTCAGCAGCTAGCAGGTTTCTCAGAGGTTTTGCAATTTTTTAAAAATCCTTTATAAACCTCCTATATAATCCTGCATGCCCCAGAAAGCTTCTGATTGCCTTAACATTAGCAGGTGGTGGTAATTTTTCAATTACCTCTACCTTAGCTTGATCCACCTCTATTCCCTTGTTCGAAATCTTGTACCCAAGGACAATCCCTTCAGTCACCATAAAGTGACATTTTTCCCAGTTTAAAACAAGGTTAGTCTCTTGGCATCTTTTCAGAACCAGAGTCAGGTGATCAAGAAAGGAGCTAAATGAGTCTCCATATACTGAGAAGTCATCCATGAAGACTTCCAGAAATTTTTCCACCATATCATAGAAAATAGAGAGCACGCATCTCTGAAAGGTTGCAGGTGCATTACACAGCCCAAATGGCATCCTTCTATAAGCAAATACTCCAGATGGGCATGTGAATGCTGTTTTCTCTTGATCCTGGGGATCTACTGTAATTTGGTTGTAGCTTGAATAGCCATCCAAAAAGCAGTAATAATCATGACCTGCTAGTCTTTCTAGCATTTGGTCTATGAATGGTAAAAGAAAATGATCCTTTCTGGTGGCTGTATTGAGCCTTCGGTAGTCAATACACATGCGCCACCCTGTAACTGTTCTTGTAGGAACCAGTTAATTTTTTTCATTATGAACCACCTTCATGCCTCCCTTTTTGGGGACAACTTGGACAGGGCTCACCCAGGGGCTATCAGAAATAGGATAAATAATCCCAGCCTCCAGTAACTTGGTGACCTCTTTCTGCACCACCTCCTTCATGGCTGAATTTAGCCACCTCTGTAGTTGAACCACTGGCTTAGCATTGTCCTCCAATAGGATCTTGTGCATTCATCTTGCTGGGCTGATTCCCCTAAGATCACTTATGGACCACCCAAGAGCTGTCTTGTGTGTCCTTAGCACTTGAAGTAGCGCTTCCTCTTCCAGGGGATTTAAAGAAGAGCTTATGATCACTGAAAAAGTGTTACCTTCTCCCAGAAATGCATATTTCAAGGATGGTGGTAATGGTTTGAGCTCGGATTTAGGAGGTTTTTCCTCTTCCTGAGGAAGTTTCAGAGGCTCTTTCAATTCCTCTGATTCCTCCAGATCAGGCTGAACATCTTTAAAGATGTCTTCTAGCTCTGATTTGAGACTCTCAGCCATGCTGATCTCCTCTACCAAAGAGTCAATAAGATCAACTTTCATGCAGACTTTTGGTGTGTCTGGATGCTGCATGGCTTTGACAACATTCAACTTAAACTCATCCTTATTGACTCTCAGGGTTACTTCCCCCTTTTGGACATCAATGACAGTTCGTCCAGTTGCTAGGAAAGGTCTTCCTAGAATGAGAGTTTCACTCTTGTGCTCCTCCATTTCCAGCACTACAAGGTCAGTGGGAAAGGCAAATGGCCCAACCTTGACAATCATGTCCTTAATTATCCCTGATGGATATTTAATGGAGCCATCAGCAAGTTGAAGACATATCCGGGTTAGTTTGACTTCTTCAATCAAGCCAAGCTTTCTAATATTGGATGCAGGTATTAGGTTGATACTTGCTCTAAGGTCACATAGAGCTGTCTTGGTACAAGCACCTTCTAATGTGCATGGTATTATAAAGCTTCCTGGATCTTGAAGCTTCTCTGGTAAGCTTTTTAGAATGACTGCACTGCATTCTTCAGTGAGAAACACTTTTTCAGTTTCTCTCCAATCCTTCTTATGACTTAAGATCTCTTTCATGAACATAGCATAAGAGGGTATTTGCTCAAGTGCCTCTGAAAATGGGATCTTTATCTCAAGAGTCCTGAGATAGTCTGCAAAGCGGGCAAATTTTTTATCCTGCTCCGCTTGGCAGAGTTTTCGATGATAAGGCATCTTGGCTTTATATTCTTCAACCTTAGTTGCTGCAGGTTTATTCCCTACAAAGGTGGTTGGAGAAGCCTTCTTAGAGGGGTTATGATCAGCACTTGCAGGTGTCTGATCCTTGATTGGCATTTGAACGCCAGGATAGGGTGCTGGATGGGTGTTTAACGCCAGCTTCCCACCCTTTTCTGGCGTTTGAATGCCAGAACTGGGCAGGGAATGGGCGTTTAACGCAAACTTTTCTCCCTTTTCTGGCGTTTGAACGCCAGAAGTGGGCATCCACTGGGCGTTTAACACCAATCTTTCACCCTTTTAACGCTAGAATTATTCCTCTCTGAGCTCTTGCTGTCCTCAGAGGGATTTTGGGCAGTGGTTTGGTCATCCTCTGTCAGTTGTTCCTTTCCTGGTTTTCTGCTACTTTGAGCTGATTTATTCAATGTCTTCCCGCTTCTTAATTCGACAGCTTAGCATTCTTCTGTTATCTGTTTAGATAGCTGGTGTCTTGTCTGATTCAATTGTACTTCCATATTCTTGTTAGCATTTTTAGTGTCTTGGAGCATCTCTTTAAATTCTACTAATTATTTTGTCACAAGGAGTAATTGCTGATTAAGTTCAACAATCTGTTCTTGAGGATTAGGATCAGTAGTTACTGTCCTAGCCTCTTCTTTTATGGAGGACTCACTGCTTGAGTATAGATGTTGATTTCTAGCAACCGTATCTATAAGTTCTTGAGCCTCTTCAATCATCTTTCTCATGTGTATAGATCCACCAGCTAAGTGGTCTAGAGACATCTGAGCTTTTTCTGTAAGCCCATAGTAGAAGATGTCTAACTGTACCCACTCTGAAAACATTTCAGAGGGGCATTTCCTTAGCATCCCTCTGTACCTTTCCCAGGCATTATAAAAGGATTCATGATCCTCTTGTTTAAAGCCTTGGATGTCTAGCCTCAGCTGTGTCATCCTTTTTGGAGGGTAAAATTAATTCAGGAATTTGTCTGATAGCTGTCTCCATGTTTTTATGCTTGCTGTGGGTTGGTTATTTAACCACCTTTTAGCTTGATCTTTTACATCAAATGGAAACAGTAATAATCTGTAGACATCCTGATCCACTTCTTTATCACGTACTGTGTCAGCAATTTGTAGGAACTGTGCCAGAAACTTAGTAGGTTCTTCCTATGGAATATCGGAATACTGGCAATTTTGCTGTACCATGATAATGAGCTGAGGATTTAGCTCAAAACTGCTTGCTTTGATGGGAGGTATACAGATGCTACTCCCATATGCAGCTGTAATGGGGTTAGCATATGACCCCAGAGTCCTTCTGGACTGTTCACTTCCACTTATGTCCATGATGGAGAAAAGGGAATTGATATGAATTGCAATTAAATTATATTTTTAAATTTTTTATTCTATTTAATTAAAAGTAACAGAAAATAAAACAAAATAAATGGGAGATAAAATAAAACTTTCAAAAATTAGAAGAAAATGAAATAAAAGCAAATTGAAAACTAAATTAATTAATTAATTAAAAAGATTTTGGAATTAGCAATCAGAAAGATATGATTGAAAATTATTTTGAAAAAGATATGATTTAGAATATATGATTGCAATTTATGAAAAAAAAGATATGATTGAGAATTATTTTGAAAAAGATATGATTGCAATTTATAAAAAAAAAGATATGATTGAAGAAATTAAAAAGATTTGATTTTTGAAAAAGATTTGAAAAGATCAATTTTTGAAATTAGAATTTTGACTTGACTAAAAAAAAGATATGATCTTGAAAATCTTTGACTAATTTAATGCAAAATTTCGAAATTCATGAGTAAAATAAGGGAAAGATATTTTTTTAATTTTTGAATTTTAATGAGGAAAGAGAAAAACGACAAAATGACACTAAACTTAGAATTTAAGTAAATAAAAGTACAAGGGACACCAAACTTAAAATTTTTAGAAAATCAAATACAGTATTTTCGAAAATTTAAAGGAAAACTGGTGCGTAGAAATTGTGATTACACTTTAATTATGTAAAATTCATTGCTCTTTCTTTCTCTGGTAATGGCGCCAAAAACATGATGCCAATACCATGGTTCACAACTTCGCACAACTAACCAGCAAGTGCACTGGGTCGTTCAAGTAATACCTTACGTGAGTAAGGGTCGAATCCCACGGAGATTGTTGGTATGAAGCAAGCTATGGTCACCTTGCAAATCTCAGTCAGGTAGGGTTAAATGTGATTGGATTAGATAATAAAAAGATAAATAATAAAGGATAGAAATACTTATGTAAATCATTGGTGAGAATTTCAGATAAGCGAATAGAGATGCTTTCGTTCCTCTGAACCTCTGCTTTCCCGCTATCTTCATCCAATCAGTCTTACTCCTTTCCATGGCTGGCTTTATGTGATACATCACCATTGTCAATGGCTACTTTCGGTCTTCTCTCGGGAAAATGATCCAAATGCCCTGTCACGGCACGGCTAATCGTCTGGAGGCATCACCCTTGTCAATGGTTTCATCTTATCCTCTCAGTGAAAATGGTCAACGCATCCTGTCACGGCACGGCTATTCATCTGTCGGTTCTCGATCCTGCTGGAATAGGATTTACTATCCTTTTGCGTCTGTCACTACGCCCGGCAATCGCGAGTTTAAAGCTCGTCACAGTCATTCAATCATTGAATCCTACTCGGAATACCACAGACAAGGTTTAGACCTTCCGGATTCTCTTGAATGCCGCCATCATTCTAGCTTACACCACGAAGATTCCGATTAAGAGATCTAAGAGATACTCATTCAATCTAATGTAGAACGGAAGTGGTTGTCAGGCACGCGTTCATAGGGAATGATGATGATTGTCACGTTCATCACATTCAGGTTGAAGTGCGAATGAATATCTTAGAAGCGAAATAAGATGAATTGAATAGAAAACAGTAGTACTTTGCATTAATCTTTGAGGAACAGCAGAGCTCCACACCTTAATCTATGGAGTGTAGAAACTCTACCGTTGAAAATACATAAGTGAAAGGTCCAGGCATGGCCGAGATGGCCAGCCCCCAAAACGAGATCACAGGATCAAAATACAATCCAGGATGTCTAATACAATAGTAAAAGGTCCTATTTATAATAAACTAGTCACTAGGGTTTACAGAAATAAGTAATTGATGCATAAATCCACTTCCGGGGCCCACTTGGTGTGTGCTTGGGCTGAGCTTGAGTGTTGCACGTGTAGAGGTCCTTCTTGGAGTTGAACGCCAGCATTTGTGCCAGTTTGGGCGTTCAACTCTGGTTTTGGATCCTTTTCTGGCGCTGGACGCCAGAATTGGGCAGAGAGCTGGCGTTGAACGCCAGTTTGCGTCATCTATTCTTGGCTAAAGTATGGACTATTATATATTTCTGGAAAGCCCTGGATGTCTACTTTCCAACGCAATTAAAAGCGCGCCATTTTGAGTTCTGTAGCTCCAGAAAATCCACTTTGAGTGTAGGGAGGTCAGAATCCAACAGCATCAGCAGTCCTTCTTCAACCTCTGAATCTGATTTTTGCTCAAGTCCCTCAATTTCAGTCAGAAAATACCTAAAATCACAGAAAAACACACAAACTCATAGTAAAGTCCAGAAATGTGAATTTAATATAAAAACTAATGAAAACATCCCTAAAAGTAACTAGATCCTACTAAAAACATACTAAAAACAATGCCAAAAAGCGTATAAATTATCCGCTCATCACAACACCAAACTTAAATTGTTGCTTGTCCCCAAGCAACTGAAAATCAAATAGGATAAAAAGAAGAGAATATACTATAATTTCCAAACTATCAATGAAACATAGCTTCAATCATATGAGCGGGACTTATAGCTTTTTGCCTCTTGAATAGTTTTGGCATCTCACTTTATCCATGGAGGTTCAGAATGATTGGCATCTATAGGAACTCAGAGTTCAGATAGTGTTATTGACTCTCCTAGTTCAGCATGATGATTCTTGAACACAACTTCTTTATCAGTCTTGGCCGTGGCCCTAAGCACTTTGTTTTCCAGTATTACCACCGGATACATAAATGCCACAGACACATAGTTGGGTGAACCTTTTCAGATTGTGACTCAGCTTTGCTAAAGTCCCCAATTAGAGGTGTCCAGGGTTCTTAACCACACTCTTTTTTTGCTTTGGACCTTGACTTTAACCACTTAGTCTCAAGTTTTCACTTGACACCTACACGCCACAAGCACATGGTTAGGGACAGCTTGGTTTAGCCGCTTAGACCAGGATTTTATTCCTTTAGGCCCTCCTATCCACTGATGCTCAAAGCCTTGGGATCCTTTTTATTTGCCCTTGCCTTTTGGTTTTAAGGGTTATTGGCTTTTTGCTCTTGCCTCTTGGTTTTAAGAGCTTTGGCTTTTTCTGCTTTCTTTTTCTTTTTCTTTCTATTTTTTTTTCCATTTTTTTTTCTGCAAGCTTTGTTTTTTGCTGCTTTTTCTTGCTTCAAGAATCATTTTTATGATTTTTCAGATTATCAAATAACATGTCTCCTAGTCATCATTCTTTCAAGAGCCAACATATTTATCATTCTTAAACAACAACTTCAAAAGACATATGCACTGTTCAAGCATTCATTCAGAAAACAAGAAGCATTGTCACCACATCAATATAATTAAACTAAGTTCAAGGATAAATTCGAAACTCATGTACTTCTTGTTCTTTTGAATTAAAACATTTTTCATTTAAGAGAGGTGATGGATTTATAGGACATTCATAACTTTAAGACAGAGTTACTAACTACTAATGATCATATAATGAAGACACAAACATAGATAAGCACTTAACATAGAAAACGAAAAATAGAAGAAATAAGAGCAAGGAATGAATCCACCTTAGTGATGGTGGCGTTTCCTTCTTGAGGGACCAATGACGTCCTTGAGCTCTTCTATGTCTCTTCCTTGTCTTTGTTGCTCCTCCCTCATTGCTTTTTGATCTTCTCTTATTTCAGAAGGATGATGGAGTGCTCTTGATGTTCCACCCTTATTTGCTTCCAATAATTGTGTGGAAGAAAATGTATCCCCTGAGGTATCTCAGGGATCTCTTTATTTGCAGTCAAATGTTCTACCACTGAGCTATAGACCCTTGATGGAAGCTTTTGTCTTCCCTTTCCTCTTTTTAGAGGTTTCTCTGGCCTTAGGTGCCATCAATGGTTATGGAAAAAACAAAAAAGCTATGCTTTTACCACACCAAACTTAGAATGTTGCTCGCCCTCGAGCAAAAGAAGAAGGAATAGAAGAAGAAGAAGAAGATATGGAGGAGATGGAGGGAGGTGTGTATTCGGCCATATGGGTGGGATTGGGTGGGAAAGAGATGTTGAATTTTGAAGGTAAGTGGGTGTATGGATGTGAGTGGTAAAGGGTTAATAGGGAACAGTATTTATTGGGAATAGAGGATGATTGAGAAGAGAGAAGAGAGTGAGTGGAGGTAGTAGGGATCCTGTGGGGTCCACAGATCCTGAGGTGTTCAAGGAATTACAACCTTGCACCAAATTAGGCATGTAAAATGCCCTTGCACACAACTCTGGGTGTTTAGCGCCAGGTTGGTGCCCATTTTGGGCGTTCAACGCCCATTTACTGGCCATTTCTGGCGTTGAACGCCAGAACCATGCTTGTTCTGGGCGTTCAGCGCCAGGATACTGCCCATTTCTGGCGTTGAACGCCAGAACCATGCTTGTTCTGGGCATTCAGCGCCAGGATACTGCCCATTTTGGGCGTTCAGCGCCAGAACCATGCTCTGTTCTGGCGTTGAACGCCAGGCAGATGCTTCCTCCAGGGTGTGATTTTTCTTCTGCTGTTTTTGATTCCGTTTTCAATTTTTATATTTATTTTGTGACTCCACATGATCATGAACCTACAAAGACATATAACTAAGAAAAAATAGAGTTAGATAAATAGAAATTGGGTTGCCTCCCAACAAGCGCTTCTTTAATGTCAATAACTTGACAGTGGGCTCTCATGGAGCCTCACAGATGTTCAGAGCTTTGTTCAGACTCTCCAACACCAAACTTAGAGTTTGGATATGGGAGTTCAACACCAAACTTAGAGTTTGGTTGTGGCCTCCCAACACCAAACTTAGAGTTTGACTGTGGGGGCTCTAGTTGACTCTGTTTTGAGAGAAGCTTTTTATGCTTCCTCACCATGGATGCAGAGGGAGATCCTTGAGTTGTAAACACAAGGTTGTCCTTATTTAATTGAAGGATCAATTCTCCTCTGTCCACATCAATCACAGCTCTTGTTGTGGCTAGGAAAGGTCTTCCTAGGATGATGGATTCATCCTCTTCCTTTCCAGTATCCAGGACTATGAAATCAGCAGGGATGTAAAGGCCTTCAACCTTTACTAACACGTCCTCTACTTGTCTATAAGCCTGTTTTCTTGAATTGTCTATCATCTCTAATGAGATTTTAGCAGCTTGCACCCCATAGATTCCCAGTTTCTCTATTACAGAGAGTGGCAAAAGGTTTATTCCTGAACCAAGGTCACACAGAGCCTTAAAGATCGTGGTGCCTATGGTACAAGGTATTATGAACTTTCCAGGATCCTGTTTCTTCTGAGGCAATGTCAGTTGATCCAGATCACTTAGTTCATTGGTGAACAAGGGAGGTTCATCTTCCCAAGTCTCAATACCAAATAATTTGGCATTTAGCTTCATGATTGCATCAAGGAACTTGGCAGCTTGCTCTTCAGTAACATCCTCATTCTCTTCAGGAGAGGAATACTCATCAGAGCTCATGAAGGGCATAAGGAGGTTCAATGGAATCTCTATGGTCTCTAGATGAGCCTCAAAGTCCTTTGATTCCTCAGAGGGAAGCTCCTTATTGATCACTGGACGTCCCAGGAGGTCTTCCTCCTTGGGATTCACGTCCTCTCCTTCCCTTACAGGTTCGGCCATGGTGCTTATGTCAATGGCCTTGCACTCTCCTTTTGGGTTCTCTTCTGTATTGCTTGGGAGAGTACTAGGAGGGATTTCAGTGATCCTCTTACTCAGCTGGCCCACTTGTGCTTCCAAATTTCTAATGGAAGACCTTGTTTCATTCATGAAACTTACAGTGGCCTTGGACAGATCAGAGACTAAATTTGCCAAATTAGAGGTATTTTGTTCAGAATTCTCTGTCTGTTGCTGAGTGGATGATGGAAAAGGCTTGCTATTGCTAAACCTGTTTCTTCCACCATTATTAAAGCCTTGTTAAGGTCTTTGATCCTTTCATGAGAGATTTGGATGATTTCTCCATGATGGATTATAGGTGTTTCCATAAGGTTCACCCATGTAATTTACCTCTGCTATTGCAGGGTTTTCAGGATCATAAGCTTCTTCTGCATAAGAAGCCTCTTGAGTACTGTTGGATGCAGCTTGCATTCCATTCAGACTCTGAGAAATCATATTGACTTGCTGAGTCAATATTTTATTCTGAGCCAATATGGCATTCAGAGTATCAACTTCAAGAACTCCCTTCTTCATAGGCGTCCCATTACTCATAGGATTCCTCTCAGAAGTGTACATAAACTGGTAACAATCACAGTTTTGCAACTCCGCACAACTAACCAGCAAGTACACTGGGTCGTCCAAGTAATACCTTACGTGAGTAAGGGTCGATCCCAAGGAGATTGTCGGCTTGAAGCAAGCTATGGTTATCTTGTAACTCTTAGTCAGGATATCAATAATTCTCATATTTAATTGTAAAACGTAAAAGAACATGA
Organism: Arachis hypogaea; assembly: GCF_003086295.3. Lineage (NCBI taxonomy): Eukaryota > Viridiplantae > Streptophyta > Magnoliopsida > Fabales > Fabaceae > Arachis > Arachis hypogaea. Next base: position 56,347,619 of record NC_092049.1, read on the forward strand.
AATAAATACTTGTTTTGCAGTAATGGAGAACAGGTTGAGGTTTTGGAGATGCTCTATCTTCTGAATCTCTGCTTTCCTACTGTCTTCTTCTTCATGCACGCAAGGCTCCTTCCATGGCAAGCTATATGTTGGTGGATCACCGTTGTCAATGGCTACCATCCGTCCTCTCAGTGAAAATGATCCAAATGCGCTGTCACCGGACGGCTAATCATCTGTCGGTTCTCACTCATGCTGGAATAGGATCCATTGATTTTTTTGCGTCTGTCACTATGCCCAGCATTTGCGAGTTTGAAGCTCGTTACAGTCATCCCTTCCCGGATCCTACTCGGAATACCACAGATAAGGTTTAGACTTTCCGGATCTCTAGAATGGCTGCCAATAATTCTAGCTTATACCACGAAGACTCTGATCTGAATTAGGAGGCTAAGAGATATGCACTCAGTCTAAGGTAGAACGGAAGTAGTTGTCAGGCACGCGTTCATAGGTGAGAATGATTATGAGTGTCATGGATCATCACATTCATCAAATTGAAGAACAAGTGTATATATTTGAGAAGAGACAAGCGTGATTGAATGAAAAATAGTAGTAATTGCATTAATTCATCGAGACACAGCAGAGCTCCTCACCGCCAATCATAGGGTTTAGAGACTCATGCCGTCAAAGATACAATATGAAACGTGTAAAATGTCATGAGGTACAAAATAAATCTCTAAAAGTTGTTTAAATACTAAACTAGTAACCTAGGTTTACAGAAAATGAGTAAACTATGATAGATAGTGCAGAAATCCACTTCCAGGGCCCACTTGGTGTGTGCTGGGGCTGAGACTTGAGCTTTACACGTGCCTAGGCTGTTTCTGGAGTTAAACGCCAGCTTGTAACATGTTTTGGGCGTTTAACTCCAACTTGTAACCTGTTTCTGGCGTTTAACGCCAGAATAGGACAGACAACTGGTGTTGAACGCCAGTTTGCGTTGTCTAAATTCGGGCAAAGTGTGGACTATTATATATTTCTGGAAAGCCCTGGATGTCTACTTTCCAACGCAATTGAGAGCGTGCTATTTGGACTTCTGTAGCTCCAGAAAATCTACTTTGAGTGCAGGGAGGTCAGAATCCAACAGCATCTGCAATCCTTTTTTAGCCTCTGAATCAGATTTTTGCTCAGGTCCCTCAATTTCAGCCAGAAAATACCTGGAATCACAGAAAAACACACAAACTCCTAGTAAAGTCCAGAAATGTTATTTTTATTTACAAATTAATAAAAATATACTAAAAACTAATTAAATCCTACTAAAAACTATGTAAAAACAATGCCAAAAAGCGTATAAATTATCCGCTCATCAGGAAGCCCTCTGAGTATAGTGAAGACGCCTTACTACCTACAGTGGTTTCAGATGATCAAGTGCCAAGCCATGAACTGAAAATGGATTTGAATCCCCTTCCACCCCACCTCAAGTATGCCTATCTTGAGGACAATCAAAAGCTCCCAGTTATTATTGCAAAGGAACTCACTTCCCAACAAGAGGAGCAGCTGGTTAGTATGCTGAGAAGACACAAGAAAGCTGTTGGGTGGAGTTTGGCAGACATAGTAGGTATAAGCCCTCAGGTTTGCGAGCACCGGATATTTCTAGAGGAAGGAGCGAGTCCTATCCGTCAACCTCAAAGGCGATTGAACCCCACCATTTTAGAAGTTGTGAAGAAGGAAGTGACCAGACTGCTTGAAGCTGACATCATCTATCCAATCTCGGATAGTGAATGGGTTAACCCAGTATAGGTGGTTCCAAAGAAGTCTGGCGTCACCATAGCGAAGCATGAGCATGGGCAACTCATGGCTACCAGAGTGTAAAATTCCTGGAAGGTGTGCATTAACTACAAGTGCTTGAACTAGGCCACTCGCAAGGATCACTACCCACTGCCTTTCATTGATCAAATGCTTGATCGCCTGTCAGGTGAATCACACTACTGGTTTCTAGATTGTTATACAGGATATTTTCAAATCCATATTGCAACTAAAGATCAAGAGAAAACTACTTTTACATGTCCCTTTAGAATGTATGCATATAAAAGGATGCCTTTTGGCTTATGAAATGCACCGGCTACGTTTTAAAGATGGATGATGAGTATTTTCTCAAACTTTCTTGAGAATTGTATGGAAGTTTTTATGGATGACTTTAGTGTCTATGGTAATTCATTTGACCTTTGCTTGGATAGTTTAGCTAGAGTATTAGAAAGGTGTACTAGTTCTAGGCCTTGTTACTTTTAATACTTGTATATCTGTTGATCATGCAAAGGTAGATGTAATTTCTGGTTTACCTTACCCCTCCTCTGTGAGGGAACTCTGTTCATTTCTTGGTCACGCAGGTTTCTACCGGCGATTTATCAAGGACTTCAGTAAGGTAGCACTGCCTTTATCCTGTCTGCTGCAGAAGGACGTAGAGTTCGAGTTGAGTGAAGACTATATTGAGGCATTCGACAAGCTGAAGATTGCCTTGACCCAAGCTCTGGTGCACGAAATTGTGATCATCAATGGCGCCAACAACTTGGTACGCACAATTATAATCTCAACTCTTTATCACAACTCCGCACAACTAACCAGCAAGTGTACTGGGTCGTCCAAGTAATAAACCTTACGTGAGTAAGGGTCGATCCCACGGAGATTGTCAGCTTGAAGCAAGCTATGGTCATCTTGTAAATCTCAGTCAGGCGGATTCAAATGGTTATGGAGAATTGATAATTAAAAGATGAATAAAATATAAAATAAGATAGAGATACTTATGTAATTCATTGGCGAGAATTTCAGATAAGCGTATGAAGATGCTTTGTTCCTCCTAAACTTCTGCTTTCCTATTGCCTTCTTCCAATCATTCATACTCCTTTCCATGGGAAGCTTATGTTGGGTTTCACCGTTGTTAATGGCTACCTCTCGTCCTCTCAGTGAAAATGGTCCAAATGCGCTGTCACCGCACGACTAATCAGCTGTTGGTTCTCGATCATGTTGGAATAGGATCCATTGATCCTTTTGCGTCTGTCACTACGACCAACACTCGCAAGTTTGAAGCTCATCACAGTCATTCCTTCCCAGATCCTACTCGGAATACCACAAACAAGGTTTAGACTTTTTGGATCTCAAGAGTGCTGCTAATTGATTCTAGCCTATACCACGAAGACTCTGATCTCACGGAATGGAAGGCTCGGTTGTTGGGCGAGGCAACCATGTGTCATGAATCACGAGGCTAAGAGATATGCACTCAAGCTATTGCAAGTATAACGGAAGTGGTTGTCAAGCACGCGTTCATAGGTCAGAATGATGATGAGTGTCATGGATCATCACCTTCTTCAGGTTGAAGAACGAGTGTATATCTTAGAGAAGAAATAGGCTTGAGTTGAATAGAAAAACAATAGTACTTTGCATTAATTCATGAAGAACAGCAGAGCTCCACACCTTAATCTATGGTGTGTAGAAAATCCACCGTTGAAAATACAAAAGTGATAATGGTGGTCATTGGCTTCGGCCCCAGAGAGGGAACCAGAAGAACCAAGATGAAAATACAATAGCAAAAGGTCCTATTTATAGAGAACTAGTAGCCTAGGGTTCACAGAAATAAGTAATTAATGCAGAAATCTTCTTCCGGACCCACTTGGTGTGTGCTTGGGCTGAGCTTTAAAGCTTTCACATGTAGAGACTTTTCTTGGAGTTAAATGCCAGCTTTTGTGCCAGTTTGGGCGTTTAACTCTAGCTTTCATGCCAGTTCTGGCGTTTTGATGCCAAAATTTTTATGCTGACTTGGAACGCCAGTTTGGGCCATCAAATCTCAAGCAAAGCTTGGACTATTATACATTGCTGGAAAGCCAAAGTTGTATACTTTCCAACGCAATTTGAAGCGCGCCAATTGGGCTTTGGTAGCTCCAGAAAATCTACTTCGAGTGCAGGGAGGTCAGAATCCAACAGCATCTGCAGTCCTTTTTCAGCCTCTGAATCAGATTTTTGCTCAGGTCCCTCAATTTCAGCCAAAAAATACCTGAAATCACAAAAAATACACAAACTCATAGTAAAGTCCAGAAATGTGATTTTTATTTAAAAACTAATAAAAACATAACAAAAACTAACTAAAATATACTAAAAACATACCAAAAACAATGCCAAAAAGCGTATAAATTATCTGCTCATCACAACACCAAAATTAAATTGTTGCTTGTCCCCAAGCAACTAAAAACAAAGTAGGATAAAAAGAAAAAAATATACAACGAATTCCAAAAACATCTATGAAGATCAGTCTTAATTAGATGAGCGGGGCTATTAGCTTTTTTGCTTCTGAACAATTTTGGCATCTCACTTTATCCCTTGAAGTTCAGAATGATTGGCATCTATAGGAACTCAGAATTCAGATAGTGTTATTGATTCTCCTAGTTCAGTATGTTGATTCTTGAACACAATTACTTTATGAGTCTTGGCCGTGACCCTAAGCATTTTGTTTTCTAGTATTACCACCAAATACATAAATGCCACAGACACATAACTGGGTGAACCTTTTCAGATTGTGACTTAGTTTTGCTAGAGTTCCCAATTAGAGGTGTCCAGAGCTCTTAAGCACACTCTTTTTGCTTTGGACCACGACTTTAACCACTCAGTCTCAAGCTTTCACTTGTCACCTTCACGCCACAAGCATATGGTTAGGGACAGCTTGGTTCAGCCGCTTAGGCCAGAATTTATTCCTGTTGGCCCTCCTATCCACTGATGCTCAAAGCCTTGGATCTTTTTTATTTCACCCTTGCCTTTTGGTTTAAAAGGCTATTGGATTTTTCTGCTTGCTTTTTCCTCTTTTTTTTTTACAAGCTTTTCACTGCTTTTTCTTGTTGCAAGAATCATTTTTATGAATTTTCAGATTATCAAAAACACTTCTCCTTTTCCATTATTCTTTCAAGAGCCAACAATTTTAACATTCTTAATCAACAAATTAAAAAAAAATGCACTGTTCAAGCATTCATTCAGAAAACAAAAAGTATTGCCACCACATCAAAATGATTAATCTGTTTTAAAATTCGAAATTCATGCACTTTTTTTTATTAAAACATTTTTCTTTTAAGAAAGGTGATGGATTCATAGGACATTTATAACTTTAAGACATAGACACTAAGACACTAATTATCATGTAATAAAGACACAAACATAGATAAACCTAAAGCATAATTTTCGAAAAACAGAAAAATAAAGAACAAGGAAATTAAAGAACGGGTCTACCTTAGTGATGGCCGCTTGTTCTTCCTCTTGAAGATATTATGGAGTGCTTGAGCTCCTTAATGTCTCTTCCTTGCCTTTGTTGCTCCTCTCTCATGACTCTTTAGTCTTCTCTAATTTCATGGAGGAGGATAGAATGCTCTCGATGCTCCACCCTTAGTTGTCCTATATTGGAACTCAATTCTCCTAGGGAGGTGTTAATTTGCTCCCAATAATTTTGTGGAGGAAAGTGCATCCCTTGAGGCATCTCAGCAATTTCATGATGAGGAATTTCCTCATGCTCTTGCCCATGAGTGGGATCTCTTGTTTGCTCCATCCTTTTCTTAGTGATGGGCTTGTCCTCATCAATGAGGATGTCTTCCTCTATGTCAATTCCAGCTGAATTGCAGAGGTGACAAATGAGATGAAGGAAGGCTAACCTTGCCAAAGTAGAGGACTTGTCTGCCACCTTGTAGAGTTCTAGAGATATAACCTCATGAACTTCTACTTCCTCTCCAATCATGATGCTATGGATTATGATGGCCTGGTCTACAGTAACTTCAGACTTGTTGCTAGTGGGAATGATTGAGCGTTGGATGAACTCCAACCATCCCCTAGCCACAGGCTTGAGGTCATGCCTTCTTAGTTGAACCGGCTTCCCTCTTGAGTCTCTTTTCCATTGAGCGCCCTCTTTACAAATGTCTATTAGGTAAGTTGAATGTCTAGTGTAGGGGTGAGCATTTCCTTGCATCATGGGTAAATTGAATGCCAACCTTACATTTTCCGGATTGAAATCTAAGCATTTCCCCCGGACCATTGTAAGCCAATTCTTTGGGTCCGGGTTCACACTTTGATCATGGTTCTTGGTGATCCATGCATTGGCATAGAACTCTTGAACTATTAAGATCCCGACTTGTTGAATGGGGTTGGTGAGAATTTCCCAACCTCTTCTTCGAATCTCATGTCGGATCTCCGGATATTCACCCTTTTTGAGCTTGACAGGGACCTCAGGGATCACCTTCTTCTTGGCCACAACTTCATAGAAGTGGTCTTGATGGACCTTTGAGATGAATCTCTCCATCTCCCATGACTCAGAGGTGGAAGCTTTTGCCTTTCCTTTCCTCTTTCTAGAGGTTTCTCCGGCCTTTGGTGTCATAAATAGTTATGGAAAAACAAAAAGCAAAGCTTTTACCACACCAAACTTAGAAGGTTTGCTTGTCCTCGAGCAAAAGAAGAAAGAAAAGAGTAGAAGAAGAAAATGGAGGAGATGGAGGGGATTTTATGGTTCGGTCAAGGGGGAGAAGTAGTATGTGTGATGTGTGAAAATGAAGGAGTGAAGATGGGTTTATATAGGAGTGGAGAGAGGGGTAGGGTTCCTCCATGTATGGGTGGGTTTGGGAGGGAAAGTGGTTTGAATTTGAATGGTGAGGTAGGTGGGGTTTTATGATGGATGGATGTGGATTGATGAAGGGATTATGGAGAAGAGGGTAGGATTTGATAGGAGAAGGGTTTTTGGGAAAGAGGTATTGAGGTGATGGGTGAAGGGTATTTGGGGGAGAGTGTTATGGGAGGGTGTGAAGAAGAGAGAGAGAGATGAGGTAGATGGGGGATCCTGTGGGGTCCACAGATCCTGAGGTGTCAAAAATTTCGCATCCCTGCACCATGTTGGCATGCAAAGGCCCCTTGCTTGCCAATCCTGGCGTTAAACGCCAGGTTGCTGCCCATTTCTGGCATTTAACGCCAGCTTTTCTCCACTTTCTGGCATTTAACGCCAGCTCTGTGCCCCTTTCTGGCGTTAAACGCCCAGAATGGTGCCAGACTGGGCGTTTAAAGTCCATTCTGCTACCCTTACTGGCGTTTAAACGCCAGTAAGCTTCTCCTCCAGGGTGTGCTATTTTTAATACTGTTTTTCATTCTATTTTTGCTTTTTAGTTGTTTTTGTGACTTCACATGATCATCAACTTACAGAAAATATAAAATAACAATGGAAAATAAGTAGATATAATAAAATTAGGTTGCCTCCCAACAAGTGCTTCTTTAATGTCAATATCTTGACAGTGGGCTCTCATGGAGCCTTACAGATACTCAGAGCATGATGATGGCCTCCCAACACCAAACTTAGAGTTTAAATGTAGGGGCTCTTTTTGACTCTGCATTGAGAGAAGCTTTTCATGCTTCCTCTTCATGGTTACAGAGGGAGATCCTCGAGCCTTAAACACAAGGGAGTCCTCATTCACTTGAAGGACCAATTTTCCTTTGTCAACATGAATCACAGCTTTTGCTGTGGCTAGGAAGGGTCTGCCAAGAATGATGGATTCATCCATACACTTCCCAGTGTCTAGGATTATGAAATCAACAGGGATGTAGTGGTCTTCAACCTTTACCAAGACATCCTCTACAAGTCCATAAGCCTGTTTCCTTGAATTGTCTGCCATCTCTAGTGAGATTCTTGCAGCTTGCACCTCAAGGATCCCTAGCTTCTCCATTACAGAGAGAGGCGTGAGGTTTATGCTTGACCCTAGGTCACACAGAGCCTTCTCAAAGGTCATGGTGCCTATGGTCCAAGGTATTGAGAACTTTCCAGGATCCTGTCTCTTCTGAAGTAACCTCTGCCTAGTCAAGTCATCTAGTTCTTTGGTGAGCAAGGGGGGTTCATCCTCCCAAGTCTCATTACCAAATAACTTGGCATTTAACTTCATGATTGCTCCAAGGTACTTAGCAACTTACTCTTCAGTAACATCTTCATCCTCTTCAGAGGAAGAATACTCACCAGAGCTCATGAATGGCAGAAGTAAATTCAATGGAATCTCTATGGTCTCTGTATGAGCCTCAGATTCCCATGGTTCCTCATTAGGGAACTCCTTGGAGGCCAGTGGACATCCATTGAGGTCTTCCTCAGTGGAAATCACTGTCTCTTCCTCCTTTCCAAGTTCGTCCGAGTGGGTAATGTTGATGGCCTTGCACTCTCTTTTTGAATTCTCTTCTGTATTGCTTGGGAGAGTATTAGGAGGGAGTTCAGTAATTTTCTTACTCTGCTGACCCACTTGTGCCTCCAAATTTCTAATGGAGGATCTTGTTTCAGTCATGAAACTTTGAGTGGTTTTAATTAGATCAGAGACTATGGTGGCTAAGTCAGAATGGCTCTGCTTAGAATTCTCTGTGTGTTGCTGAGAAGATGATGGAAAAGGCTTGCTATTGCTAAACCTATTTCTTCCACCATTACTGTTGTTGAAACCTTGTTGAGGCCTCTGTTGGTCCTTCCATGAGAGATTTGGGGGATTTCACCATGAAGGATTATAGATGTTTACATAGGGTTCTCCCATGTAATTCACCTCTTCCATTGCTGGGTTCTCAGGATCAAAAGCTTCTTCTTCAGATGAAGCTTCTTTGGTACTGCCTGTTGCTGTTTGCATTCTAGACAGACTCTGAGAAATCATATTGACTTGCTAAGTCAATATTTTGTTTTGAGCCAATATGGCATTCAGAGTGTCAATCTCAATAACTCCTTTCTTCTGATTCGTCCCATTATTCACAGGTTTCCTTTCAGAAGTGTACATGAATTTGTTATTTGCAACCATTTCAATGAGTTTCTGAGCTTCTGCAGGCGTCTTCTTCAGATGAAGAGATCCTCCAGCAGAGCTGTCCAATGACATCTTGGACAGTTCAGATAGACCATCATAGAAGATACCTATGATGCTCTACTCTGAAAGCATGTCAGAAGGACACCTTCTGATCAATTGCTTGTATCTTTCCCAAGCTTCATAAAGTGATTCAACTTCCTTCTTTCTGAAGGTTTTGGACTTCCACTCTAAGTTTACTCAATTTTTGAGGTGGAAAGAACTTTGCTAAGAGGGCATTGACTAGCTTTTCCCAAGAGTTCAGGCTTTCCTTAGGTTGTGAATCCAACCATATCCTAGCTCTGTCTCTTACAGCAAAAGGGAAGAGCATAAGTCTGTAGACCTCAGGATCAACCCCATTGGTCTTAACAGTATCACAGATTTGCAAGAATTCAGCTAAAAACTGATGAGGATCTTCTAATGGAAGTTCATGAAACTTGCAATTTTGTTGCATTAGAGAAACTAATTGAGGCTTAAGCTCAAAGTTGTTTGCTCCAATGGTAGTGATAGAGATGCTTCTCCCATAAAGTCGAGAGTAGGTGCAATAAAGTCACCAAGCACCTTCCTTGCATTATTGGCATTGTTGTTGTTTTCGGCTGCCATGGTTTCTTCTTGTTTGAAAAGCTCTGTTAGGTCCTCTACAGAGAGTTGTACTTTAGCTTCTCTTAGCTTTCTCTTCAAGGTCCTTTCAGGTTCAGGATCAGCCTCAACAAGAATGTCTTTGTCCTTACTCCTGCTCATATGAAAGAGAGAGAAGAAGAAAGTATGAAATCCCCTATGTTACAGTATAAAGATTCCTTGAGAAGAAGGAGGTAGAGAGGAGAGAATTCGAACTTATAGATAGAGGTAGTCCGAATTGCACATTGAGGAAGAGTGCTAGTCCCTTAAATAGAAAAATGTGAGAAGGGGGGAAGAATTTTCGAAAACAAATTAAAAAGATTTTGAAATAATTAAAAGAAATTTTGAAAAATTGATTGATGATTTTCGAAAATTAATGTTGAGAAACTAGTTAAGTGATTTTGAAAAAGATTTTGAAATTAGAAATCAAAAAGATATGATTGAAAATTATTTTGAAAAAGATGTGATTGAGAAGATATGATTGAGAAGATATGATTGAAAAACAAAAAAAAATAGAAAGTTTTAAAATTAAAGTTGATTACTTGACTAACAAGAAATTAGAAGATATGATTCTAGAATTTAAAATTTCATCATTTCTTAATAGGAGAGTAACAACTTGAAAATTTTGAATTAAATCATTAATTGTAGCAAGGATTTTCGAAAATAGTAAAAAAAATATAAAATGGAAAGAAATTGATTTTGAAAAGATATGATTGAAACGATATGATTTGAAAAAGATTTGATTTTGAAAAATTATGAAAATTTGCAAAAGATTTGAATTAAAAACAAAATCTTACCTCTTATGCCATCATGGCGTAAAACGCCCAGAATGGTACCCATTCTGGCGTTTAACGCCCAAAATACTACCCTTTTGAGCGTTTAACGCCCAGCCAGGTACCCTGGCTGGCGTTTAAATGCCAGTTTTTCTTCTTCACTGGGCGTTTTGAACGCCCAGCTTTTTTTGTGTAATTCCTCTGCTGCATGTTCTGAATCTTCAATTCTCTGTATTATTGACTTGAGAAGAAATAATTTTGAAAAATTTTTTTGAGTTTTTTTTTTATGATGAGAAACAACAAAATGAAACTAATCATGGAAACTAAGATCAAATAAACAAAGCATGCAAGACACCGAACTTAGAAATTTTCATATTAGAAACACCAACAGATTGAGAATGCATATGAGAAACAACTAAACACACAAAACAAGAGAATTTAAAGATCAGAGCAAGGAAATCATCAAGAACATCTTGAAGATTAATGAAGAACATAATTCATGTAGTTTTCGAAAAATGCAAGAAGAATGCAATTGACACCAAACTTAAAATTAGACACTAGACTCAAACAAGAAACATAAAATATTTTTTATTTTAAGATTTAAAAAAAATTTTTGTGATTTTTCAAAAATTATTTGGAAAAGAAAATAAAGAGATTCAAAATTTTTAATAAGAATTCCAGGAATCATGCAATGTCAATTTAAAACTCCGGTCCAGGAATTAGACATGGCTTACTAGCCAGCCAAGCTTTCAGTGAAAGCTTCAGTCCAAAACACTAGACATGGCCAATGGCCAGCCAAGCTTTAGCAGATCATTACTTTCAATAGCAAAGTTGATAGAAATCAATAAGCTCTTGTGATGATAAGTTGAAACCTTAGTCCAAAAGTTTAGACATAGTTTCATAACCAGCCAGACTTCAACAAATCATCATGAAACTCTAGAATTCATTCTTAAAAACTCTAAAGAACAGAATAGAAAATTTTTTTTTGTATTTTTGAAAATTTTTTTCGAAAATAAAAAGTAAAAAGCTTAAACATAAAATAAAATTACCTAATCTAAGCAACAAGATGAACAGTCAGTTGTCCAAACTCGAACAATCCTCGGCAACGGCACCAAAAACTTGGTGCACGAAATTGTGATCATCAATGGCGCCAAAAACTTGGTACGCACAATTGTAATCTCAACCCTTTATCACAACTCCGCACAACTAACCAGCAAGTGCACTGGGTCGTCCAAGTAATAAACCTTACGTGAGTAAGGGTCGATCCCACAGAGATTGTCGGATTGAAGCAAGCTATGGTCATCTTGTAAATCTCAGTCAGGCAGATTAAAATGGTTATGGAGAATTGATAATTAAAAGATGAATAAAACATAAAATAGGATAGAGATACTTATGTAATTCATTGGTGACAATTTCAGATAAGTGTATGAAGATGCTTTGTTCCTTCTGAACCTCTGCTTTCATATTGCCTTCTTCCAATCATTCATACTCCTTTCCATGGCAAGTTTTATGTTGGGCATCACTGTTGTCAATGGCTACTTCCCGTCCTCTCAGTGAAAATGGTCCAAATGCGCTGTCACCGCATGGCTAATCATCTCTCAGTTCTCGATCATGTTGGAATAGGATCCATTGATCCTTTTGCGTCTGTCACTATGCCCAACACTCGCGAGTTTGAAGCTCGTCACATTCATCCCCTCCCAGATCCTACTCAGAATACCACAGACAAGGTTTAGACTTTCTGGATCTCAGGAATGACCGCCAATAATTCTAGCCTATACCACAAAGGTTCTAATCTTAGATTAGAAACCCAAGAGATACACATTCAAGCTTGTTTGCATGTAGAACGGAAGTGGTTGTCAGGTACGCATTCATAGGTGAGAATGATGATGAATGTCACGGATCATCACATTCATCAAGTTGAAAAACAAGTGTATATCTTAGAGAAGAAGTAGGCATGAATTGAATAGAAAATAGTAGTACTTTGCATTATTTCATGAAGAAAATCAGAGCTCCACACCTTAATCCATGGGGTGTAGAAACTCTACCGTTGAAAATACAAAAGTGATAATGGTGGTCATTGGCTTCGGCCCCAGAGAGGGAACCAGAAGAACCAAGATGAAAATACAATAGCAAAAGGTCCTATTTATAGAGAACTAGTAGCCTAGGGTTTACAGAAATAAGTAATTAATGTAGAAATCTTCTTCCGGGCCCACCTGGTGTGTGCTTGGGCTGAGCTTTGAAGATTTCACATGTAGAGACTTTTCTTGGAGTTAAACGCCAGCTTTTGTGCCAGTTTGGGCCTTTAACTCCATCTTTCATGCCAGTTCTGGCGTTTTGACGCCAGAATTTTTATGCTGACTTGGAATGCTGGTTTGGGCAATCAAATCTCGGCCAACGTATGTTCTATTATATATTTTTGGAAAGCCCAGGATGTCTACTTTCGAACGCCATTGAGAGCGCGCCAATTGGGCTTCTGTAGCTCCAGAAAATCCACTTCTAGTGCAGGGAGGTCAGAATCCAACAACATCTACAGTCCCTTTTCAGCCTTTGAATCAGATTTTTGCTCAGGTCCCTCAATTTCAGCCAGAAAATAACTGAAATCACAGAAAAACACACAAACTCATAGTAAAGTCCAGAAATGTGATTTTTATTTAAAAACTAACTAAAATATACTAAAAACATAATAAAAACAATGCCAAAAAGCGTATAAATTATCTGCTCATCAACGCGTACACGTGGTATGAAAATTGGAATCGTGCGTCTAGCATGACCAGCGGTCAGGCGTAAGTGTGACCGACGCTTACGTGTCGCCTGTGACTTTGACATCCCACGCATAAGTGTTATTGACGCATACGCGTGGGTGTGCAAATCGGCGTTAATGGGTATTTTGAACAGAGAGTTGTGTGGGAGTGAGGCTGGATTCACGCGTTTGGCATGGATAGAGGTCATGCGTATGCGTGACCGATGCTTACGTGTCACCTGATTTCCAGCCCACCCACGCGCACACGTGAGCTACGCGTACCCGTCGACAGTGCTGCATCACTTAACCAGCGTGCTACACTATTCTATTTTCTCTCCCTCTTTTTTTCTTTTCTTTTTCAAATCCTTATTCTCATCTCTTCTTGTCCTTACTCTATTCTTCATTCTTCTTCTTTTCAACATCCAATTTTCTTCTTCCTCCATTCTTACTACTCTTCTCTCACTCTCACTCCCAATTACCTCCATATTTTCATCTTCTTCTTCTTAAGGTTCTTTTTCTTTCTCTCTTCTCCTCCCTATTTTTCGTGATTATGATGGTGTTGAAGATTTATTTGGGTGATTGCTTTGCTAATATATTTGCTTGTGGATATTATGAAGAGTGATTTGACATTTGACATTTTATTCTAGGTCTCATACATGCTTGGATTAATTCCATTACTTTTAACTTTTAAATTGCATACCAAGTGTTTGTGAAAAAGCTCTCATGGCATTTTGATCTCTCTCTTATTTTATTCTTATACTTTATTGCCTCTTTTTCAAAAAACCTTGCAATCCATTGTGCATTGAGTATATTAGTCATTAATTGTAAAAATGAAAGTGCTCATTATTTTGTTACATGTGATAATCATTTTGCTATTGATGCTTGAGTTATGCTTCTAATACTTGTTACTTACATGCTTTCAATCCTCTTGCATCTAGTTGTTATGATTTGCCTTCAAGATGTTACTTTAGGTCCTACTTGCATGTTGTCATGACCATGTATTTAAGACATTATCTTCTTCTTTGGCATTGATTATCACTTGGACTTTTCTCCTCCCGGTTTTAGCTATTTAAATTTGATATCCCTTTTCTTTCTTCCTTTTTTTTAGGATGGCCACCAAGAAAGGTAAAAAGAAGGCTTCTGACAAGACACTGGCGAAGAGAGGAACTAAAAGAGCACCGGCTAAGGAGCAAGCATCCACAACAGTCAAGCCACCTAATAAAAGGGTGAAGAGGACCATCCGAGTGGATGAGGCATAGAAAGCATTTTCTGCACGGGATTCCGCACGGTTCACCAACCGTTACTGTAAGTAGATGATACCCCTATTGGCAGAAAGGAACTACAATAATGAGTACCTCCTCATCCTTCCGACACATTTTGTTAACTTTGTGGAGCCCCCCATCGAAAGGAGACAATGGGGATTCTTAAGAAGGCAGCCACGAAAGGCCAACTTATCTTGGGTAGTTGAATTCTACTCAAACTTTCACTCGCGCACCTTGCAGTTAGTCTATGTTCACCAAAAGCAAGTCCCTATTTTTGAAGGTGCCATTCAGAGGGTATTGGATCTTCCACCTAGCCCAGAGGGATTGGATGCTTATCAAGCGGCCTAGCTAGAATGCCACGCATACGAGTTTGACTGGAAAAACATCCTTGGCGTCATCGCCCTACCTGGCAGCAACTGAATCTATGGACAACACCAGGCTAGACCGAAGGGAATCTCTGCCACTGCACTTACCTTCGAGGCCCGCGTGTGGGCACAGATTCTGTCCCATTACGTCCTTCCGAACACCCATGAGTCCACCTTCACTACGGACATGGCCGTCCTTATCTGGTGCATTATGACAGAGCAACCACTGAACTTGCCTTGACTCATCCGGCATGCCATGGAACATGTACAAATAGCGGGCAACCTACCTTTTCCCATATTAGTCATAGATCTGGTCTCTATAGCGGGAGTCCCCTATCAGGCTTGAGACACGAAGGCCATGATTTCTAGAGATGATCAGTATGTCCCGAATGAGAAGTACATCAGGCCTCCAGCACCTACTGTAAGCCGGACTGAAGGCCCGGTCCATAACGTTCCTTCTCCATCCACTCCACCATCATCCACACTATAGGCACCTTCAACCAATCAACTGCTCCTTTAGAATCTTGAGAGGTTGGACCGGCAAGACCGACGGACTGAGCGAATGGAGCGCTGTAACAAGGACCATTATAACTACCTGAAAGAGCTGATCGTTAGCACTCACCCACCTCGGGAAGAGACAGACTCCCCGGACTCCACTTCGCCTCGTAGCATGGAGAGCCATGACGAGCCGAACGGTGGAAGCGATGCTCCCAACACCACTCTTCTCATCACTAACGGCACGGGGGATCGTGCCAAACCTTAAGTGTGGGGAGGTCGAAATGACTTCCAGAGGTAACATCTCTCTCTTTCAACACCAATATTTTATTTTTCTGTTGATAGATAGAATAACTTGCATGACTAGTAGTAGTTGCTTGCATTTAGGTACTGCTTCATTAAGTGATCAATTCTTTGTCAAGATACTATTTTATAGTATTTCACTGATTTAAATCAAAATTTATGTAAACTTGTTTGAAGATTTTAATTTGGAACATGGTTTTAGAGCTAAGAACACACAACCTGTGAGATTTTGAGTTTAATTATATGGTTACATTATTTAACCATGATTTTTCTTCTTGTGTGTTTTCTTCTCTATGATTACAATATTTGGATTGTTCCATTCTATATGTCCATTATTTAGTGTATATTCCTGCATATATGTGATTGAGGCCATCATTTGTTATTATCTCACTTATCCTAAATAGCCTACCATTTCATTTATCTTTGTTTGCCACTTTGAGCCTTTTTAACCCCCATTTGTTCTTTATATTACCACATCACTAGGCTTAAGCGGAAAAACAATTAATTACCCTATTTGAATATTTGGTTAGCTTAAGATAGAGATGGTGTGTCAACTAAGTGTGGGGAAATATGGGAACTATGGTTGATGAGAATATGTTTTTGCTCTTATTGACAAATATTGGGAATTTGGGTGCTCACTCGTGTAAAAATTAGATAAAGCATATGCATTGATATATTATGCTTTCAATTATATATATATATATATATATATATATATATATATATATGTAAAGAGAAAAGGAATAAATGGATAAGGGACAAAATTATCCCAATGTTAAGTTCAGTAAAAAGATCAATGCATATGTGATGGAATTAAAACTGATACATGAGTGTGTGAAATTTTGCAAAAATGAGAATTTGGGTAGCTAAGAATGATTTGAGAATTATATAGAGTGTGTGTATGTGTTAGGTGAGAACTTAAGTTAGTCAAAGATTCAAATGGCTCACTTGGCCATACATATACCCTCACCCTTACCTTAGCCCCATTACAACCTTGAAAAGCCCTCATGATGTTTGCATTTGTATACTAAACATTTGTTGATTGGTTAGATGATAAACAAAGTTTTAGAAAGCATGACTAGAGGAAACTAATGGGGAAAAATTGATTTCTGCACAAACTAACCGGCAAGTGTACCGGGTCGCGTCAAGTAGTAAAATTCACCGGAGTGAGGTCGATCCCACAGGGATTGATGGATCAAGCAACTTTAGTTAGGTGAAGAATTTAGTTAAGCTGACAGTAATGAATTGAGTGGAGATGGATTAACAGAATGAAGACAAAGCATTAAATCAGAACAATTCAATGACACTCAAAGCAATCAAATGAAAAATGACGGAAACAGAGATTCATCAGGGATTGGAGGTATCATAATCCATCATGAATCAAATGGATCTCAACTTCTTTCTCAATCATATGAATCGATCTATGGCAGATTGAAATTGATTGGATCCCAATTTCTTGGCAATCTAATCTCTCTAATAACAATAAATCTCGCCAATTCCTTGATCCAATTGTTATGAGAAGAGGTTAAGCATTTTCTCTCATCCATAAGTCACATAGACTCTCAAGATCTCAATTCCTCCTGAATGGTGTTGATCAAGAGAGTTGTGAGTAACAGGGCTTCAGTTCTAATTTCCATGATTCTCCATCCAAAGCTCACATGGAAATTCACAGATTCAAACCCCCTTCTGGAGTGAATGAAGCTCAATCAAAATAGAAGTTATTTCTTAGCTAATCCAGATAAATTGAGAAGAAGAAGATGTTCATTAATCCATTAGAATTAAAATAGAGCTCCTCCCCCTAATGAATTAGGGTTCAGTGGATCATAGCTCAAAGTGTAGGAAATCTAAAATTGGTAGAAAGTAAATTGGCTGAGAAGCAGAAGTGCAGGGAAATTAAATTGCATAGACAATAAACATGTAAAAGTTCAGAAGAGGAAATTCCAGAAGAGAAGTGTAAGAAATTTAAATTGCATAAACCAAACTAAATTCAATTACAACTGAAATTTAAAAGTGCAAAAAGCGAAAAGGAAATTCTAAACTAAGTTCTCTGGAGACTCTAATCCTCCAAGAGATCTTTGGAGTCTCTAATCCTCCAGGCTTGCATGGTACTTTTCTTATGAAACTAAGACCTATATATAAGCTAGCCTAAATTACAAAATGAAATGAAATTGAAAACAAATTACAATCAAATGAAAATTAACTATTCTAGATGAATCTTGTAGCCTTGATTGAGTGATCTGAGTGGGCTTCTTTGCTTGAAGAACAAGTGGGCTTGAAGTAAAATTAATTGAACTAGAAGTCTGCTGTGCTCGTGCACCCACGCGTACACGTCACCCACGTGTACGCGTGGATTTCAAAATGTCACATCCACGCAGGCGCTCTTGGGGAGAATGTAGCGCTCTCTTGGGTGCTGGGTTATTTTATCAATTGTTTTTGAGCTTTAAAGATGCCTATTATTCGTGCTCTAATTTTATGCCAAATATAGACTATTATACATCGTTGGAAAGCTCTGAATGTCAGCTTTCCAACGCAACTAGAAGCGCATCAATTGGATATTTGTAGCTCAAGTTATGGTCTTTTGAAGAAGGCATGGTCGTGTTGTCAGGGGTAGCTGGGGCTCTTAGAAAATAAACATAGCGCTCTTGGCAAAGCGTACCGCTCATGGTGTGAGATCGTAGCGCTCATGGTGAGAGCGTAGCGCTCTTGGTGAGACCGTACGCTCTTGGCGCTGTTTGGAGGCCAAAGTTAGCGCCAGCTTCTGGAGCCCAATCTCAAGGTTCACCCCATACTATTAAATATCGTTGGAAAGCTCTGGATGTCTACTTTCCAATGAATTTGAGAGCGCATCATTTAAAGCTCTACAGCTCAAGTTATCCTCCTTGGAAGGTGAAGAGGTCAGCTGGCCTTACTACAGGTTGATATGTTTCTCTTTGCACTTTTGGGATAAGTTTTCTCCCTCAGATTTAGTGTCCACCATGTAGTGTCATATATGCTTGGAAAGCTCTGGATTCCTACTTTCCAATGCCACTAGAATCACCTCATTTGGAGCTTTGTAACTCGAGTTATTCTTGTTGGAGTGTGAAGAGGTCAGGGTTGCAAATCCTCTTTGCTCCTCTTTGAGTTTGTTTCCAACTTTTTTGCCCCCTTGGGAGTGTGCTTCTTCTATTAGTGCTTTTATTGCTTCTTTTTCTATTATTTCCTACATAATTCATTAAATCAAAAGATCAAAGCAATATACTACTTAAGCACTCAAATACTCAATAATTAATCATTAATCATCAATTTCGTGTATGAAAAAGCATAGAAAAACCTAACATGATGCGCAGTCATCACAACACCAAACTTAAACTTTGCTTGTCCTCAAGCAAACAAAGAATCATGCAATAATGTTTGACAATCCAAGGTGAGAAGAATAGCAACTTAATTTTCATGGTTTGGCTAGTTTTCTATTCATGCTACAATCACAGAAGAAATTCAAATGATTAATGCTTCTAACTATCTCGTTTTATGAAATCTTTTCTTTATGTTCCTTCCTTGAGACAAGCTTTTAATTCTCTTCTTAGCTTATCCTTTTGGACGCTTTGCACCATGAGTTGAAAAGCTACGACTCTAAATGCTTTATTTTTCAAGTATTACCACTTGATACATAATCACCACAAGCATTTGATTAGAGGACTTCTTTAAGCTCATTTGTTTCTTTTCTTTGCTCTCTAATCATTGATGCTCAGAGCCTTGAGCTTTGAGGGAGTGCGTTTGCACTTGAGCCTAGCCTTGACTCTAAGTGTTTTGTATTCAAGCTTTTTGCTTGATACATAAACACCACAAGTACTTAACAAATGAATTGTTATTGGTACTCAGAGCCTTCAGCTTTCTCATTCTTTCCGTTTTCTTTTATTAATTGCATTTGCTTTTTCATGGTTTTCATGATTCCAAAAAAAAATTCATAAAATATCCTAGATGAAAACTTCAATTAAATAAATTCAAATGCAATTGAGCAGTAATAGTCATGCTAGCCTTCCAATACTTATATGCTCAAGCTAAGTTCTTCTTTAATGACCTTGTTTGTTTATGATCATGAAACTAAATTGCTTTAGACTCACAAAATTCAAGATGGAAATCATGATACCATCGCAACATGTTACAATTCAAGAAATCAAGCTATGCTTATTCACAATACTCATGCATACAAAGCAAATGAGAGACAATCATGCAATTTAATGTTCTGGAAACAAATAAGAGGAAAAAGAGCTTTACCACCTTGTAGTTCATCTTTATTGTTGTTGTTATTTTCCTTCTATTCTTTCCCCTCCCATATCAACTTAGATTGATTGCTTGTTCTCAAGCAACAAATAATACCATGGTGATGGGGTTTATGATGGGTCATGAGAGTTTTAGAACAATAAAATGTGAGTAATGCATGTGGTTAAGCAAGCTAAATTAAAGATACAATAAAGGCACAAGAAAGAGAATAGAGACAATATGATTGCATGACTAAGTGGTGTGTATAATACTATGCATGGAAAATGAGTTGCACACCAAACTTAGTGTGACATTTTCTCATAGAATTGATGCAAGTGTCTAGTAAAGATTGGAAACAAACTTTGTTGTATAGCAACACCAAACATAGAATGCAATCATATGTCAATTTATTTGAAATAAACTAAGCAAAGAAAATTGTCATATGTTAATAACACAATCACCAAGAGAAACAGATGTCACGAGTAAGGGGTTTCTTGGTGAGGAAGTAACACAAACAGTGGGGATAATAAAATAAAAAAAAAGAAAATATTAAAAACAAAGGAATGACTAAAAGGAAAACAAGTATCACGCCAAAACAAAGATAACACTCCACGCCTAAGAAGCTAAGGTATTATGATTGTACAAACAAGTGGTGTTGCTGGATTCACTGCTTAGAAAATCAAGTGGCACACCAAACTTAGTGTGACACTTTCTTTTGAAATTGATGCAAGTGTCCAGAAAGATTAAAAATAGATTGTTGCAGGGTAACACCAAACTTAGAATGTAATCATATGCCAAATTATTGAATTTAAACAAAGCAAAGAAAAGAAATAAACAAAGTAAAAAAATGAAATGTTACCTACGGTTGGGTTGCCTCCCAACAAGCGCTCTTTTAATGTCACTAGCTTGACATGTTGTTCTCAACTTTCTTCCTCTTCTTCTAGTTTATTAAGAGGAATGACCTCAAGGGGAGAGAAGAGCAAATTGATGTCCCCTGTTTTGGCCTCTTTCCAACAAGCTTTCTTTTGTTATTTGCTTGATTTGCTTTACTTGTTGGGGCAACAGGGGTTGGATTGCTTGTGGTTGACCTTTTCTTCTTCATAGATGTGGTCCTTTGTCTCTTGGTCACAATCCCTCTTTCAGTGCTTTTGTTAGTTGCCTTCACTTATTTGACATCAAGACTTGGTTGTTGTGTGATTGTTAGAGTATCCTCTTCATCAAAAGCCTCTTGAGTTGGTAGTTCAATGAACCCTTCATCTATGTAGCTCTCTGCTTCAATCGAGTGTGGACTCTCTTGATTGACTTCCTCCCTTTCTCCTGCATGATGTTCCATTAAGTCCTTTGGGAGTGAATCTTCATGTTCCTCTGTCACCTCAAGTAGCCTCTGTGGATATGGAATCCTAGGCTCGTATGCCTCCACTACCTCATTCTCCATTGAAGTTTCACTTGATACAGGGGCCTCTTCTTCCACTTCCTCACTCACAAATTGGTCTTTATCCTCCTTGCTTAGCACTTCTAAGTGTTTCCTCAATTGCTCTAGGTGCCCATCCATCTTCTCAAAGAGGCTTTCTCGTTCCTTCCAATATTGTTCTTGACTTTCCAAGAATTGTCTAGTTTTTTCCTGAGTTTCTAGGGCACTTTGAAGGCATTGTTCTGCTTGTAGCAAGAGAGGAGAAGGTTGAGGTGGATTTTGTGGACTTGTGGTTATTGTGATATTGTTTTGAGGGAGATGGAATGAATTTTGTGTATTGTGAAATGAATTTTGTGAATGTTAAAATGAGTTTTCTATGTAGTGTAATGAATTTTGTGGTTGGAGGGAACTTTGTGTAGAGGTATAGTCAAGTGATGAAGAATTTTCAAATAAAAAACTGGAAGGTGAGGTTGGACAATTTTGCATAAATGAATTAAAGTTACGCTCAAGTGATGATGGCTCTTGATAAGTAGAGTATGAAACATTGAGTGCTTTTTGATTTTGCCCCTCCCAATCACAGCTTGAGTAATTGTTGAATTCATCACAATATGAATTATTTTGTGGCACTGGGGAGCAATCTTGCATGAATATATTGACAGCACAATCAAATGATGATGTCTCTTGATGAATAGAAGATGGAGCATTAAAATCTCTTTGATTTTGACCTTCCCAGCCACAACATGAATAGTTGTCATAACAATATGAGTCATTTTGTGGCTTTGGGAGGTATCCCATTCCGCTTGATTGTTCACACTCTTGTTGATATTCCCAGACACCATGAGGGTAATCACATGAATCATTTTGTGGTGTTGGAAAATATCCCATGAAATTGTCTTGATTATTTTATGGCCCTGGAGCATACCCCCACTGGGTGGATTGCTCATAATCTGTCATTTCTTGGTGATATTTCCAGCCACCATTAGAATAGTCATTTTGTGATGGTGGGCAATATCCCAGGAAATTTGTTTGATCAAGAGATGAGGTGAACTCCATTTAAATTTTGTAAAAACACAAACACCAATGAAAATGGAAATTCATGTCACAGATGAGAATTTCTTAGTGAGGCAATAACACAAACACCTAAGTATCAGTAAAAAGTGGAAAATTAAAAGGAACCTAAATGACAAAAATAAAGAAAATGCTCAATCTAGACTTATCACCCACTTAATCATTGTCAATCTAAATCAATCCCTGGCAACGGTGCCAAAAACTTGATGGGGAAAAATTGATTTCGGCATAAACTAATCGGGAAGTGTACCGGGTCGCGTCAAGTAGTAAAACTCACCGGAGTGAGGTCGATCCCACAGGGATTGATGGATCAAGCAACTTTAGTTAGGTGATGAATTTAGTTAAGCTGACAGTAATAAATTGAGTGGAGATGGATTAACAAAATGAAGACAAAGCATTAAATCAGAACAATTTAATGACACTCAAAGCAATCAAATGAAAAATGACAGAAATAGAGATTCATCAGGGATTGGAGGTATCATAATCCATCATGAATCAAATGGATCTCAACTTCTTTCTTAATCATATGATTAGATCTAAGGCGGATTGAAATTGATTGGATCCCGATTCCTTGGCAATCCAATCTCTCTAATCATAATCAATCTCGCTAATTACTTGATCCGTTTGTCATGAAATGAGGTTAAGCATTTTCTCTCATCCATAAGCCACACAGACTCTCAAGGTCTCAATTTCTCCCAAATGGTGTTGATCAAGAGAGTTGTGAGAAATAGAGCTTCAGTTCTAATTTCCATGATTCTCCTTCCGAAGCTCACATGGAAATTCACAGATTTAAACCCCCTTCCGGAGTGAATGAACCTCTTTAAAATCAAAAGTTATTTCTTAGTTAATCCAGATGAATTGAGAAGAAGAAGATGTTCATTAATCTGTTAGAATTAAAATAGAGCTCTTCCCCCTAATGAATTGGGGTTCAGTGGATCATAGCTCAAAGTGCAGGAAATCTAAAATTGGCAGAAAGTAAATTGGCTGAGAAGCAGAAGTGCGGGGAAATTAAATTGCATAGACAAGAAACATGTAAAAGTTCAGAAGAGGAAATTGCAGAAGAGAAGTGTAAGAAATTTAAATTGCATAAACCAAACTGAATTCAATTACAACTGAAATTTAAAAGTGCAGAAAGGGAAATGGAAATTCTAAACTAAGTTCTCTGGAGTCTTTAATCCTCCAAGAGAGCTCTGGAGTCTCTAATCCTCCAGCCTTGCATGGTACTTTTCTTATGAAACTAAGACCTATATATAAGCTAGCCTAAATTACAAAGTGAAATGAAATTGAAAACAAATTACAATCAAATGAAAATTAACTATTCTGGATGAATCTTGTGGCCTTGATTGAGTGATCTGAGTGGGCTTGCTTGCTTGAAGTACAAGTGGGCTTGAAGTGAAATTAATTTAACTAGAAGTCTCCTCCCAGGAGAACATAGCGCTTTTGAAAAGAGCGTAGCGCTTGTGCAACCACGCGTACGCGTGAATTTCAAAATGTCACATGCACGTTGCCGCTCCATCCACGCATTCGCATGCTCCTTCAGAAATGTCACACCGACACGTACGCGTCACCCATGGGTACGCGTCGCTAGCCCAACTTTTCAAACTATCGCAGGCACTCTTGAGGAGAATGTAGCGCTCTCCTGGGCGCTGGGTTCTTTTATTAATTGTTTTTGGGCTTTAAAGATTCCTATCATTCGTGCTCCAATTTCATGCCAAATATTGACTATTATACATCGTTGGAAAGCTCTGAATGTCATCTTTTTAATGCAACTAGCAGCGCATCAATTGGATATTTGTAGCTCAAGTTATGGTCTTTTGAAGAAGGCATGGTCGTGTTGTCAGGGGTCACTAGCACTCTTGGAAAAAAAAACTAGCGCTCTTGGCAAAGCGTAGTGCTCATGGTGAGAGTGTAGCGCTCTTGGCGCTGTTTGGAGGCCAAAGTTAGCGCCAACTTCAAGAGCCCAATCTCAAGGTTTACTGATAAACCACTATTTTATGGTTTATCTTGTACTCAATTGAGTGGTTTTTATCAACTCTTTACCCACTTATTCATAATATTTGCATGTTTTACATTTTTCTTCCTGGTTTTGTGCTATGATTGAAAACATGCTTCTTTGATCTTATATTTACTTATTATTAATCCTCTCTTATTACCATTAGATGCCTTGATATGTGTGTTAAGTGTTTTCAGAGATTACAGGGCAGGAATGGCTTGGAGGATGGAAAGGAAGCATGCAAAAGTGGAAGGAATACAAGAAGTTGGAGAAATTGCTAAGCTGTCCAGCCTGACCTCTTCGCACTCAAACAGCTATAACTTTAGCTACAGAGGTCCAAACAATGCGGTTCTAGTTGCGTTGGAAAGCTAACATCCGGGGCTTTGATTTGATATATAATATGCCATAGTTGCCCTGACGCTAGGCGACGCGAACGCGTGATTCACGCGGACGCGTCGCATCTGCGAACTTCAATCCGCGCGGCCGCGTGGACGACGCCTCCGCGTCACTTGTCCGCGACCTGAACGTACCAGAATACGCAGGGGGCGATTTCTGGGCTATTTTTGACCCAGTTTTTGGCCCGGAAAACACAGATTAGAGCCTATAAAGTGGGAGAATGCATCCATTCAAAGGGAGCTCGCATTTTTTATTACTTTCCATGATTTAGATTTAGTTTTGAGAGGGAGATTCTCTCCCTTCTCTCTTAGGATTAGGATTAGGATTAGGATTTAGGTCTTCTCTTAGTTTTTACGAGTGACTCTCGATCCAGGTTTAATATTTACTTTAATGCTTTTATTCATACCTATAAATGTTGCCAACTTGACTTATGAACCCTTTCCATGTTATGATTTGAGTTAATGATCATTTGAGGTATTTCAATTATTGATTGCTTTCTCTTTAATTTGTGTTACCATTACTTTCCATCTAAGGACATTTTTATTCCAGCAATTTTACTTCTTCTCCTTTTGGTCTTGGTTAAGAAATCAGTAACTCAACATTATTAAACTCAGCATAATTGATAATCGCTATCTTGCTAATTGAACTGAACTTCAATAATCCCAACTTTTTCTTAGGAAATAAATAGGATTCGAAGGTCAAACTAATTAGTCCCTTGACTTTCCTTTGCTTTAGTAAAGGTTAACTAAGTAGAATTTAGATTCAACTTTCAATATTGTTGGGAGAGATAACTAAGTTGGACTTCCAATTTCTCTTACCTTGCCAGAAGTTTGCTTTACAGTATTTATTTATTTTAATTGCCATTTACTCGTTATTCAAATCACTTGCTTCTCACCTTCTAAACCCCGATTGCAACCCTTATAGCCAATAATAAGAACATACTTTCTTGCAGTTCCTTGAGAAGACGACCCGAGGTTTGAATACTCGGTTAACAATTTTTAAGGGGTTTGTTACTTGTGACAACCAAAACGTTTGCACGAAGGGATTTTTGTTGGTTTAGAGACTATATCTACAACGCGACTGTTTTTATGAACTTCTTTACTAGCAAAAATCCTAACGTCAAAATGGCGCCGTTGCCGGGAAACTGCTAACGTGTGCCTTATTATTGGTTATTGTAAATATTTTTCTTTTGCTTGTTTCTCTATTTTTGTTCTTCCTTTTCATCTTTATTTGCTACCATGAACTCTCACCCCTCTCGCTTTGAGTTTGGTTCTAAATTTGTTGAAGGAAATAGAAGTTACAGCAGGAATATGCATCAAGGTCAGACCAATTAAGGTTGGATGGAGCCAAGAGGATCTAATCAACCCTTTAGGCAGCAACACCCTCCAAGATATCCTGGACAAAGACCATTTTACAGTGCATACCCAGCTGAAGGATATGGTGGACAACCTTGTAACTACCAACAAGCCCCATCCCGTGTATATAAACCATCCTTTCAACATAACCTCGAACCACCACACTCACGAGCTTCTCTTCACCATTCGCCACCATATGATCCTTCCTTACCCCAGTACCAATCCAATCACTCCCAATCACCACCACTTTCCTATGTATCATGCCCAAGTCTGGCAACCCGAGAAGCAGAGGTTCGCCTAAAGGAAACAATAAATAAATTTCAAACAACCATTCAACAACTGGAGCAAGTAGTAATTCAGTGGGTTTCTAGACGCTCAAATACACAAGGATCAGCCATAGCCCCATGTGAACAGTCTAACGAAGAGCATAGCATGAAGGAAATACCAGAAACTCCAGTGGATAAGACAGAGAATGAATTCGTACTAAAACAAGTAGAAGAAGCTGTCATTGTTCAAGAAGAAGAGTTGGTTGAAGATCTAGGAGATGCTGAACCTCCATGGGAATCCAGAACTGAGGAGAACTCCGTCAAGGACGCTATAGTTGATGCTAAGGAAGATATTGTACAATCTCCAAGGCAAGTTGTTTATGACAAATCAGACAGAATAACCCAGGACACAAATTCCCTTGATGATGATAGTCACAAGTCAATTTCTCTTAGTAATGAACTTGCATCCGCAAGTGAATTCTCTGAGACCGAAGAATCTTCCCCAAGTGAATACGAAGATGATGCAGAGGTAGATTTCTCTCAACCTCCAATCTATGACTCGAGTGATGAGGAAGACATAGAAGATTTTGATCAGGACATGGATACAATTGTAGAACCTTGCAAGGAAGTGGAGGAATTCACAGAAGAACCCAAGGGAGTAGAACTTACAGAACCACCGGAAACACCTATCCCAAGGCCATTACCACCCAATACAAGCTTCAAGTGGGTACAATCCTTAACCTTTAACTTTACTTATTCACTTGAATATGGTTTGCTTGAAACAGATGGCCAGCTTAGAGCTCTTTGCGGCTTTAAGAGTAAGAGGGAAATGGCTCGTACTCAGAGTTGGTGCTCAAGGTTCAATAAGGTTCCACGCTTCACCTCGAAGTACATGGATTGGTATCATGCTCAATTGCATGGATCACGGAGAACGTTTGGTCACCATGATGAGATTCTACTTTCTAAACCGCCCGGATGGAAACATATAGATCAAGATGGAGGCGGATTTAAAAGCAAGGCTTGGGACCCTGGAGTTTATTCTGACGTTTGTCACCCCGGGAGCCTAACAATCTGTTTGAAGCTGCTCAGAAGCTTTACATGCCTAGTATGGGACCCCGGAGGCTATTGGCATTCCAAGCACTGGTGGAGATTTCTGGATGAATTTAAACACAAGCCACCATAACAGAAAGCCCTCCCAATGTCCAACTTAAGGACTTTAACTAAAAGTGCTAGGTGGGAGACAACCAACCATGGTATGATCGTTCCTTTTGCAATTATAATTTTATTTAGTTTTGTTTGTTTTTGAATTTTATTTTTATTTTATTGAACCTGGAATCATGCATAGCATTCACATTAAGCATTGCATTCTGCATACTGTATTCTGCATTGTATAAAAAAAAAAACGCCACGCGACGCGACCGCATCAGCGACGCGTCCGCGTCGCAAGGAGAGGGGAGAAAATAAAAACGAACAAAGAGTCACACTGGAGCGTGGCTGAAGGCGTGCCCGTGGCACAAATCGTCCCACGCGACCGCGTCGCTGACGCGTCCGCATCCAGTGGGAATACTGGCCTCCCACGCGACCGCGTGCCCCACACGGCCGCGTGACCAGGATTTCGATGTAATAATGGTGAACAGCTGAAAGTTGTGCTAGACTGGTGCTGGACTGGCGCTGGACGCGCAATCCATCTCACGCGACCGCATGCCCCACGCGGCCGCGTCACGTCCTACTAAGTGCCCACTCACGCGACCGCGTCAATCAGTTTAAGCACAAGCCGCGCGACCGCGTCGCCTGCGCCGCACAGCTTATCATAATGTGCCAAATATCTTATCTTTTCTTCCCCAATCCTAATTTTTCTTCCTTCCTTTCTTACTTACTTCTTCTTCCCTTCTTTCCCTTCTCATTCTTCTTATCTTCTATTTTATTTTACTTAATTTATTTGAATATTTCATTCATTGCATTTTAATTTTGTGCATATTTTTCTTTTCTTTTCTAAATTTATTATTTTACCATTGGTGTTCAAACGTTCTTATTCAACTGTTATATCTTTTCTGGTATTATCTTGGTGCTTATGACTTGTTTTATTCTGGTTAGGTAATATTATTTAAATCAATGCCAATCTTTTATACCTGTATTATTTTTGTATTGACATGAATTTATATTATCTCTCTTTCCCCACTCTCTTCCACATTGTTGCAATTTTGCACCACTGGTATGCCATGGCTTCTATTGTTTTCTCACGTACATATTGAAGCTTCCATGTAAATGAGACCCTTATCATTTGGCATTAATACCCGTATTTTATTTATCTTTTGTGTTACTTTTCTTCTTTTTCTCTTCTTTCAGGCTGGCCACCGAAGATGGAAAAAGAGAGAAACCTCTAAAAAGGGAAGACAAACAAGTCCATCTGCACAATCCTTCGAGAAAAGCAACAGTTGAAACAACCCGTCTACCTGCAAATCTCAGCATGCACCGAGGACGGTGCAATCTTTAAGTGTGGGGAGGTCGATACCGATCTCCGTGGGTTAGTACCTTCCTATCTCAAACACCAATGTTTTATTTTTTCTTGTTAGTTGTTGCATTTGCATATTTAATTGCATGTTTATTTGATTTTATGCATTTAGTTACTACTTGGTTGAAGTAATATTTTCTTTTTCAAGAAATTTTATAACATTTCACTAATTTGAAAAAAAATTTTGTGTTAAATTTGTTTGAAGTTGTATTTGGAACATGGTTTTTGTGCCAAAGAACACACAACCTGTGAGATTTTGAGCTTATTTACATGGTTACATTATTTAACCATAAATTTTTATTCATGTGTGTTCCCTTCTCTATGATTGTAATCTATATTTTGTTCCAATCTATATGTCCATTATTTAGTGTATTTACATGCTTGCATTTGATTGAGGCCATTGTTTGATTTTAGCTCACTTATCCCAAATAAGCCTACCCTTTAAATCACCCTTGTCAGCCACTTTGAGCCTTTTAATCCCCATTTATTCTATATTTTACCACATCACTAGCCTTAAGCGGAAAACAAATTAATTATCCCAATTGAATCTTTGGTTAGTTTAAGATAGTGTGTTAATTAATTGTGGGGAAACTGTGGGAACATGGGTTAATAAGGGAATGTATCATGTTTCTAATTTATTTGAATATTGGGAATTTGGGAACCTACTCATGAAAAACCAAAATAAAAAAATAATAGAAAATCCATGTGCATTGATAAGTTATGTTTATTTCTCTATAAAAAAAAGAGAGAAAAAGAGAAAAAGAGAAAGAAAGAGAAAAAGAGAAAAAGAAAAAAAATATATAATATAAATAAATAAATAAAGGGGACAAAACTACTCCAATGCTAAGTTAATGAAAATATCAATGCACATGCGACAATAGTAAAGAAATATCAAAAATTTGGTACATGAGTATGGGAATTATACAAAAGTGGAATCATGGGTAGCTAGGTATGATTTAAAAGTATATAGAGTATATGTATATTAGGTGAGAGCTTAGGTTAATTAAAGATTCAATTTATAAAGCTCACTTAGCCATATATATACCTTTACCCTTACCTTAGTCCCATTACAACCTTGAAAAAGACCTCATGATGTTTGCATTGGTATATTAAATATTGTTGATTGGTTAGATGAAGAACAAGGTTTAGAAAGCATGACTAGAGAAGAGTAGAGTGATTGACCCTAGACACCTTAGAGTAAGAGTGATATACATTACCAGTGAGGGTTCAATGCTTGATTCTATGTTCCCTGCTTTCATTAGCTATCTTCTTACAAGTTTACTTGTCCTTTATTGTATAATTTGAATTAGTGAAATCTGATTTATGTTTGTCTTGGAGAACTTATTTATTTTTAACCAAGTAGGTAGAAACATTTTGCATGTAGTTGCATTCATATAGATAGGATTACATTTCATACATCCTACCATTCCTCTTCATCTTTATATCTTCTCTTGAGCTTAGCATGAGGACATGCTATTGTTTAAGTGTGGGGAGGTTGATAAACCACTATTTTATGGTTTATCTTGTACTCAATTGAGTGGTTTTTATCAACTCTTTACCCACTTATTCATACTATTTGCATGTTTTACATTTTCCTTCCTGGTTTTGTGCTATGATTGAAAACATGCTTCTTTGATCTTATATTTGCTTATTATTAATCCTCTCTTATTACCATTAGATGCCTTGATATGTGTGTTAAGTATTTTCAGAGATTACAGGGCAGGAATGGCTTGGAAGATGGAAAGGAAGCATGCAAAAGTGGAAGGAATACAAGAAGTTGGAGAAATTGCTAAGCTGTCCAGCCTGATCTCTTTGCACTCAAACGGCTATAACTTTAGCTACATAGGTCCAAACGACGCGGTTCTAGTTGCATTGGAAAGCTAACGTCCGGGGCTTCGATTTGATATATAATATGCCATAGTTGCCCTGACGCTAGATGACGCGAATGCATGATCCACGCGGACGCGTCGCATCTACGAACTTCAATCCGCGCGGCCGCGTGGACGACGCCTCCGCGTCACTTGTCCGCAACCTGAATGTACCAGAATACGCAGGGGGCGATTTCTGGGCTGTTTTTGACCCAATTTTTGGCCCGGAAAACACAGATTAAAGCCTATAAAATGGGAGAATGCATCCATTCAAAGGGAGCTCGCATTTTTTATTACTTTCCATGATTTAGATTTAGTTTTGAGAGGGAGATTCTCTCCTTTCTCTCTTAGGATTAGGATTAGGATTAGGATTTAGGACTTCTCTTAGTTTTTAATAGTGACTCTCGATCCAGGTTTAATATTTACTTTAATGCTTTTATTCGTACCTATAAATGTTGCCAACTTGACTTATGAACCCTTTCCATATTATGATTTGAGTTAATGATCATTTGAGGTATTTCAATTATTGATTGATTTCTCTTTAATTTGTGTTACCATTGCTTTCCATCTAAGGACATTCTTATTCCAGCAATTTTACTTCTTTTCCTTTTGGTCTTGGTTAAGAAATCAGTAACTCAACATTATTAAACTCAGCATAATTGATAATCGCTATCTTGCTAATTGAACTGAACTTCAATAATCCCAACTTTTTCTTAGGAAATAAATAGGATTCGAAGGTCAAACTAATTAGTCCCTTGACTTTCCTTTGCTTTAGTAAAGGTTAACTAAGTAGAATTTAGATTCAACTTTCAATATTGTTGGGAGAGATAACTAAGTTGGACTTCCAATTTCTCTTACCTTGCCAGAAGTTTGCTTTACAGTATTTATTTATTTTAATTGCCATTTACTCTACTTGTCATTCAAATCACTTGCTTCTCACCTTCTAAACCCCGATTGCAACCCTTATAGCCAATAATAAGAACATACTTCCTTGCAGTTCCTTGAGAAGACGACCCGAGGTTTGAATACTCGATTAACAATTTTTAAGGGGTTTGTTACTTGTGACAACCAAAACGTTTGCACGAAGGAATTTTTGTTGGTTTAGAGACTATATCTACAACGTGACTGTTTTTATGAACTTCTTTACTGGCAAAAATCCTAACGTTATTCACCCCATACTATTATATATCGTTAGAAAGCTCTGGATGTCTACTTTCCAATGAATTTAAGTGCACATCAGTTAAAGCTCTACAGCTCAGGTTATCCTCCTTGGAAAGTGAAGAGGTCAGCTGGCCTTACTATAGGTTGATATGTTTCTCTTTGCACTTTTGGGATAAGTTTTCTCCCTCAGATTTAGTGTCCACCATGTAGTGTCATATATGATTGGTAAGCTCTAGATTCCTACTTTCTAATGCCACTAGAATCACCTCATTTGAAACTTTGAAGCTCAAGTTATTCTTGTTGGAGTGTGAAGAGGTCAGGGTTGCAAATCCTCTTTGCTCCTCTTTGAGTTTGTTTCCAACTCTTTTTCCACCTTGGGAGTGTGCTTCTTCTATTAGTGCTTTTATTACTTCTTTTTCTATTATTTCCTACAAAATTCATTAAATCAAAAGATCAAAGCAATATACTACTTAAGCACTCAAATACTCAATAATTAAGCATTAATCATCAATTTTTTGTATGAAAAAGCATAGAAAACCTAACATGATGCGCAGTCATCAGAGACTAGAGTGGATTAACCCTAGACACTTGAGCGATTAGAGTGTGATAAACCCATATTTCATGAGTTATTTTGTGCTTAGTTTGAATGATTTATTCAAGCCTTCACCCACTTATTCATATTAATTGCATGGTTTTACTTTCCCTTCCCTATTATGTGATGTATGTGAAAAACATGTTTTCTATGCTTTAAAATCAATTATTTTAATTACCTTTACTTCCATTCGATGCCGTGATTAGTGTGTTGAGTAGTTTTAGATTTTCTAAGGCAGAATGGCTTAGAGGATGGAAAAGGAAACGTACAAAAATGGAAGGAAAAGTGCGAAACGGAGTTTTGAAGAAACTGGTATCCACGCGATCGCATGGACAACGCGATCGCGTGCCAGAAGCGAAGAAGCAGCGACGCGGCCGCATGACTGACGCGATCGTGCGCCTTAAGCAGAACGCACATGACGCGGTCGCATGACTGAAGCGACCGCGTGGCAAGAAACGCTCCGAATGACGCGACCGCGTGACCCACGCGGACGTGTGACAGAGGCCACGCACCAGAAATTGCAGAAAATGCTCATAGCAAATTCTGAACCCTTTTTTGGCCCAAATCCAAGTCCAGAAGGCATAGACCAGAGGTTATAAAGTGGGAGAACGCATCCATTCAGGGAGAGCTTGCATTTTTTACTACTTTCCATGATTTAGATTTAGTTTGAGAGAGGTTCTCTCCTCTCTCTCTTAGGATTAGGATTTAGGACTTCTCTTAGTTTTTAAGAGTGACTCTCGATCCAGGTTTAGCTTTTACTTTAATTTATGTTTCTATGCTACTTTTACTCTAAATGCTTTTATTCGTATCTATAAATGTTGCCAACTTGACTTATGAACCCTTTCCATGTTATGATTTGAATTAATAATTATTTGAGGTATTTCAGTTTATTATTGTTCTCTTTGATTTAAGTTATTATTGCTTCCCAGCTAAGGACATTTTTATTCCAGCAATTTTACTTTTTCCCCTTTTGGTTTTGGTTAAGAAATCAGTAACTCAACATAACTGATAATTGCTATCTTGCTAATTGAACTGAACTTCAATTATCCCAACTTTTTCTTAGGAAATAAATAGGATTCGAAGGTCAAACTAATTAGTCCCTTGACTTTCCTTTGCTTTAGTAAAGGTTAACTAAGTGGAATTTAGATTCAACTTTCATTATTGTTGAGAGAGATAATTAAGTTGGACTTCCAATTTCTCTTACCTTGCCAGAAGTTTGCTTTACAGTATTTATTTATCTTAATTGCCATCTACTTTACTTGTCATTTAAATCACTTGCTTCTCACCTTCTAAACCAAAATGTTTGTACGAAGGGATTTCTGTCGGTTTAGAGACTATATCTACAACGCGACTGTTTTTATGAACTTCTTTACTAGCAAAAATCCCAACGTCAAAATGGCGTCGTTGCTGGGGAACTGCTAACATGTGCCTTATTATTGGTTATTATAAATATTTTTCTTTTACTTGTTAATTTATTTTTGTTTTTCCTTTTTATCTCTATTTGCTACTGATGAGCGGATAATTTATACGCTTTTTGGCATTGTTTTTACTTAGTTTTTAGTATGATTTAGTTGGTTTTTAGTATATTTTTATTACTTTTTAATTAAAAATCACATCCCGGACTTTACTATGAATTTGTGTGTTTTTTTGTGATTTTAGGTATTTTCTGGCTGAAATTGAGGGAGCTGAGCAAAAATCTGATTCAGGCTGAAAAGAGACTGCTGATGCTGTTGGATTCTGGCCTCCCTGCACTCAAAGTGGATTTTCTAGAGCTACAGAACTCCAAATGGCGCGCTCTTAATTGCGTTGGAAAGTAGACATACAGGGCTTTCCAGAAATATATAATAGTTTATACTTTGCTCAAGGATAGATGATGTAAACTGGCGTTCGATGCCAGTTCCATGTTGCAGTCTGGCGTACAGCGCCAGAAACAAGTTACAAGTTAGAGTTCAACGCCAGAAACAGGTTACAACCTGGCGTTGAACGCCCAAAACAGCCCAGACACGTGAGAAGCTTAAGTCTCAGCCCCAGCACACACCAAGTGGGCCCCAGAAGTGGATTTCTGCACTATCTATCATAGTTTACTCATTTTCTGTAAACCTAGGTTACTAGTTTAGTATTTAAACAACTTTTAGAGCTTTATTTTGTACCTCATGACATTTTTAGATCTGAATTTTGTACTCTTTGACAGCATGAGTCTCTAAACTCCATTGTTGGGGGTGAGGAGCTCTGCAGCGTCTTGATGAATTAATGCAATTATCTCTGTTTTCCATTCAAACACGCTTGTTCCTATCTAAGATGTTCATTCGCGCTTCACTATGAAGAAGGTGATGATCCGTGACACTCATCACCTTTCTCAATCTATGAACATGTGCCTGACAACCACCTCCGTTCTACATTAGATTGAATGAGTATCTCTTAGATTTCTTAATCAGAATCTTCGTGTTATAAGCTAGAATTGATGGCGGCATTCATGAGAATCCAGAAATTCTAAACCTTGTCTGTGGTATTCCGAGTAGGATTCAAGGATTGAATGGCTGTGACGAGCTTCAAACTCGCGATTGTTAGGCGTAGTGACAAACGCAAAAGAATCAAGGGATTCTATTCCGAAATGATCGAGAACCAACAGATGATTAGCCGTGCTGTGACAGAGCATTTGGACCATTTTCACTGAGAGGACGGGAAGTAGCCATTGACAACGGTGACACCTTACATACAGCTTGCAATGGAAGGAGCCTTGCGTGTGTGAAGAGGAGTACAAGAGAAAAACTGAAATAAAGAAGACAAAGCATCTCCAATACCCCAACATATTCTCCATCATTGCACAATAAGTATTTATATTTACGCCCTTTGACTCTTTACAATTGAAGTTGAAAAACACTGTTGTTGGCATCCTGACTAAGAATAATAAGATAACCATAGCTTGCTTCAAACCAACAATCTCCGTGGGATTCGACCCTTACTCACATGAGGTATTACTTGGACGACCCAGTGCACTTGCTGGTTAGTGGTACTAGTTGTGAAAAGTGTGATTCACAATTCGTGCACCAAGTTTTTGGCGCCGTTGCCGGTGATTGTTTGAGTTTGAACAACTGACGGTGAATCTTGTTGCTTAGATTAGGAAAAAATTTTCCTTTTAGTTTAGAGTCTTCTAATATTGTTTTTGGTTAAAATTTTAGAATCCTTATTTTTTTTCTTTCAAAAAAAAATTTTTCAAAAATTATATTTTTATAATTGAATTTTTTTTCTTGTTTGATCTTTAGTTTTTCT
The DNA here is from genome assembly GCF_003086295.3 of Arachis hypogaea. NCBI lineage: Eukaryota > Viridiplantae > Streptophyta > Magnoliopsida > Fabales > Fabaceae > Arachis > Arachis hypogaea. Next base: position 56,383,134 of record NC_092049.1, read on the forward strand.
TGTTTTTTTATTTTTCTTGTTTTTCTTGTGCCTTTTCAAAACATTAGTTTTCAAAAAAAAAAATTTTTCATTCTTAGTTATTTAAAAATACTTCTTCAAAAGAAGTGTTACATTTATAACTCAGTTGGCTAGAGCGTTAGTCTGTGTTCTTAGTAATTGGGTCAGAATCTTTTATATTCTTTTCAAAATCCTCTTTTTCAAAAATAATTTTTCTATCAAATCTTGTGCCAAACTTTAAGTTTGGTGTTTTCTTGTTGATTTTTCTTTGTTTTTCAAAAATTTTATTTTGGTTTACTAAAAATTTTAAGTTTGGTGTTCTTTCTTCATGTTCTTGTGTTCTTGTGAGTCTTCAAAGTGTTCTTGAGTTTTCCTTGTGTCTTGATCTTAAAATTTTTAAGTTTGGTGTTCCTTGGTGTTTTCCCTCCAAAATTTTCGAAAACAAGGAGCATTAGATCTAAAAATTTTAAATCTTGTGCTATCTTATTGTTTTTCTCTTTCCTCTTTAAATTCAAAAATATCTTTTCTCTCTGTTTTAAAACAAATTTTCGAAATTTATTTTTAAAATTCAAATTTTTATTTCAAAATTTAAAATCTTTTTCAAATCATATCTTTTTCAAAACTCCCTAACCATTTTTTTTTCTTTTTTTTCTTTTTCCTCTCTCTATTTTTCGAAAATCTTCACCTATTTTTATTTATTTTACTTTAAATTATTTTATTTTTGAAATAAATAATAATTAAATAGATAAAAATAATTTTTTTTACATCATCTCCCTTTCTCCATCATGGATCTAAGTGGAAATGAACAGTCCAGAAGGACTCTGGGGTCATATGCTAACCCCTCTACTGCTTCATATGGGAGTAGTATCAGTATACCCTCCATTGGAGTCAGTAACTTTGAGTTGAATCCTCAGCTCATTATCATGGTGCAGCAAAGTTGCCAGTATTCCGGTCTTCCATAGGAAGAACCTACAGAGTTTCTGGCACATTTTTTACAAATTGCTGACATAGTACATGATAAGGAAGTAGATCAGGATGTCTACAGATTATTACTGTTTCCATTTGCTGTAAAAGACCAAGCCAAGAGGTGGTTAAATAACCAACCTAAGGCTAGCATAAAGACATGGAAACAGCTGACAGAGAAATTCCTAAATCAATACTTTCCTCCAAAACGGATGACACAGCTAAGGCTGGACATCCAAGGCATTAAACAAGGAGATAATGAACCTCTTTATGATGCCTGGGAGAGATACAGAGAGATGCTAAGAAAATGCCCCTCTGAGATGTTTTCAGAGTGAGTTCAGCTAGACATCTTCTATTATGGGCTTATAAAAAGAGCTCAGATGTCTCTAGACTACTCAGTTGGTGGATCTATTCACATGAGGAAGACAATTGAAGAAGCTCAAGAGCTCATTGATACAGTTGCCAGAAATCAGCATCTGTACTTAAGCAGCGAACCTTCCATGAAAGAAGAGGCTAAAACAGTGACTACTGAACTCAGTCCTGCTGAACAAGCTACTGAATTCAATCAGCAATTGGATTTTCTAACAAAACAGTTAACTGAATTCAAGGAGAGACTACAAGAGACAAGGATGGCTAATATAAATATGGAAGAACAATTAAAGCAAACAAAGCAGCAGCTGTCAAAACAAATAACAGAAGAATGCCAAGCAGTTCAATTAAGAAGTGGGAAAACATTAAATACCCTACCTCAAGGCAGCAGGAAGCCAAGAAATAAGCAAACTACCCAAATTCCAGCTGAGGACAGTAAGAGCCCAGGGAAAAATAATTCTGGCACTAAAATGCCAGAAATTGGGTGGAAGGCTGGCGCTGAATGCCCAAAGCATGCTCAGGACTGGCGTTCAACGCCAGAAACAAGCAAGGAACTGGCGTTGAACGCTCAAAGGAAGCACAGTTCTAGCGTTCAGACGCCAGGAACAGATGAGGAGTTAGCGTCTAACGCCACTCCAGCTTCCAACCCTGGCTTTCAAATGCCAATGAAGGATCAGACACCTGCAAGTGCTGATAATAAATCCCTCAAGAAGGCTTCTCAACCTACCTCTGTAGGAAATAAACCTGCAGCAACTAAGGTTGAGGAATACAAAGCCAAGATGCCTTATCCTCAAAAACTCCGCAAAGAGGAGCAGGATAAGCAATTTGCTCGCTTTGCAGACTATCTCAGGACTCTTGAAATAAAGATTCCGTTTGCAGAGGCACTTGAGCAAATACCCTCTTATGCCAAGTTCATGAAAGATATCTTGAGTCATAAGAAGGATTGGAGAGAAACTGAAAGGGTTCTCCTCACTGAAGAATGCAGTGCAGTCATTCTGAAAAGCTTCTCAGAAAAGCTTAAAGATCCCGGGAGCTTTATGATACCATGCATATTAGAGGGTAACTGCACCAAGACAGCTCTATATGATCTTGGGGCAAGCATCAACCTAATCCCTGCATCCACTATCAGAAAGCTTGGCTTGATTGAAGAGGTCAAACCAACCCGGATCTGTCTTCAACTTGTTGATGGCTCCATTAAATACCCATCAGGCATAATTGAGGACATGATTGTCAAGGTTGGGCCATTTGCCTTCCCTACTGACTTTGTAGTGCTGGAAATGGAGGAGCACAAGAGTGCAACTCTCATTCTAGGAAGACCATTCCTAGCAACTGGACGAACCCTCATTGACGTTCAAAAAGGGGAGATAACCCTGAGAGTCAATGAGGATGAGTTTAAGTTGCATGTTGTCAAAGCTATGCAACATCCAGACACATCAGACGACTGCTTGGGCGTTGATATTATTGACTCTCTGGTGGAAGAGGTCCATATGACTGAGAGTCTCGAATCAGAGCTAGAGGACATTTTTAAAGATGTTCAGCCTGATCTAGAGGAACCAGAGAAAATAAAAGAACCTCTGAAAACTCCTCAGGAAGAGGAGAAACCTCCTAAACCCGAGCTCAAACCACTACCACCATCTCTAAAATATGCATTTCTGGGAGAAGGTGACACTTTTCCTGTAATCATAAGCTCTGCTTTAGGGCCACAGGAAGAGAAAGCACTAATTCAGGTGCTAAGGACACACAAGACAGCTCTTGGGTGGTCCATAAGTGATCTTAAGGGCATTAGCTCAGCCAGATGCATGCACAAGATCCTATTGGAGGATGATGCTAAGCCAGTGGTTCAACGACAGAGGCGGCTAAATCCCGCCATGAAGGAAGTGGTGCAGAAAGAGGTCACTAAGTTACTAGAGGCTGGGATTATCTATCCTATTTCTGATAGCCCCTGGGTGAGCCCTGTCCATGTTATCCCTAAGAAGGGAGGAATGACAGTGGTTCATAATGAAAAGAATGAACTGGTTCCTACAAGAACAGTTACAGGGTAGCGTATGTGTATTGACTACAGAAGGCTCAATACAACCACCAGGAAGGATCATTTTCCTTTACCATTCATGGACCAGATGCTAGAGAGACTAGCAGGTCATGAATATTACTGCTTTTTGGATGGCTATTTCGGTTACAACCAAATTGCAGTAGATCCTCAGGACCAAGAGAAAACAGCATTCACATGTCCTTCTGGAGTGTTTGCCTACAGAAGGATGCCTTTTGGTCTGTGTAATGCACCTGCAACCTTTCAGAGGTGCATGCTCTCTATCTTCTCTGATATGGTAGAGAAGTTTTTGGAAGTCTTCATGGATGACTTTTCAGTATTTGGAGACTCATTCAGCTCCTGCCTTAACCATTTAGCACTTGTTCTGAAAAGATGCCAAGAGACCAACCTAGTTTTAAACTGGGAAAAATGTCACTTTATGGTGACTGAAGAGATTGTCCTTGGGCATAAAATTTCAAACAAGGGAATAGAGGTGGATCAAGCTAAAGTTGAAGTAATTGAAAAATTACCACCACCTACCAATGTTAAGGCAATCAGAAGCTTTCTGGGGCATGCAGTATTCTATAGGAGGTTTATAAAGGATTTTTCAAAAATTGCAAAACCTCTGAGCAATCTGCTAGCTGCTAACACGCCATTTGTGTTTGACACAAAGTGTCTGCAGGCGTTTGAGACCCTGAAAGCTAAGCTGGTCACAGCACCAGTTATTTCGGCACCAGACTGGACATTACCATTCGAACTAATGTGTGATGCCAGTGACCATACCATTGGTGCAGTATTGGGACAGAGGCATAACAAGCTTCTGCATGTCATTTATTATGCTAACAGTGTTTTAAATGATGCCCAGAAAAATTACACAACCACAGAAAAAGAATTACTTGCAGTGGTTTATGCCATTGACAAGTTTAGATCCTACTTAGTAGGATCAAAAGTGATTGTGTACACTGACCACGCTGCTCTTAAATATCTACTCACAAAGTAGGATTCAAACCCCGGAGGAAGATCATTCTGGCGTTTAAACGCCAGAAACAAGCATCTGTCTGGCGTTTAACGCCAGAAACAAGCACCAAGCTGGCGTTTAACGCCAGAAACAAGCATCAGTTTGGCGTTAAACGCCAGAAACAGGCTACATTTGGGCGTTTAACGCCAGAAACAGGCAGCAGTCTAGCGTTAAACGCCAGGATTGCACAGTAAGGGAATTTTGTACGCCTAATTAGAGCAGGGATGCTAAATCTTTGACCCCACTGGATCTGTGGACCCCACAGGATCCCCACCTACCTCACCATTCAAATTCAAACCATTTCCCTCCCAAACCCACCCATTCACACACTTCCATCTCCTCCATCTTCTCCACTTCTTTCTTCTTTTGCTCGAGGACGAGCAAACCTTTTAAGTTTGGTGTGGGCATTGCTTTTGTTTTTCCATAATTCAGTGGTAGAGCAATTGACTGCAGATCAAAGAGCTATGAGGAAAGAGCAACAAAGGCAAGAAAGAGACATAGAGGAGCTCAAGAGCACCATTGGTTCTTCAAGAAGAGGAAGACGCCACCCTCATTAAGGTGGACCCATTCCTTAATCTCCTTGTTCTTATTTTCCTATTTTTCGTTTACTATGCTTCATGTTTAATTATGTTTGTATCTTTACTATATGATCACTAGTATCTAAGTGTCTATGTCCTAAAGATATGAATGTCCTATGAATCCATCACCTTTCTTAAATGAAAATTGTTTTTTGAAAAAGAAAAAGAAGTACATGAATTTTGAATTTTAAAATAGTTTAATTATTTTGATGTGGTGGCAATACTTTTCGTTTTCTGAATGAATGCCTGAACAATGCATATGTCTTTTGAATTTGTTGCTTATGAATGTTAAAATTGTTGGCTCTTAAAAGAATGATGAAAAAGGAGAAATGTTATTTGATAATCTAAAAAATCATAAAAATGATTCTTGAAGCAAGAAAAAGCAGTGAAGAACAAAGCTTGCAGAAAAAAAAATGCGAAAAAAAAAGAGAGCAAGAAAAAGAAAAAGCAAGCAGAAAAAGCCAAAAGCTCTTTAAACCAAAAGGCAAGAGCAAAAAGCCAATAGCCCTTAAAACCAAAAGGCAAGGGTAATAAAAAGGATCCAAGGCTTTGAGCATCAGTGGATAGGAGGGCCTAAAGGAATAAAATCCTGGCCTTAGCGGCTAAACCAAGCTGTCCCTAACCATGTGCTTGTGGCGTGAAGGTGTCAAGTGAAAACTTGAGACTGAGCGGTTAAAGTCGAGGTCCAAAGCAAAAAAACAGAGTGTGCTTAAGAACCCTGGACACCTCTAATTGGGGACTTTAGCAAAGCTGAGTCACAATCTGAAAAGGTTCACCCAGTTATGTGTCTGTGGCATGTATGTATCCGGTGGTAATACTGGAAAATAGAGTGCTTAGGGCCACGGCCAAGACTCATAAAGTAGCTGTGTTCAAGAATCAACATACTGAACTAGGAGAATCAATAACACTATCTGAATTCTGAGTTCCTATAGATACCAATAAAAAGGGTGATGAAGAATAAAGGGTGATGATGCTTTTGAAATGGTGGAAATGAGCAGATTTGTGCTTCCCAATGAGCCACTTCCAAGGACATGTGACTTGCTTTTTGCTCTATGATAGTCGTGCCCTCTTCTTTGCCTTGTCCTTTCTATCAATCTTCTCTTCCTCATGCCTATTCACCATAACAAAACAAAAATGAATTGAAATCAAAGGCGGTAAAGTAAATGAAAGGCAATAAATTTAAAAATTTGAAAATTTTGGCTAAGTGTTCCTCGTGCATTAATAATCAACCGTCACTCATGCAAGCAAATATATAACCTCGGTGGACACCAAACTTAGTGTTTGGCCATGTGGTTCAAGAGTCAACTTTTAATTAGTAGGATGTACATCTCTTGAATCTTATGCATCATCCTAAGTGTCTTGCACACTAAGCTTGCCGGTGCGTGGCAGAAGTTAACCAATTAAGAGAATTCAAATAAGAGAACAGCGTTGTACGTATAGCTCCTAACCAGCTAAGGTCCATCTCACCAATTTAAAAAGAGTTGTCACAAATTTTAGAAATAAAAATACTGGGATTATAAGTCCCAAGTCGTCTCCCAACAAGTTGCAGGAAAGAGTGCTAATTTAGAAAATTTCCAGAAAGTCTAAGTCGGATAATGAGTAATTAAAAGTAATTGTAAATTAAAGCAATTAACTAACAATTATTATTAATATTAAAAGGTCTTGACTAGGGGAATAAATAATTGGAAATTCTATCCTTGTTAGAATCTTCTCAAGTGTAGTGTAAAGAGGTTGTTGTTTCACTTGGTTAACCCTTACTGAATAAGGGAAGGTATAGTGATTGAACTAACTCTTACCCGCAATTCCTAGTCCTCTTCCTTGGGGAGGTCTAGTGTTAGTAGGTATAGAATTAGCCTACAACGTCCAATGTAACTAAGCACTTGAGCATTCCAACTCGAGTGTCTCCTCTTAATTAACCCCCATGTCAAGTGGAATTTTTACTCCATTGACATGGATTTAATAATCATAAAAATATAAGAAGACATAATCGAATAAAATAAAATAGAGAGAATTAAAATTAATTAAAAATAAAAATAACTCTATATATTAATAAACTCAAAATGTAACATACTTAATTGAATATAGTCAATAATCAATTGAAAAGAGTAAAGGATAAAGGAACAAACTAAAGTAGTGTCTTCACGGAGGTAATGGCTCTTCAACATCCACAATCCAAAACAAAAGCATAAACTATCAATGTAACACTAATCTAGATTCAGATCTAAAACTAAAGTAATCCTAATGTGATGAATCTGAATATGTGTGGATGCGTCCTGAGTCTCTGCATATTCCCTTGCTTTATTCTGTGTTTCTGGGCCAAAAATTAGGTTAAAACGCGATCCAAAATTGCCCCCAGCATATTCTGTAATTTCTGCAGATCGCGCAGGTCACGCGTACGCGTCGTCCACGCGTTCGCGTCATTAAGTGATTTTCCTTGCCACGCGTTCGCGTCGTTCACGCGTTCGCGTCATTCGTGCTGATTCCAATCCACGCGTTTCCGTCAGGCACGCGTTCGTGTCACGGCGATTTCTCTATTTTGCACGTTCGCGTGAGCCATGCGCTCGCGTTAGTGTTCGCTGGTCATTTCCTTAGTTTCTTGTGTTCTTTCTGTTTTTGCAAGCTTCCTCTCCATTCTCTAAGCCATTCCTGCCCTATAAAGCCTGAAACACTTAACACACGGATCACGGCATTGAATGGTATAAAGAAGAATAAAAATACATAATTAAAAGATCTCTAGGAAGCAAGTTTTCAACCATGGGGTAATTTTGGGAAGGAATTATAAATACATGCTAATCATATGAATAAGTGGGTAAAGACTTGATAAAACCACACAATTAAACACAATATAAATCATAAAATTATGATTTATCAACCTCCCCACACTTAAACATTAACATGTCCTCATGCTTAGTTGAAGGATATAAAATAGATGAGTAGGAAAATACAAAACTCATGAAATGCAATGCAACCTATATACATGAATGCAACTATATGATTATTGTCTATTTGGTTAAAATAAATAAGTTTTTCAAGACAAACATAAATTTAATTTTTCACTAACTCAATTTATATAGTAAAAATAGGTAACATTGTAAGAAGACAGCTCATGAAAGCAGGGAACATAGAATTAAGCACTGAACCCTCACTGATGGTATATGTGCACTCTAGTCTCTCAAGTGTATAGGGTAATCACTCTACTCTTCTCTAATCATGCTTTCTACATTTTGTTCTTCACCTAACCAATCAATAATATTTAATGTACCAATGCAAACATCATGAGGTCTTTTTAAGGTTGTAATGGGGCTAAGGTAAGGGTAAGGGTATACATATGGCTAAGTGAGCTACAAATTGAATCTTTAATTAACGTAAGCTTTCACCTAACATACATACACTTTATATAACTCTAGAATCATGCCTAGATACCCAAAAATTCCCACTTTTGCATTACATACTCATGCATCAACCTTCTTTTAATTTTTATCACATATGCATTGATCTTTGAACTTAGCTTATCTTAGAATTGGGGTAATTTTGTCCCCTTATTTATTTATTTATTTATCGAATAAATTTTTTTTGAACATGAAAATAAACATAGCTTATCAATGCACATGGATTTTTTAATTTTTTTGAAGTTTCACATGAGTAGGTACCCAAATTCCCATTATTTTATCATGACACATTCCATTATTAACCCATGTTCCCACAATTTTCCCATACTTAATTAACACACAATTTCTATCTTAAGCTAACTAAAGATTCAATTGAGATAGTTAATTCTTTTTCTGCTTAAGGCTAGTAATGTGGTAAAATATAGAACAATTGGGATAAAAAGGCTCAAAGTAGCTAACAAAGGTAATTTAAAGGGTAGGCTTATTTGGGATAAGTGAGCTAAAATCAAATAATGGCCTCAATCATATGCATGCATATAAATACATTAAACATTGGACATATAGGATGAAACAAAATAAAGATTACAATCATAGAGAGGTAAACACACAAGAATAAAATATTTATGGTTAAATAATGTAACCATATAATTAAGCTCAAATCTCATAGGTTGTGTGTTCTTAGCTTTTTAAACTATGTTCCAAATATAACTTCAAACAAATTTAACACAAGTTTTGATTTTAAATTAGTGAAATTTTTCAAAAAGTAGGGTCTTAGAAGAAACTTATTAATTTTCAATCAAGTAGAACATGCATGCAATTAACCTATTACTATACAATTTATTCTATCTAAACAAAAGAAAAATTAACTAAATATCCTATTTTATTGGTGTTTAGGGAAGAGAATTTACCTTCGGACGTCAGGTACTGACCGACCTCCCCACACTTAAGGCTTTGCAGCGTCCTCGGTGCCATCTGTCAGGAAAAAGGGGGGCTGGTAGCAGTATCTCCACCATCGGGACCGTCATGGCTCCCTGTGCTGGTAAATAAAGTGGAGTCCGGGGTGTCTGGATCTTTGTCAGGTCTGTAGTTTCCCATAAGTAGCTCCTTGAGGTATGTGAATCGGTGCTGGTGACGGCGCTCTCTTAGCTTCGCTTTGTGTTTCTGCTGATCCAACCTTTCAAATATTTGATGGAGCAGTTGGTTTGTTGTGGGTGCTTGTGGTGTGGAACAAGAGGGGATGTCTTCTGCTGGTTCTGTGCTCCGGTTGATAGTGGCTGCTGGAAGTCTGATATATTTCCCGTTAGGGACGTATTGATAATCTCGTGGGATCATGGCCTTGGTATCCTCAGCTCTATAGGAAACTCCGGCTACTGAGACTAGATCTGAAACCAAAGCGGAGAAAGATAAGTTGCCCGCAATTTGTACGTGTCCCATAGCATGCCGAATGTGTCTTGGTAAATTGAAGTGTTGGTCTGTAACGATACACTAGAGTAAAACAGCCATGTCTGCAGTGAAAGAGGATTCATGTGTGCTTGGAAAGATGTAATGGGACATGATTTGTGCCCATACTCGAGCTTCCAAAGTAAGTGCTGAAGCCAATATGCCCTTAGGTCAGGAACGATGGTATCCGTAGAGACATAGGCTGCCAGGTAGTGCGATAACTCTGAGAACGGCGTCCCAGTCAAATTGGTATGTCTGGCGCTTGAGTGAGGCTTCTTGGAATGCGTCCAATCCTTCTGGAGCAGGGGGAAGATCTAAAGCTTGTTGAATAGCCTCTTCAGTTATGGGGACTTGCTTCTGACGGACGTGGACAGACTGGATGGTTGGCATGTGAAAGTTGGAGTAGAATTCTACTACCCATGAAAGATTAACCTGCCGTGGCTGTCTCCGTAGGAATTCCCATTGTCTTCGCTCAATGCGGGGCTCAACATAGTCAGCAATGTGGGTTGGGAGGATAAAAAGGTGCTCATTGTTATAGTTCCTTGCTGCCAGGATGGGGAACATCTGCTCACAATAGCGGTTAGAAAATCGCGCAGTGTCCTTAGCTGGAAAAGCTTTTTCTTTTTCTTCGACCTTGATGATCCTCTTGATTCATTTTGTTGAGGGTGTCACCGCTGTTGAAGATGGCTCTGCCACTAATGCTCTTTTTGTTCCTCTCCTTGCTGGTGGTTTGGGAGTAGCTTTCTCCTTGCATTTCTTGGTGGCCATCCTGAAAAAGGAAAGAGAAAGTAATATGCAAAGCTAAGGGTTCGAGCAAGGGAGCGAACATTATGGTTGATAATCAATGCACGGTAAAGAGGGATGTCGTTAACACATGGTCTAGACTACATGTGAAAAGTTCATCAAAGGTAATATAGCAAGTGCATGTGATGGCAATTGAACGCGAGATGTTTATTGGCATGCCAGCAAAGGCATGAGTAGCATAGATCAAGCATTCAATGTCCAAGTTAGATTACCAAGTCATTCAAACTGACAATCTGTTTCTATTGACAATTAAATTAAATTAATAAAATATAAAAGGGGTTTTGTGAAAAACAGGCATTAAAGGAGTAGAGTTGAGTAATTTAGAATAATGCACAATGCCATACGAGCTTTTTCACAAACACTTAGCATGCATGGTAAATATGATGTTGAAAATATAAGATAGAACATGCAAGCAACCCTTTAAAAGGTAATATTAATTGTCAAACAATTCCATAATAATTCACAAGCAAAATATAGAAATAAATAATGACCCAAATAAATTTCCAACACCAATCAAAGGAATAAAAAGAAGGAAAATAAAATATAGATAACGAAAATAAAAAGAAAAATAAATAAGAAAACATGAATAAAAGAAAAAGAATAATAACGAAGAAGTGTAGAAGGAAGAAGAAAAGAACCTTGATAATGGATGTGAAAAAGAGAAAGGGAGAAAGTGAAAAGTGAGAAAGAATAGAGAAGGAAGAAGAGGGAAGAAAGAAATAATAAGGGAAAAGAAAAAATAAGGATTTCGGGAAGAAAAGATAAGATATTTTGGCTGATGTGGATAATCTGTGCGCCGCATGTGACGCGGACGCGTGGGTCACACGATCGCGTGGTGTGTTGTTTTTGTCAAGTGACACGGACACGTGGGTCACGCAGTCGCGTGACTTGATTTGTGCGAATGGCATGAGAGCAGCTGCGCGTTCACGCAACTCTCTGTTTCAAACTCATTTTCCAAATTTTAGGGTGACGCGATCGCGTGATTGACGCGATCGCGTGTATGGCCATGTTTGGAGGACGATGCGGCCGCGTGGGGTACGCGGTCGCGTGATGGGGCTGGTGCTTCTAGCATCATTCCAGCCCAGCTCCATCATAACTTGCTGCCATACACCTCTTCTACGTCGATTTTTAGGGTCACGCGTTCACCTGAGTGATGCGGACGCGTGGGAAGGTTATTTCGCAAACGATGCAGCCATGTCATTGACGTGGTCACGTGGGATGATTGTGCCTAGGGCACGCCTCCAGCCACGCTCTCGTGTGACTCTCTGTCCAATTCTCTTTTTTTCAAAACGCACTGGTGACGCAGACGCGTCAACGCTTACACGTCGCGTGCTTGCTTTTTTTTTTTTTTTGAAAATAAGATATGCAGAATGCTAATGCAAATGAAAACTATATGTAGCTACATGCAGGGATTGTGAGAAGAGCCATTAACATTATAAAAATAAAATAAAGCAAAAATAAAGCTGAGACTGAAACGGAACGATCATACCATGGTGGGTTGTCTCCCACCTAGCACTTTGCTTTTACGTCCTTAAGTTGGACGCTCGTTAGGCTCATTCTGCTTCTATCGGTGGGTCTTCTAAGAGGAAGACCTCTAGTTCCTTACGATTCTTCATCTTCTCACCATGGTAAAGCTTCAGGTGATGTCCATTGACCTTCAGAAATTTGTAGCTAGTAGGATGACGCAGGTGGAAAACTCCGTATGGCTCTACCTTCTCTACTCTGTAGGGGCCTTCCCATCTTGATCTCAGTTTACCTGGCATAAGCCTCAGTTTGGAGTTATATAGAAGAACTAACTCCCCTGGTCTGAATTCTCTCCTTTTTATATGCTTGTCGTGGACAGCCTTCATTTTCTCCTTGTAACGTTTGGAGTTGTCATATGCTTCTAGGCGGAGGTTCTCTAGTTCTGCTAGTTGCAATTTTTTTCAGCACCAGCTTTCGTAAGATTCATGTTGCACTCCTTCATAGCCCAGAAAGCCTTGTGTTCTACCTCCACCAGAAGGTGGCAAGCCTTTCCGTATACTAAGCGGAAGGGGCTCATCCCAATGGGTGTCTTGTACGCTGTTCTATATGTCCAGAATGCATCTTGTAGCCTGGCACTCCAGTCCTTCCTATGAGGTTTTACTATCTTTTCCAGAATACGCTTGATTTCTCTGTTAGAGACTTCTGCTTGCCCATTTGTCTGGGGATGATAAGATGTTGCTACTTTGTGAATTATCCCATGCTTCTTGAGTAATCCTGTTAGTCTCCTATTACAAAAATGGGTGCCTTGATTGCTCACGATTGCTAGTGGTAATCCAAACCGACAGATAATATGATTTCTAACAAAGAAAACAACAGTGTTAGCATCATCGGTACGGGTAGGAATTGCTTTCACCCATTTAGAAACATAATCTACAGCTAACAGTATATAAAAGTAACCATTAGAATTTGGAAATGGACCCATGAAGTCAATGCCCCAAACGTCAAAAATTTCACAGAAAAGCATAATCTATTGAGGCATCTCATCCCTCTTGGATATATTACCAAACCTTTGGCATGGGGAACAAGATTTACAAAATTCAGCAGCGTCTTTAAAAAGAGTAGGCCACCAGAATCCACAGTCTAGAATTTTTCTAGCTGTTCTCTGAGGGCCAAAATGTCCTCCACTCTCAGATGATTGGCAAGCCTCTGAAATGGACGGGAATTCTGATTGAGGCACACACCGTCTAATTACCTGGTCAGCACCACATCTCCATAGATATGGATCATCCCATATATAATATTTTGACTCACTTTTCAGCTTGTCTCTTTGATGCTTAGTAAAATTTGGAGGAAAAGTGTGGCTAACTAGATAATTAGCTACAGGCGCATACCAAGGAACTACTTCAGATACTGCTTGTAAGCTATCAAATGGGAAATTATCATTTATAAGTGTGGAGTCATACTTAATGTGCTCAAGACAACTCAGGTGGTCTGCCACTAAATTCTGGTTACCACTCCTATCTTTAATTTCTAAATCAAATTCTTGCAGTAGCAGTATCCAACGTATTTGTCTTGGTTTGGACTCTTTTTTAGCTAATAAATATTTTAGAGCTGCATGGTCTGAGTACACTACTACCTTAGTACCAAGTAAATAGGCTCAGAATTTATCCAGAGCAAAAACAATAGCAAGAAGCTCTTTTTCAGTAGTAGTATAATTAGATTGAGCAGCATCTAAAGTTTTAGATGCATAAGCGATTACAAAAGGATCCTTACCTTCGCGCTAAGCCAGCGCCGCTCCTACTGCATGGTTGGAGGCGTCACACATAATTTCAAATGGCTGGCTCTAGTCTGGTCCTCTCACAATCAGAGCTTGAGTCAGGGCGATCCTCAACTTATCAAATGCTTGCATACAGCTCTCACTGAACTCGAACTCAATGAGATTCTGGAGTAATCTGGATAAAGGCAATGCTACCTTACTGAAGTCCTTAATAAATCTTCTATAAAAACCTGCATGGCCAAGGAACGAATGGACTTCCCTTACGGAAGAGGGGTAAGGTAAACTAGAAATAACATCCACCTTTGCTGGATCTACAGAAATGCGAGTATTAGACACAACATGTCCTAGTACAATTCCTTGTCTTACCATAAAGTGACATTTTTCAAAATTCAATACAAGGTTTGTACTAACACACCTGTCAAATACTCTAGATAAACTATCCAAGCAAAGGCTAAATGAATCACCATATACATTAAAATCATCCATAAAAACCTCCATACAGTTCTCAATAAGGTCTGAAAAGATACTCATCATGCATCTTTGGAAAGTAGCTGGCGCATAACACAAGCCAAAAGGCATTCTTTTATAAGCATACGTTCCAAAGGGATATGTAAAAGTGGTCTTCTCCTGATCTTCAGGAGCTATATGAATTTGAAAGTATCCTTATAGCCATCTAAAAAACAATAATGAGATTTACCTGACAGGCAATCAAGCATTCGATCAATGAATGGCAAGAGGTAATGATCCTTGCAAGTGGCTTGGTTGAGACGCCTATAGTCAATGCAAACTCTCCATGAATTCTGCACTCTAGTTGTCAGGAGCTCTCCATGCTCATTTCTTACTGTTGTGACTCCAGACTTCTTAGGCACTACTTGTACTGGGCTGACCCATTCACTATCTGAGATCGGGTAAATAATATTTACTTCAAGTAGACTGGTCACTTCCTTCTTGACAACTTCTAAGATGGTGGGATTCAATCTTCTTTGAGGTTGACGAACAGGCTTTGCTCCCTCTTCTAAGAATATTCTGTGCTCACAAATTTGGGGACTGATGCCTACTATATCCGCCAAGCTCCATCCTATTGCTTTCTTATGTTTTCTTAGCACACTCAGTAGCTGTTCTTCTTGTTGAGAAGTGAGTTCCTTTGCAATGATAACTGAGAACTTTTGCTTGTCCTCAAGGTAAGCATGCTTGAGGTGTGGAGGAAGGGGCTTTAATTCTAATTTTTGCTCATAGCTAGGCTCTAGATCATCCGAGGCTGGTAATAATGGTAAAGTATTCTCATTGTTTTCAGAAAGTGTCCCCACACTTGGACCCTGCTCCATGTACTTCTCTTCTAATCCTTCCTGGTGAACTTCAGCTACAGTTTCATCAATAATGTCGCACCGGAAGATAGAATGATCTTCCGGAGGGTGCTTCATAGCTTTGTTTAAACTGAAACTCACTGTTCTGCCATCTATCTCAAAGGAGTATGTTCCTGAGAATGCATCCAGCTTGAACTTTGAAGTTTTCAGGAATGGTCTTCCAAGCAGTATTGATGATGGTCTTCCTGAGTCATTAGGGGGCATTTCCAGGATGTAGAAATCAATGGGAAATGTGAGCCCCTTAATGCTCACTAATACATCTTCAGCAATTCCAACTACTGTAATAATGCTTTTATCTGCTAACATAAAACGAGCTGCAGACCTTTTTAAGGGAGGGAGCCTCAAAGTATGATATATAGACAAAGGCATTATCCTAACACACACTCCTAAATCACACATACAGTTAGAAAATATCACACCTCCAATGGTACAGTTAACCAAACATGGACCTGGATCACTACATTTTTCAGGTATACCTCCCATTAAAGCAGATATAGAACTACCTAAAGGAATAGTTTCTAATTCATTAATCTTATCTTTATGTATGCACAGATCCTTTTGAAACTTTGCGTATTTAGGTACCTGTTGAATAACATCAAAAAGGGGAACAGTTACCTCGACCTTTTTGAATATTTCTATCATTTTGGGATCAAGTTCCATCTACTTTCTGGGCTTCCTTACAAGTTACGGAAAGGGAATAGGATGGGCGCGATTTGCAGCTTCTGCATCCCTTGGTGCTTCAATCTGTGGTTTAGCTTCCTCTTCTTCAACTATGTCTTGTACGTCCTCTTCCTCTTCAGCATCTTCCACTTCCACCACATCTTCTGCTGGCACGTGTTCTGGTGGGCTTGGCTCCTCATGGTTCCTCTCCTATAAGGTGGTTCTTGACCTCAAAGTGATGGCATTGATGTCACCTTTGGGATTAGGCAATGGTTGAGAAGGAAATCCACTGGATCTTGAAGGTTGATGTGTGGAATTAAGTGATGAATCCATCAGACGAGAGCTTGTAAAGTGGCAGTCAAGCCATTCAGACTAGAGTTCAGCTACGCCTGCATGTCTTGTTATCCTTGCGCAAGAGAATGGAGCATCTCGTCATTTGATGAGGAATTAGAATAGGTGATCTGAGGAACTTGTTGTTGGTTGTGCTGGGTTCCTTGTGATTGTCTTAGGTGAGGTGCTCTATAAGGTTGGTTCTGATTCTGCTGTCTGTTGTTGTTATTGTTATTCCACCTCTGGTTTCCATTATTGTCTCTTCCTCCTCTATAATAGTTGTCCCTTGGTGCACGAAATTGTGATCATCAATGGCGCCAACAACTTGGTACGCACAATTGTAATCTCAACTCTTTGTCACAACTCCGCACAACTAACCAGCAAGTGCACTGGGTCGTCCAAGTAATAAACCTTACGTGAGTAAGGTCGATCCCTCGGAGATTGTCGGCTTGAAGCAAGCTATGGTCATCTTGTAAATCTCAGTCAGGAAGATTCGAATGGTTATGGGGAATTGATAATTAAAAGATGAATAAAACATAAAATAGGATAGAGATACTTATGTAATTCATTGGTGAGAATTTCAGATAAGCGTATGAAGATGCTTTGTTCCTTCTGAACCTCTGGTTTCCTATTGCCTTCTTACAATCATTCATACTCCTTTCAATGGCAAGCTTTATGTTGGGTTTTACCATTGTCAATGGCTACCTCCCGTCCTCTCAGTGAAAATGGTCCAAATGCGCTGTCACCGCACGGCTAATCATCTGTCGGTTCTCGATCATGTTGGAATAGGATCCATTGATCTTTTTGCGTCTATCACTACGCCCAACACTCGTGAGTTTGAAGCTCGTCACACTCATCCCTTCCCAGATCCTACTTGGAATACCACAGACAAGGTTTAGACTTCCCGGATCTCAGGAATGGCCGCCAATAATTCTAGCCTTTACCACGAAGGTTCTAATCGAGATTAGAAACCCAAGAGAATATACTCTAGCTGTCGTCCAATGACTATGTTGAACATCATGTAGATCGCTTTGTGGTTGTCAAGCATGCGACCTTGGCTAAGCGAGTAACGAAGATTGGGTGATTGTCACGGGTCACCCCTTCATTCTGACTTAACTGAATTAAGAACGAGAGTATATCTTGGAGAAGAAGTAGGCGTGAATTGAATAGAAAAATAGTAGTAATTGCATTAATTCATGAAGAACAGCAGAGCTCCACACCTTAATCTATGGTGTGTAGAAACTCCACCGTTGAAAATACAAAAGTGATAATAGTGGTCATTGGCTTCGGCCCCAGAGAGGGAACCAGAAGAACCAAGATGAAAATACAATAGTAAAAGGTCCTATTTATAGAGAACTAGTAGCCTAGGGTTTACATAAATAAGTAATTAATGCAGAAATCTTCTTCCAGGCCCACTTGGTGTGTGCTTGGGCTGAGCTTTGAAGCTTTCACATGTAGAGATTTTTCTTGGAGTTAAACACCAGCTTTTTGACGAATGCCCCAGCGGTGTATTGGTAGATTTCTCTTTAATAACACCTCGTCGTGAGTATAGCTCTACCAACAACAATCCTCGGGGGGTCAAATTTAGAAGAGGGATTTGGTTGTCACAAGTTCAACCCCAATAGAAATAACCAAAGTATTCAAACCTCGGGTCGTCTCACAAGGAATGGGCAAACATGTGCTTCGACATTGGTTAGAAATCCGGGGTTGTGAGTTATGAGCATGAAAATAAATGGAAATCTTATCAAGCAAGTAATCTTAAATTGCAATAAACTAATTCAACTACCTACGCAAAACTTGAGCAATTAAAATGGACAAGCAATGTTCTACTTAATTTTACTTTAAACCAAACAAGTAACTATGACTAAGGCAATTGAAATTGGAAATTGGTTTTCAAACATGAATAACAAAAGCAACTCTTGACTAGGTATGGGAATTGGGATCACAATCCTTGTCCAACAACTATATCTTGACAATTATGAAGAACCAAGCTCATTAAGTCTACCCCCAAAGTCTACTCCTAGACTTGAGGTATGTCAAATGGCTTTGGCCACATCAACCCATAAGTCCCAACCTACCTACTAATTAAATTAGTAGTGGGTTGGCGTCAATGAGTATCAAATTGACCACCAAGGGCTCCGAAATCATCAAATCTATTAGACCCAATGACTCAAGTTTACCCAATTCCCTTGACCTAGGCCAAGAGTGGAAAAGACTACTCCATAATAAAAGTAAACAATTCATCAAACACTTGGTAAGCATTAATGAAAGACATGTTCAAAATAGCAATTAAATTGAATTCCACAAATACCCACTAACAATTATCAACATACAATTATGTAATCAACAAGATTAAACATAGAAATCATCAATGCAACATCAACAAGTCAAGATTCACAACATTCATGAAATGGGTATAAAATGACAATTGACAAGAATCATAAAACTATCACTAAATGTAAGCAAGATTGTAACAAGGAATTCAAATTGAACAATTAAAACTGTAATTAACAAGATCTAATTCACAAATCAACAAGGAAAGATCAAAATGGAAACTAGATCTAGAGAGGAACAAGGGTTTCTCTCTCTAGAATAACCAAAGAACCAAAAACTAGCTAAAATTGTGTCCTAGTGTAAAATGAGTCATCTCTCTTTTTCCCCTAGCATCCTTGGGTCTTTTCCATGCAGAAACAGCTTGAATTTGGGCCTCCTTGGCCTCAGAAATCGCCAGGCACGATTTCTCTTAATGAGGTCACGTGCAGCTTCCCACGCGTGCGCGCCATGCGTGCGCGCGCGCCGATTACTTTTGTGATCCACGCGTGCGCGCCAGTTGCGCGTGCGCGTCGATAGGAATCTTCCAATCTGCGCGAATGCGTCCATCCTTTCGCGCCGCTTCCAGCCAATCCCATCCACGCATGCGCATGGAGTGCGTGGATGCGCCAATGCTGCTGCTCCAAAGACTTCAATTCTTCATGTTCCTCCCTTTTTGTACATGCTTTCTCCATCTCTCCTAAGTCATTCCTACCCTATAATTCCTGAAATTACTCAACAAAAACATCACGGCATCGAATGGCAATAGAAGATGATTAAAATATGACAAATTCAAGGCAAAATAAGCATGTTTTTCATCATAGAGTAATATTGGGAAGTGAACACAAAACCATGCAATTCTTGTGAATAAATATGAGAAATATTGATAAAATCTCCCAAAATAAGCGCAAGATAAACCACGAAATCGGGGTTTATCAAATCTCCCCACACTTATTCCAAGCATGTCCTCATGCTTAAAATAAAAAGACCAAAGATTATGATGGGAAAGGATTTATGAAATGCTAAGTACCTAAACGGATGCATGCAACTAATGTAAAATCATCTACCTACTTGGTCAAAAGTGAATCCATCCTTCAAGAATACATGTGAGCATATAGGATGAAAATAGTATGCAATTCATGAATCCTACCAAATTGAACATCACCATGGAGTGCATATAACTTGCTAAACGAACGCTTGTGAAAGCCGGGAGCAAGCATTGAGCCTCGAACCCTCACCGGAAGTGTATCTGCTCTATTCGCTCAAGTGTATAGGGTTCATCACTCAATCTCCTCCTAATCATGCTTTCCAAGCTTTGTCTTTCATCTAATCAATCAACAATTACTTAATGCATGCTTACAAGTATCATGTGGTCTTATTCATGGGTTGTAATGGGGCCAGGGTGAAGGTAAGGATGTATATGGCTAAGTGGGCTTAAAATTTGAGTCCTTGATCAACCTCGGATTCCACTAGACACCTAAAATAACCTATACAACTACAATACATTCCTAGCTACCCTTGAATTTTACCCTTTTTGCATACTCATGCATCCTTTTCAATCCACCTACTATATGCATTGTTTTTATTACTTTATCTTGGGGCATTTTTGTCCCCTTTCATTGCTTTCTTTCTCTCTTTTTTTTTTTTTTTTTTTTTAACAATATCATCATCCCCTTTTCTTTGGGGTATCTTTGTGAACCAAAGTGTCAATGCATACGGTGTAATCATTTAGCACATGAGTATGTTCCCAAGATCCTAGAATTTTCAATTACACTACAATTACATGCCTATATACCTACCCGAATTTCAAAAGTATACCCCTCCTATTTGAATGATACACATCCTAACTCACCTAAGCTAATCAAGGATTCAAATTCAGGGACATTCATGGTTTTTCACTTAGGATTGTTGATGTGCTCTGTTTAAGAACAAGAGGGTTTATCAAAGGCTCAAAATTGGTTAGCAATGGTAGATATAAGGGTTAAGGCTATTTGGGAAAAGTGACTGTTGAAATGATGGCCTCAATCATGCAAATGTATTCATACACAAAGCAATGGACATATAGAATTAGACAAAGCAAGGATCACACTCATAGAGAGAGATATGCACACAAGAATGGAAATAATGGTTAAAAGATGTAACCATGCAATAGGCTCAAAACTTTCTTGCTTGTGTTCTTAACTCAATCACTATGTTCCAAAATACATTCTTAAAGCAAGTTTGTTGCAGAAATTTTCAAAATTTTGGTAGGTCACCCAGAACACAGTTTCTTGAAAAGAAAGTTATTGTTTTGACCAAGTAACTCTATAGAAACTAACCATCATGCAAAGAGTATTTACAAGCAAGACTAACTACACATGCAATATAAAAAAAAGAAGAAAGATAAATCCATGGGTATTGAGGAGAAGAGAGTGTTACCCATGGAGATTGGTTGAACGACCTCCCCACACTTTAGAATTTAGCACGGCCCTCCGTGCTGCGAATGATACGCAAGGGACGGTCGGGACCGGAGTCTTCACTATCCCCTCCATCAGAACTTTCATCGCTTGGGTTCGAGGTGGATGTGAATATCTCAGGTTCCTCCATGCTAGGGGCAACACAATGCAGAAGTTTCTTGATGTAAGTATATCGGTGGTGGTTACGCCTCTCATATCTATCAAGCTTCCGGTGAAGATCTTCTATCCTTTGATGTGCGGATCTCAGTGGTGGTGATGATGAGCTAGAAGGAAAAAGAAGTGGCGGGGCCATGTCGAGGCTTGGTTTGTTCATGGGAAGATATAGGTATTTTTCGCTTGGGACCACATCGCCCTTAGCCGGAACCATAATCTTCTTATCCTTGGCTTCCCAAGAAACACCCGCAGCAGCAACTAAGTCAGATACCAAAGCTAGAAATGGCAGGTTACCCCGGTCGTGAACTTGACTCATTGCTTGCTTGATAAGAGGTGGGATGTTCACCGGCTTCTCAGTGAGAATACACCAAACAAGCAAGGCAAGGTCCGCCATGATGGACGACTTGTGAGTGCTAGGTAGCACATCATGAGACAGGATCTGGGCCCAAGCTCTAGCTTCCACAGTGAGGAAGCGAGCGTCAATACTCTTGGGCCTCATCCGCAGTCGACCTTGGATCCAAAAAGATTCTGGCTCAGCAATGACTCGGAGGATCGAGTCGCAATCAAATCCATACTCTTCTCGCTGACGTAGGACTTTTTGGTAGCCATCCATGGCACCTGGCACTGGTAAAACATTAAGTACTTGCTGAATAGCCTCTTCTGAAACTGAGACTTGCTTACGGCGCACGTATACTGATTGAAGAGAGGGAAGGTGGTAGTTAGTATAAAATTCTTCCACCCAAGAGAGGTTGATTTCTCTTGGTTTCCTCAAGAGAAACTACCATCCTCGCTATTCAATTCGGGGCAGAATATAAGGAGCAACTTTGTCCAGCGGAGCTAGTAGATGCTCAGGATGATAGTTCCTTACGGCTATGGAAGGGAACTTAAGTTCACAGAAGCGGTTGGGGAAACTTGAAGAGTCTCTTGCCGGTTTTCCCTTGTCATTCTCATCAATAGGAGCGGGTGTCTTTCCGTTCTTTGATAAGGGTTTGGCTCATATTGAAGAACGCGCCTTAGAATTTGATTTTTGGGGTGCCCTCTTTGTGGCCGGTTTCCTTGGAGCTATCTCTTTGCCTTTCTTGGTGGCCATCCTAAAAAGTAAGAGAAAGAAGGAAAACATTAAACCCAAGAAACAAATTGACGAAAACATGCAAGTGACTTGTAATGCCCATGACGAATATGAAAGCAAGAGGTATGTCACTTGTTATGGGATACAAGAGAAAGTAGGACATGCAAAAGGCATGAGAAGAGTAGTCCCAAGCATCCTTAATAAAAAGCAAGTCATGTTCAATTAATATGGAATTGGTAAGTATAAACTTGAAACACACAAATTAGACTCAATGCATTCAAGAAGAAACAAGTGAATGAGGAGGGAGCACCCAATTGAAAGTACATGGCTAGATTGAGCCAAAATGGTATGTGTGCATTTCCTCGAACACTTGGCGTGCAATAATCAAGCAATGAGCGATTATGAGATACCAAACCAATTCAAAGCCCAAAATAGAACATCAACCGTCAAATAAACATCACACAATGGTAAAAGAGTGACAAAAGATCTAGTAATGCAACTTAAGTTCAAATTCAACATTCATGGAGAAATAAAGAAAAGAGAGGGAAAACAAGCAAACAAAAACAAGAAACATCATCATCAAGTAAAAGAGAAACTAAGTAAGGCAACAAGAAGTATCTACTTAGAAGAAATAGCATAAGAAAAAGTGGAAGTAAAAGAAAGGAAGAAGTTAAACCTTGAAGAGTATGAAAAAGCAAGGTTGAATCTTCTTTTGCGAAGATGAGAGAGGAAATAGGAGAAGTGTAGCGCCACCGGAAAAGGGTGGTTGTCACCGGTGAGTGGCCGGAGACAATGGTGGTGGTTTGTGGAAGAAGAAGAAGAAGAGAAGAGAAATGATGAAGAGAGTGGGAGAATGAACTAAGAAAGAAAAAGAAGTGTGAGTGGGAAAGGAAGTGAAACAGCACGAAGTATAAAACTGACTCGCGCAACTGGCGCGCGCGCGCAAGGTGCGCTAACGCATCGGTGAAGGTATTAGCTTAGGGCCCATGCGCGTCAGTGGCGTGCGCCACGAGAGGTATTGTGCCCTAGGCATAAAAGTGGCACAAACCTGGCTCAAGTCTCTGGTTTTTGTACCAGGGTGACCCAGGGAGGCATGCGCGCGAACGCGCACCATGTGCGGACGCGTCAGTTTCGGCACAAAGTTGGCCCAATCGTGGCACAACTCTCTGGTTTTTGTACCAGAGACTTCACATAGCCCCATCGGCGCGCGCGCGCACTGTGCGCTTGCGCCTCGATGGTCAACTGGCAATGGTGCGCGCAGGCGGCATGTACACGAACGCGTGGGTGCCTGGCGCGAGTTGGGCACAAAGTTGGCCTGACTCTCGGGTTTCTAGCCTGAAAATGGGAATTCGCAACCGGCGCGCGCGCGCACTGTGCGCTTGCGCGTCGATGCCCTTTTTCAAAGAAAATTTTTTGTTTTCTTTATCTCTTTTCACAACCTATCTATATGAACATTCTACCTATTTAACAGAATCAACAAAGCCAGCATTCCTAAGCACTCAATCAATCATCAAAAGATCATAAAATTCAAAGAACTAAAGATACTAAAGATGGTATAAACAAGGAAGATCTTACCACGGTGGGGTGCCTCCCACTAAGCACTTTTCTTTAACATCCTTAAGTTGGACGGTCCTCTTCTTAAGCTTCATCTCTACCTGGTGCATCCTCCAATATGTACACCTCTAGCTCCCTTGGAGGTTTGCAATCATGATATTTCTTCACTCTATGCCCATTCACCTTGAAAGTTGCTTCACTTTTGGGATCAAACAATTCCACTACTCCGTAGGGCTTCATTTCTTTCACGTTAAAAGCTCCTTCCCATCTAGAACGGAGTTTGCCAGGCATAAATCGGAGCCTTGAGTTGTAGAGGAGGACTTCATCTCCTTCTTTAAAGTCCTTCTTCCGAATGTGATGGTCATGGAATGCTTTAGTCTTTTCCTTGTAAATTCGGGCATTCTCATATGACTCGTTCCTCAAACACTCAAGCTTTTCTAGTTGTAACTTCCTAGCTTCACCTGCCTTGGCTAAATCCATGTTGCACTGCTTTACTGCCCAATATGCTCGATGCTCAATCTCCACCGGAAGATGGCATGCCTTACCATAGACGATCCGGAAGGGACTCATCCCTATCGGAGTCTTGTAGGCCGTTCTGTATGCCCATAGTGCATCTCCTAACCGGAGGCTCCAATCCTTTCTTTGTGGATTGACCACTTTTTCCAAGATTCTCTTGATTTCCCGGTTGGACACTTCCGCTTGCCCATTTGTTTGCGGATGATAAGCAGTAGCAACCTTATGCGACACTCCATAGCGCTTGAGCAATGCTTCTACCTTCCTGTTACAAAAGTGGGATCCTTGGTCGCTCACGATTGCTCGTGGCGACCCATAACGGCATACAATGTGATTCCTAATGAAAGAAACAATGGTATTGGTGTCGTCAAGGCGGGTAGGCATGGCCTCCACCCACTTTGACACGTAGTCAACCGCTAACAGAATGTATAGATACCCACTAGAGTTAGGAAACGGTCTCATAAAGTCAATGCCCCATACATCAAATATCTCACAGAATAACATAGGTTGCTGAGGCATTTCATCCCTTTGGGATGTGTTTCCTGACTTCTGACACTGATGGCAAGACACACACAACCGGTTAGCATCCTTGAATAAGGTTGGCCACCAGAATCCACAATCCAACACCTTTTTAGCAGTCCTTTGTAGGCCAAAGTGGCCACCACAGTCGGACGAATGACAAGCTTCCAGAATTGGTTGGAATTCGGATTCCGGGACACACCTTCGGATTACTTGGTCTACACCTCTCTTCCACAAGTGAGGGTCATCCCAAATATAGTATACACTACTAGTGAGGGTTCGATGCTCGATTCTTTGTTCCAGGCTTTCATGAGCTATTTTCTTCTGCAAGTCTGTTTGTACTTCATTTTTATGATTTGAATTAGTGAAATCCAGTTCATGTATGTTCTTAAAATATTTGTTTACTTTTAACCAAGTAGGTAGAAACATTCTGCATATAGTTGCATTCATACAGATAGGTTGCATTTCATGCATTCTACCATTCCTCTTCATCTTTATAGCTTCTCTTGAGCTTAGCATAAGGACATGCTATTGTTTAAGTGTGGGGAGGTTGATAAACCACTATTTTATGGTTTATCTTGTACTCAATTGAGTGGTTTTTATCAACTCTTTACCCACTTATTCATCCTCTCTTATTACCATTAGATGCCTTGATATGTGTGTTAAGTATTTTCAGAGATTACAGGGCAGGAATGGTTCAGAGGATGGAAAGGAAACATGCAAAAGTGGAAGAAATACAATAAGTTGGAGAAATTGCTAAGCTGTCTAGCCTGACCTCTTCGCACTCAAACGGCTATAACTTTAGCTACAGAGGTCCAAATGACGCGCTTTCGATTTGATATATAATATGCCATAGTTGCCCTGACGCTAGGCGACGCGAATGGGTGATCCACGCGAACGCGTCGCATCTGCGAACTTCAATCCATGCGGCCGCGTGGACGACGCCTCCGCGTCACTTGCCCGCGACCTGGACGTAACAGAAATCGCAGGGAGCGATTTCTGGGCTGATTTTGACCCAGTTTTCAGCCCAGAACACACAGATTAGAAGCTATAAAGTGGGGGAATGCATCCATTAAGAGGGAGCTCGCATTTTTTACTACTTTCCATGATTTAGATTTAGTTTGAGAGAGGTTCTCTCCTCTCTCTCTCTCTTAGGATTAGGATTTATGACTTCTCTTAGTTTTTAAGAGTGACTCTCGATCCAGGTTTAGCATTTACTTTAATTAATGTTTCTATGCTACTTTTACTTTAATGCTTTTATTCGTATCTATAACTGTTGCCAACTTGACTTATGAACCCTTTCCATGTTATGATTTGAATTAATGATTATTTGAGGTATTTCAGTTATTGATTGCTTTCTCTATAATTTGTGTTACCATTGCTTTCCATCTGAGGACATTTTTATTCCAGCAATTTTACTTTTTCCCCTTTTGGTCTTGGTTCAGAAATCAGTAACTCAACATTATCAAACTGAACATAACTGATAATCGCTATCTTGCTAATTGAACTTAACTTCAATAATCCCAGCTTTTTCTTAGGAATTAAATAGGATTCGAAGGTCAAACTAATTAGTCCCTTGACTTTCCTTTGCTTTAGTAAAGGTTAACTAAGTGGAATTTAGATTCAACTTTCATTATTGTAGAGAGAGATAACTAAGTTGGACTTCTAATTTCTCTTACCTTGCCAAAAGTTGCTTTACAGTATTTATTTATTTCAATTGCCATCTACTTTACTTGTCATTCAAATCACTTGCTTCTCACCTTCTAAACCCCAATTACAACCTTTATAGCCAATAATAAGAACATACTTCCTTGCAGTTCCTTGAGAAGACGACCCGAGGTTTAAATACTCGGTTAACAATTTTTAAGGGGTTTGTTACTTGTGACAATGAAAACGTTTGTACGAAGGGATTTCTGTCGGTTTAGAGACTATATCTACAACGCGACTGTTTTTATGAACTTCTTTACTGGCAAAAATCCTAACGTCAAAATGGCGCCATTGCCGGGGAACTGCTAACGTGTGCCTTATTATTGGTTATTGTAAATATTTTTCTTTTACTTGTTTATTTATTTTTGTTTTTCCTTTTTATCTCTATTTGCTACCATGAACTCTCACCCCTCTCGCTTTGAGTTTGGTTCTAACTTTGTTGAAGGAAATAGAAGTTACAGCAGGAATATGCATCAAGGTCAGACCAATCAAGGATGGATGGAGCCAAGAGGATCTAATCAACCCTTTAGGCAGCAACACCCTCCGAGATATCCTGGACAAAGACCATTCTACCGTGCATACCCAGCTGAAAGATATGGTGGACAGCCTTGTAACTACCAACAAGCCCCACCCCGTGCATACAAACCATCCTTTCAACATAACCTCGAACCACCACACTCACAAGCTTCTCTTCACCATTCGCCACCATATGATCCTTCCTTACCCCAGTACCAATCCAATCACTCCCAATCACCACCACTTTCCTATGTATCGTGCCCAAGTCCGGCAACCCGAGAAGCAGAGGTTCGCCTAAAGAAAATAGTGAATAAATTTCAAACAACCATTCGACAACTGGAGCAAGTAGTAATTAAATGGGTTTCTAGGCGCTCAAATACACAAGGATCAGCCACAGCCCCATGTGAACAGTCTAACGAAGAGCGTAGCATGAAGGAGATACCAGAAACTCCAGTGGATAAGACAGAGAACGAATTCGTACTAGAACAAGTAGAAGAAACTGTCATTGTTCAAAGAGAAGAGTTGGTTGAAGATCTAGGAGATGCTTAACCTCCATGGGAATCTAGAACTGAGGAGAACTCCGTCAAGGACGTTACAGTTGATGCTAAGGAGGATAGTACACAACCCCTAAGGCAAGTTGTTTATGAAGAATCAGACGGAATAACCCAGGACACAAATTCCCTTCATGATGATAGTCACAAGTCAAATTCTCTTAGTAATGAACTAGCATCCGCAAGTGAATTCTCTGAGTTCGAAGAATCTTCCCCAAGTGAATACGAAGACGATGTGGAGGTAGAATTCTCTTAACCTCCAATCTATGACTCAAGTGATGAGGAAGACATAGAAGATTTTGACCAGGACACAGATACACTTGTAGAACCTTGCAAGGAAGTGGAGGAATTCACAGAAGAGCACAAGGGAGTAGAACTTAAACCACCGGAAATACCTATCCAAAGGCCATTACCACCTAATACAAGCTTCAAGTGGGTACAATCCTTAACCTATAACTTTACTTATTCACTTGAATATGGTTTGCTTGAAACAGATGGCCAGCTTAGAGCTCTTTGCGGCTTTAAGAGTAAGAGGGAAATGGCTCGTACTCAGAGCTGGTGCACAAGGTTCAATAAGGTTCCACGCTTCACCTCGAAGTACATGGATTGGTATCATGCTCAATTGCATGGATCACGGAGAACGTTTGGTCATCATGGTGAGATTCTACTTTTTAAACCGCCCGGATGGAAACATATAGATCAAGACGGAGGCGGATTTAATAGCAAAGCTTGGGATCCTGAAATCTATTCTGACATTCGTCACCCCGGGAGCCTGAAAATTTGTCTGAAGCTTCTTAAGGGCTTTACCTACTTAGTTTGGGACCCCGGAGGCTACT